>NW_008238373.1:1204647-1216516 GCF_000691975.1 Corvus brachyrhynchos | reverse complement strand
CCCCCGCCGCCCCGGGGGCCCCCCCCCTCTTCCGCCCCCGCCTCTCCCGGCTGTCCCTCAGCTCCCGTCTGTGCGCTGCCGTCCGTGACGTGAATTATCCGCTCTGCGAGGTATTCTGCGTACGAGACAGTGCGATACTTTGTGAGAGGTCTTTCACTACCCTGCCCAGTGGTTGACGGGTGCAGCTCAAGGCTGGACTGCCCCCAGCTGCCTTCCCTTTCCACATGGCCAGCCTTCTTCCTGCCAACAAATAGCTTTCAAACTATTTCTTTGTTTTTAAAAGAAAACCAGACAACCTACCCCACGCACACAAAAAGAAACCCCAAAAAACAAAACCAAAAAACCCACCCCCACACAAAAAACCATCCACCCACCCGTGTAATTTTTCATCTCCTCAGGCTACCAGATTGCTTGTCTTCTGAATGACTTGAGAGCTGAGTTTTAACTCTGGTTTTGTCTCTGAGGCACGGTTGTGATTTTAAGGGGTCTCAGGCAGACTTCAAGTCCATCTATTTGCTAAATATGATGAGACAGATTCCTTACCTTTTGGATTGCTGGTCCACCTGCTTTTACTTCAGCTGTCAAGATGGCTTTGCAGCCAAATATGGCTCAGCAAGGAGTAAAGTTGACTCCAGGCTGGTGGTTGCATTTTTAAGTCATCTCAGTGGGGATCTGGGACTGATCCTCGTTACTTGTTTGCTTTACTTATCCCTTTAAAATATAGGCATTTTCATTTTATTTGAAATCATTCTGATCATTATATAGTTGATGCAGCACTCTTGGTTTAGTGGTGGATTTGACAATGCTAGTTAATGGATGGGCTCAAGGATCTTACAGGTCTTTTCCAATTTAAATTCCATTATTTTACCAGGCCAAGGGCAACTGGAAGTTGCTAATTTTTGTGAGTTATAGTTTGTAAGCTATGGGTTTGGCTGCTTTGTCAAGGCAAAGTTGATGACTGTCACCTAAGATCATTTTGAAAAGGAACATCTTTAATAACGTGTGTGTGCTCTATGTGTCAGGCTTTTCAACCAGCCTCTCCACAGCAGAGTTTCCAGTGGCTGCAGTTCTTAATGCTGTTGAGCTGTCCTTCTCTCTTGATCTGGAAATGATGAGCTTTAGCCACACCACAAGCTCCCCCACGTGGCAGCACAAATTCTGTTCTGCAGAGAAGACACTTGGCTTTGAGGGATTCATAAGCAAGAGCACTTAACTTTGAGAAAGGCCTTGCGCCTACGCTGGAATGGTTTGGATACAACTCATCCCTAAGATTTGACCTTTGCATCAGGGTAGGTAAGCCTCGGGGTTTTTTTAAGTAGTTTTGAGTAGAGGTTTGAGAGAGTTTGCTTAAGCTCTTTTGAGTAGAGATGAGGTGACAGACTGGGGAAGTGTGAGTGAAGGAGGACATGTGCCACATAATTAACACAGTGCCATAAGTCAGTATGGTGAGTTATATTTAAGAAGATGAAGGAAAAGAGGAATAATTTGAAGGGTAAAGAAACAGCATGGACAGCACCAGGGGGATGTGGCGAGATCACAGAGTGTTTCTTTGGAACTGTGGTCAAGTGTGGGGCTTTCCAAAGCTGTTCAGGAAGTGTACCAGTTCTTCCACACACCCCTGCTGGTTTCTGCCCAGTGATTCAGTAGAAAGATCTGTGACCCACTTTGTGTAGAGAAGAGGGAACCTGCTACACCAGTGCTCTGCTTCCTGTGTCACCTCTCACTGCAGATGAAGTACAAAAGCATGGCTCCATCCAGGTATCAGCAGCCCTGCTTGCAGAGAGAGGTGGTTTTTTTCATGATCATAAACTCCTACAGCAGCATCTAGAGAGGAAAGTGAATAACTGATAAGAAGGTGAGCCAAAGAAGATGAATTCCCAGCAAGCCTGGTGATCAGTTACAGCTCTGATGTCCGTGAGAGCTAAGAGTGAGCACAAGCCCAGGCTTTAGTTAGCATGTGGTAAATGTGCCACATTTTCTGGAGGCAGAGAGAATGGGATCTCTGATGAGTGTCTGCATAGCACCTGCACTTGCTCCTGCAGTGAAATACCCAGTTTCAGACCTAAATGTGGAATCTATTCCTTCTTACTACCTTTCCCTTGGAAGTTTTTCTTACATGCACATAATTAATGAACTGATAGAGAAATTTTGTGTAGAGAAGGAGTACTCAGAGGATCCTATTGATACAGAAATGGAAGGACCAAAGAGAATTATTATTCTATTTCTACCTGCTTAAATGTCCGAAGCCAATGCTTCTGGCATCCTGTAAGTCCCTGCACATTAAAGCACAAACCCTGATCTTATCTTTCCACATCTTATCTAGTCCAGTTTCGTTGCCACATTCACAGCCTCTTCCAAAGCTCCAGGTTTGCAGTTGTGTAACTGAATTCTCATGTATCCATTGTCTGCATATTGAAGTGATCTACTCTGCAAGTGCTCTCAAACACTCCAACATGTCCCAGGGACACAATAACATAGCCAAAAGCAGGCATCTACTTTTTGCAAGTGCTGTGAGACTTGCACTGCTTTCAGGTGGATCTGCAAGCTGCTGTGGAGGTGAGGATCAAGAGCTGCCCACATTAACCAGGGAACTGGGGTGGTTTGAGCAGAGTGCTCAAGGAGCATGGATGAGTGCTCTGAGACCTTAGCCAAGATTTTACTTGTTGTAGGAAGCATACAGCTTCCTGGTAACTGCACTGCATTCTGCCTTCAGAAGTCTCCCAGTGTTCTCTGATGCTCCTGTACCATCATGGTTAAAAGCCCTGTGAGGGCTCCCAGCCTGAAGGTGGGCTGAAGCTTTTTAGTCTGTTCTGCCAAGTAGCTGAACAGTGCAATGCCCAATGAAAGAAAACCCAAAGTTCAGACTTAGTCAAGAAAAAAAATCAATGAATGTAAATATATGAATGGCATTAGAAGTGACTCAAGTTCCAGTGAAAGAGATTTGCTCCACTGTTACATAGTGAAAAGCACGCTGGTATGCCATGAACTGAGATTAGCTTTCCTCCGTGAGTCAGTACGCAGGTGCTACTGAGTTAATTCCAGTACAGCAAAACTTGGAGGACAAATGGGGCTTTGCTCTGGCTATAAATTCCATCTAGCACTTAATAATCCTGAACACAAATGGACATGTAAGCAAGAGAGGCTGAGGGATTAAGTGCAGAAGGCAGAAAACAGTTATCTGTAGACTAACAATTTAAATATGGATGGTACAGTACTACAGGGACTGAGATTTATTTATTTAAGCAGCCTAACTGAATAGGAAGAAAAACTGCAGCATTATGTTCTAGGGAAAATATGTGACTTGGCAAAAGGAAGGCTTATTTGTCGCACTGCAAAAGCCTGTGAAGTTCTACAGTATTATGCATAGTTATCTTAAATGCATGCTTTCAGGAGGGTTGTTAGTAAGTGAAAATAGTCAGGAGGGTTTGAAGAGCCCTCAAGCAGTGAGGTTCAGCCAGCCAATTTAATGGGTTTTAAAAGAGCCATCCTAAATATTTGCATGCTCCCTGAACATGGGTAGTTAGATAGGGAATCCTTTGCTTCCTTCTTCCCTTCTGCAACTGTCAATCTGTCTATATCTTCTCCTGTGACACAGAAGCAAACCCACTCTTGTGGATAAGCCTGAAGTAATTGTGTGCCAGTAACTAAATTTCTGAATTCATAAGTCTTTATACCAAAAAGCTAGCTGGAGTATTATTATGTATAAGGGGATGCTTCATACTGTATCTCTGATTTTGGTCCTAATTTACCCACTAATAAGACTCAGATCATGAACTTAACTCAAAATGCTGAAGCAGTGGTATTTCTTGGTTGATTGGCTAGAGTTTATATGTACTTTTGGTTCTTTTTCTTTGTCTCTTGATTTTTTAACCCTTATATTGAACCTGGATCATAACTCTGATGATTTTTTGGTGTAGCCACAAGGATTAGAAATTATTTATGTTACTTTTATATCAGAGATTACATGACTGTTTTGTACCAGAGCTTGAGATTTTGATCTTAAAATGTCTCTTCCGCACAAGAAGCTTCAGTTAGACTCAATCTCTTCTCTCTTTATTATCTTTAACTGTAATGCCTGGTGTTCAGCTCATTGTGATAGTTTCTTTATGCTAGTATTTGGGTTCAAGTGCACCAGCTGTACTTTTCTTGAGTGCTCTATCTTTCATTTCAAGATTTTTTAAATTGCTCTCAATATCAATTTGTTAAATTTTCAACCATATTTAAAGAGCAGAGCTATAGTGAGCTATCCTCAGTAGTGTTTAAGTTCTTCCACATGGTAAGTGCTTCTGGTTTAGCATCTTAAATTTTGCAAGAATTTGAGACCTAAATTCTCAGTATTTTTCAGCAAGGGTTGATCAAATTGGTGATTCTGACTAGATGTAAAGCCAAAACTAAATCAGTGACTCTTTTTGAGAAAAACTGGTGTAAGCTGGCAACCTGTTGGTCAAGGTCCCTGCAAGTACATCTTTAAGTTTTTGTTTCAGTGGCTTACCGGCTTTTTGTCCTACAGGGGCTGAGCTCGAAGTCTAGGAAATTGTTATAAAGGGAAAAACATTATTGGATCTTCCTTTCCTGTCATCTGCTCTCCTTTCATCATTACTGAGATGCTATGTGTTATGTTTTCTGTCTATAGAAGAAACAGAATTCATGTTGTTGTTACTAGGCAATTTCCTTGATCAACTCTTTGAGAAACCAAAGCAATGTTCTTCTTGTGGACCAGAATCATGGGACACAATTTCTTTCTTATCTTATTGTGTCTGCTGTTTGGCTTGGTAGAACATTTGCACTCTGGTTTGCTGGTTTTGGTAGTGCTCCTCCTAGAGTACAAATCTCGGTGCTGGTGCCTTCGTGAGAAGTAACAGCATCACTTGCTCTGCAAAAACAGATGTAAAAGTTACTCTTTGTCCAAATATGATCATAGTATTGTTTGAAGTGTTTTTCCTTCCACAGGGGGATTTAAAGTATTTTGTCGAGTGTAGTTCAATTCTTTTCAGATAGGATGGTTTTGGCTTTATGTCCAGCCTTTTCCTGGCCTCTCTGTTGAGACTCCCAGGAATGTGTCAGGCAATGCCAAAAGTATCTGTTGGGTTTTGGTGTGTAGATACTGGAAACTGGTTTCTATTTTAACCTTCAAAAAGGGTGTTATAACTGACAGAGAGTAGAGGATTTTAAAAATAGCTTCAACATGTCTCTGTGAAGCTGGCAGCTTTGTTGTTTGACCCTTCTGACAGAAGGGTCAAGAGAGTAGAGCTCTCTTTCAGGGTTGAAAGCCTCACCAGGAGAGCAGTGCCAGAGTTTCCAAGAGTGACTGGGACCCCTTGCATACCTCTTTTCTCAGGTGCATGTTTAAGAGGCCTGATCCTTACTGGGAAATTGTTCTGCCCTTAATGAAAATCTGGACTCTTAAGGCGTCCACATTTAGGTACTCAGAAACTGTGGCTCTCAGGACTTGAAGGCCTTTTAAATTATTTCAGCAGAAATGTCTAAGGCTTAGGTCCAAATCCAAACACTATAGAAAAAAGTCTAAGTATAAAGGAGAGATTAGATTCTTCCTCTACAATGTCAAGACTGTTACTTTGTTTCAGGATTCTTTTTTGAGGGAATTTTCTAAGATGTTAGGAAAAATGCCAAGATTAATGTACGTAAAAGAGAGGGATGTTGCTCAGCTATTTTAGAAGAGGGACCCCCTAACTATTCTCGGTGGCTCTGCTGAGTTCTGTGATCTTAAACAAGTCCTGGGATGCTGGCCAAGCCCCTGAGCCATATCACATACTTGGCCACATAGCAAATGCATTGCAGAGCTCAGGTCATACTCATGTGCTACAAACAAAGCTCTGGAGAAATGTTAACAATTTATTGGACATTAAAATGTTGACAGGTGCTATGGACTGATATGGGATTACTGTAAATCATAGCCCAAAGGTGTACATTAGCAGATACTCAAAATTGTCTACTTCAGGAATCTAACTGAGGATGATGAGTTCCAGAGCCCTGTTTTCTTAGATGCTGTGTATGGCCAATAGAGAAAGGAAGAGAGAAACCCTTGCAGAGTTTAGAAAGCAGGTGACTTTCACTCCCTGTATGCTTTCAGGTTCCCTATCCTCTTTCAAACTGTATCTTGAGAAGCAATGCAATGCCAATTTCAGAGTGCAGCCAACAAGAGCTGAAGTCAGGAATAGATCTGCAATTGTTACTGTTGGTCACTGTGGCCATAACAGTGGCTGCCAGCACAAGAGAATGGCCTTTGCCCTGACACCTCAGTGTTTATCAGGGAGACTCTCAAAACAGTAAGTGTCCTGCACAAGAAATACTGCTCAAGAGGATTTTTTCCATGTTTTAAATTAAAGACTAGGTAAAGCAGATGTAAGACCTGATGAAAGTCTCATCCTATAAAAAGACATAGATACACAGGGTAGATGGCAATTGTGGAATACTGCCTAGCTCCTGTTGATAAGCTCAGGGAGCCCATATGTAAGGATCAAATGACTCACAGTATTGGTATCTGGGTGGTTCAGTGCTAGGTTTCTGATATGCATCCTTCATTCTACAGTATTATATCTTATATTATATATATGTCAATATCTCAGTTCAGTGCTAGGTTTCTGATATGCATCCTTCATATTGTCAATATCTCGTATCAATTTGTCTGTGAAAAAGACCTTTGGAACAAATGCATAGGATAGTGTCATTTTACTTTCCACTGTGCAGTTCCCCAAGTATATCATTTTTAATAGAGGACAAGCACCAAGTGTAAATTTCCCTCTAGATGTAAAAAGGATCTCTCAAACACAAGGTTGAACCACACTTAGAAAGTAATAGTCCAGAGGGAACTGCTGGAGTTGCCCACAAGTGGTTGTGGACAAGCATTAGGTCCATGGACCCTTCTGGCAAATGTAAATCCTCTCCCCTCACATGCACACCTGGCTGTTTGCAGCAGCATGATGGATGTTTTATGCTGCTACCTAAAAGTCTCTTGGGCTCAGCAGTCAGAGGTGTTCATGTCTGAAACTATCTCTGCTTGCAGGCTGGGGTTTTTCATTCAAACTAAACAACTCCAAGAAGGCTGTGGTCAGACTGCAGAAGGACACATTAAACTTCTAGATAGAAAAACAAGACTTATCCCCCTTATTCTGTTTCAATGCATCTTTAAATATTTCATAAGGTGCTTTTCTGAATTTGTAGTATTCTCCCCTGCAAACAGCTTTTCCTTTTCCATTAGTTCTTCATAAACTGGCTTTCTTACATCTATCTGTGTGAACAGTGTCTTGCTACACTGAATTATGTTGAATATTATCCTGAAATATAAATACTGAAATGTATTTCCATGTATCACTAAGAGCCTATTGGGAAACCGAGTTAGCTTTGTAACAGCTGAGGCATTCATTTGCATCATCTTTTTACTGTGGAAAATCAAGCCAAATTACTCAGACTCACTCTTGTCCCGATCCCTTATGTAGCATTGACTCCATGCAAATGTTAAGTGCAAAATCTGAAAATAAATATTTTATTAACATAAGAACTCTTCTTGCCCTTGAAATTTCAGTATCCCCTGTGACCTGAGTTAATTCTGTTCTTGTAATTTCTTTATTGTAAGATGAGAAGCTGTAATCACATCAGACATTTCAGGTTTTTTGTGTGCATCCTTGTATATATAAATATGTATTATTATATATAATTCTGAGAATATACTTATGCACACAGAAACCTAGATAGATAGATAGATAGATAGATAGAGATGTAAATATAGATATAGATATATGTTATTTCTTCTTTTCCACTGAAGGTATGTAGTCAGATACACACTGGATTAAATAAGTTGCTATGGAAGTAAATGATACTGAATGATTAAACAGTCTATGCTCAAATGCAGCATCTCACCAAACACTTCTCCAAAATAAAAATTCTTCCGAGGAATGATTTATAATTTAGACCTGTAAAAAGATTTCCTGGACAGCATTTGTTTCCCATGTGTAATGCAGTTTTAAATCTACTTTCTGATCCAACTTTCTGCAGTTGTCTCTGAAATGTCTTGGTGATGGATGGTGGCAAACCGCCTAAAGATGAGTAGATACCTTGCCTCTCTAACACATCCCTGCAGAGTGGTGAGTTAGTGTCTGGTATGGCAATGTCACAAAGAAGAGGAAGTGGGGTGAGAGAGTTGAGAGAGTTGCTAATCAAAAATTACATAAGCTGGACTCACAGAAGAAGAGCTAGGCAGCCAACTTCCCAGACTGAATCCTCTTCTTCCATGAAGACTTAAATCACTTTTCAGGAAAGATTTTATTCAAGCAGAACTTCTTTTGAGGGCTTTTTTTTACCTGAAGCAGAATCCGTGTCCTGTGCGTAGTTAAGTCCCACTCATGGGGATACGTGAAGCTGTCTCCCCTCTCTCAGGCCAACACAACCTCCGATGCAATGCAGTTTGGTAACTCCTGGTGAAGGTATTCTTACCATTAAACTCCACTGAGGTGGGCATCTTGCCACTTTTGTGTGGCTCTTTTAGTTTCCCGTAACTGCAAGTACAGGAAACTAACCTTGGGCCGGTTCCAGCCCACTGTGAGCTGGCTGTAGCACTCTGGAACCAGGCAGTGATCATTATAAAATGATAGTTTTTCTACCAATGAAGAATTACAAGAAGGGTTTGCCTTATGTGAAGGCTGAACTCTCAGACTCTGCATTAACTTCGTAGCTGTGTCACAGCCATCCTGGGTGCCTTCAGAGCCTCTTTCACTTCTGATGGGATTTTCAACAGTGTCTACAAAAGAGAGGTGCCAAATTTCTCATTTGTACTTAGTGCAGTGATTAGCACAGTACTATTTCGTCCTCATTTGGAATACACTTGATATCTTGAAATCCAAAGAGAAAGAAGTGGATATTATTATTTACTATGCTCAGAATTGGGGATATCCTATGAAAATTCTCTCTAGAAAAATGATTTTGAGATGTTAATTTCTCCACTGAAAGCTACAGTTGCATATTGTGACTTGTGCATGTAGTTTTACATTATGGACTAGGTAATTTTTGTCAGATTGCCTTGAATAATGAACAAATTCAAGGAGACTGAAATCTATTCAGACACCTAGTAATGATGCAAGAGCAAAATTCGTTAAGGTAAAGGTTTACCATGTGTTGTTTTTTGTGTTTCAACCCAATGTTTCATTTACCTCCCTGACTATCAGAGTGTCTTCCACTGTGATCTGAGAACTGTGTAAATTGCACGCACCAATGAAGCTCCTGGCTGACCTACCGTCCCTTCAGGGCAGATGCCATATTGGTGCCTCTCTCCCTCCTCTCCCTCAGGTGTCTTGCTGGTGGCAGCAGTGACCTTCACGCAGCACGACCGACATCTCAGTCCAGTTCCCTTCCAGTTTGTGGCTGTGGCCAGTATCCGTGGCCACATGTAGCCAGTATCAATGCACTTCATTTGAACCATGCCTTCACTACCAACCAAAGTTGAGAACACACTACAGGGCTAAATGGACCTTTAGTCTGACCCAAACTTTTTTGTCCTAACATTACTAAAATGTCTAAGGGAGCATATTAGAATGTGAAATTATACTTGTCCACCCTCTGCCATTTGAAGTGCAATAATTTCCCAAGCCAGGGATGGCACTTAATACCCTCAGATGTCTTTATATGACTCTGTCTAGTAGCCTTTTTAATTCATGCTGATATAAACTTAAGTATTTGCAAAAACCTGTTAGCAGTGATTCCTACAGCTTAGCTACACGTGGTGTGAGGAACCACCTCCATTTGTTTATTCTGAACCTTCTGGTTGTTAGTAGTTTAATCCAATGATCCTTCATTCTGGTACCTAAGGAAAGGACAATCATCCCCATCACTCAGTCTGACACACCACTCATCTTTATAAATGTTCCTGCAGTGTGAAAACAAAACACTGATTTTCTTCTCAGAAATAACAGTTGAAACCAAATATTTTTTACCTTGGATGATCAAATGAAGCAACAAGAAGTGGCCTGCCTTTACACAACTTGCCCTGCTGTTTTGCATTTTCCAGATAAGACTGTTGATTTAGGGGCAAGTTGTTGTCCCTGTTTTCTAAATTTGAGTGTCCAAGTTATAAGGTTTTTGCATACTGTTTGATTGGCCTTTCAGGGTTATTTAAAGAAAAAGAAAATGAGAGTTTGGGGTTTTCACAATCAGCGCTGACTCAGGCACACAAGAAGCAAGTTTGCAGAGGGAGAAGGTGGAGTTTTTCATATGAGATGTTTTCTCACTTTAACAGTGACAGACTGTAATGAAAACTCAAAAAACTTCAGTCAGCCTCTGGCTCTGTGCAAACCTATGGGGGACATTTGTGTTTGCTTGATAGGCAGAAAACCATCTAGAGGTTGGGAGTTTATTCCCTGTGGTCATTGAACTTCAAAAAGATATGAGCAAAATGTGAGTGCATTCCAGAATGATTTGGGTTTCAAGCATGCACTGAGCAATATCTTTTTCTACCAGATGGCAGTAGAAAGTAGGGCTGTAAAAGGTCTGCCTATGTGAAGGTCTTTAAGAAACAAAAAACAATTTTTGCACAGTACAGCACATCAGATGCAAGTTCAAACAACCCAGGATGTATGTGCTGCAGCCCAAGGTTCAGGCATGGTTTATTTAGGATAATTGTCCATCAGGGTAGTTGTCCCTTTCTGGAGTGCACAGGAAAGTCTAAAAGTACTAGAAGTATAATCTTGCAATATTTCTGGGTACCTCTGTCAAGATTACAAATACCTTAAATTTTCCTTGGCTGCCTTCTGCAAGATCTTGTTCTCATACCAATGAATAATATTCTTACCACAGAGCAGCTGGACTGATAATTAAACAAAAAATCCCTTATATCTCCAAAATAATATAGCTGAATAAACACCTGTTACAGAACTATGTATGTTGATAATGGTTTTAATTGGGGGGGGAAGTGGGGGAATATTGTTTCTATTTTCTTCTTGTTAGTGTCAGCTGAGTGCTGAACATTCCACTTTTGCTGGGTGCAAAACACACCCTGTACAAAAGGAGCATCTTGCCATGGTTTCCACCCTGAGCAGTGGAGAAGTTGCTTGTGTTTGTAAGGGGCAAAAGTAAGATGTCTCTGAGCACTCTCTCATATGCAACAGTGGTTTTGGAGTGCAGCCAGCTGAAGCTCAGCCACTCTCTAAACATCACATTTGAGGAGAGGCCAGAAAAAGATTCCTGACACTCAAGTATGTTGTGGGAGTTTCCATAAACTGAAACTTCAATTCCCATTGTTCTTAGTGCTATCATGACTGCACAAATGGTTCTGTATCCACTGCCTTTCTCCTTTGTGTTACAAAAACTCATGCCTTACACAGAGCTTCCAGATGAAAAGATTAGGTTTGAAGTTTCCTCATGGAACAAATTTTATTTGATAGATTCCATGTTTTAGAGTCTAAAATTTCTTGCACTTGGTGAACTTTTACTGAATGTCCAGAGTCCTGAAGTAACCCTACAGCCATCCCCTGGGAGACTGGCCAAGGAGCCAGGGAGTCTGGGAAGCCCCAGACTTCTGATACCTGGCTTTGCTGTTGGTATTAGGACAGACACAACTTAGCTGAGACGTTCCAGTGTCTGAGCAGCTTTTACTGGAGAACTGGGAAGAATAAAAAGATTTCATCTAATGCAAACTGAAACCAAATTCTGAAAAAATGAAGTTTCCTGTTAGCAGGAAACCCCCTTTCCCGGCTGTCCTCAGTTCTAACTTGAATGACTTCATCCTCTCATCTAAACTCAGGTCGCTTGTGCTTCTTGACTTGTGGAGTCTCAGTACACAAAGGAAATATATAAAGATAGTGGATTATAATGATTGATGCTAATGAGAAGCACAGAAGGGTATTATCTACATTTAAAGTCC
>NW_008238373.1:1201764-1204635 GCF_000691975.1 Corvus brachyrhynchos | reverse complement strand
ACTCTTTCTCTCTAAATAACTGGTTAAATCAGACTAGGTTTTAACAGATAGTGTTATATATAATTCCAGAAACAAATAATCTGACTACTGTAGCTGGAAGGGAATTTGTCAAAGTCTAGATAGGTTTTTCAGTCAACAAATCTATAGTTATAAATCCATAAAATAATGTGGGCCAGAAGCAAAGGTTAGGTCTTTCCCTCTCACATCACATGTAGCACAGGAAACAGAGTTTCACCTGGTTTCTCCCACATTTATACCAGACATTCTTTAGAGCAGGAGGCTCCTGCAAAGTGGTGAGGGTGGTGGTTCCTGTGGGAGAGGACAGAGGCCTTCCACACAGCAAGGGAGGAGGAACTGGAGAAGGTGGAAGCAGCTTGGCCCCTGGCCAAAAGGGGAACTCAGAAGCTGCAATGGTTGATAAGTTCAGCAACTTTATCATCATGTGATTGAAAATGAAGGATTCGTCCCCCAGGATGCTTGTTAGAGCTCCCAGCAAAGGTACGTGACTGCATTTGCCATCAGCTCCTATGTATTTTGGTAATGGGACTGAGCCGAAGGATTTTGATGAAGCCCACTTACCATCCACTAAAATTAATAAGCATACTGAATACCAAAATCAGCTAAACAATCTAGGCATTGGTTTTGTGTTACATTGTAATTTCCGAATTGTCATTTGTCTGTGCTGTTCACAATACCTTGCAATTCTTTCTCCCCTATATCCACGTTCCACAATCTTCTAGGGTCTGTCATTCTCTTGCCCTCTGGACATAACCTACTTAACTTTTTTCTCTTGCTCCATCAACCTCTTTGCTCTTTGAATACTGATTATTGTTTATGTATTGAAAAGTAGATGTATTATGTAGTTAATTCTATCCTTACCAATTATTCTTCCATTTCATTTGACATTGGAATATGATGCTTTTTTTCCTAGGTATTTCAGTTCCTTTGATAATAGCTATTATTCTTCTTGTAAATCATGTCTTGCATATAAAACAAAACATTTTGTACAGGTGTTCCCTTTAGCCAGGGGCACTTGGATTTGAAAGGTCCTCCATCAAGACTCAACAAATGCGGGTTAATCCCACTGTCATAACCTCTACATGAACTTAATTTTCGTTAAAGAAACCAGAGCAAGATAGAAATGAGGAACAACTTAAAGATGCAGTATCTTTTTATTACTTGAATGACTCTACATGCAAAGAACACAGTCTGTATGAAATGACGGAATGTAACAAAATGAATGTAATGTGCAAAGGAAAAGACACGGCAGCAGAAAATATTGAAAAGCAGTCACAATAACAGTTCATGTTAATGAGAACTACTAACACTGGTGTAACTGAAACTTCTTAATAGCAGTCCAGCAAATGGAAGCATTTCTATCAAACAGCCAAACAAGAAATATTTCCCCAGGTATTTGATCCTATTTGATTTCTGGAAGACATGTTTAAAAATTATCATGTGTATAGATGGAGAAACACCATAAAAATTTGATTATCCTAAGAGTCTGCCTTGGCATATTAACTGGGAAGGAAATTTTAGGTGAAATGACAGCCACTAATTTTCTTACTTTCATTTGAGTACTGGCACAAAGGAAAGAAAGAAAAAACCCTAACCCAGGAGTTGTACCTGTGTTTTTTTAATAGATTCTTTGGAGAGTTTTGGTCTACCTGACCTCAAAATATTTCACAAGAAGATACAGTATATTTTCATGAATGCCGCGGGTACACCAATGATGTTCCCATTCAGAGACAACAAAAATAAACCATTCTCAAAGATCTGGGAAAGGCTGGGTGACAATGGCTTAAAGTCCAGTTGACAGAAATGGAAGTTTAGTGCTAAATATGAGATAATAAAAAGATCCAGCAGAAATGCTGATTTATTATTGACCACTAATTTATCTGTAGAGTAACAATTTGAACAAATGTTTACTGAACTGATACAGGATTCTGGAAGTCCATGCCCAATCTACCTGCTGCAAAAATCTTAAGAGCTTTGTTGTAGAAAAATACAAAATAGACACAAGAGGTGAATCTGAACTGAGAGTTTGAAAACGTCAGGGATTAGAGAAAGCAAACACTTATTCCCAGAGGCTCTGATGATATCAGGCAAAACTGCCAAATAATACTTCTAAGGAAGGCCATAGGGCAAGACTTTCTCAAAAGCAGGTCAATGACTATAAACATGTGGCTTGTGCTTCTGGCACCTTCACTTGAAATGAATAGCAATGCTCAAACCAGAAAGAGCCCAGCACGGGTATGAAGAGCTTCCTGTCTCTGCCTATGAGACACATGTTGGCACAGACAGACTGCAAACCATTGCTATCAGTAAGAGGTCAGCAGGCACTTTTTCTACTTTCAGTTGCAGTTGTATGAGTGCTAAAGAGAAGGCAGAGTCAGAAAAGACTTCAGCAGTAGCTGGCATTCTATCTGCAGTTTTTGGAGGAAGTGCCAGGGGAGGGGAAAGCACCAGATCCTGACATTTTAGAAGTAGCTGTGGTGAGGTTCTCTACAGAAAATGCTTTATGTTATGGGGCTAAGTGCTCAAAAATTTTGAAGATTATACTAATGCTGTGTAATAAATACTTCAAGGTGAAGTATACTTCATATTTGTATACAGAGAGGTAAGTATGTGTGGCACTTCCCCTCAGTTCTCTGTCCTAATTGTTACCTTTCTTTTTAAGTGCAGAAGATTTGACAGTCAACTTCCGAAGCTCAGAGGGACTAAGCCTGTTGAGAACAACTCTTACACCTTTAACAAGACCAAATTTCTTTCTCATTTCCTTGTCCATATCCTGACGTGCTTCTTCATCATTTCTTTTTTGCAAGCCTTCTTTGGATGGGAATGCAGTCTTGTTGAGGAACTGAAATGGGA
>NW_008238373.1:1194546-1201750 GCF_000691975.1 Corvus brachyrhynchos | reverse complement strand
CGGGAAGTGAGTGTTGACTAGTCATTTTCCTCCCACCCCAGTTTATTTTCACAGCTTTTTTTCTACACTCACGTACCTTGACGATGTGGCTTTGCAAGAAGAATTTAATTCAGGAGGGATCTTGCAAGCCATCCCTTCTCTATTCTTCCATTGTTACTTTAAAAAATTATCATGATGGCACTCATCACCTGTTTTCAGAACAACCTTCTCCTTTGGGAAATATCTTGCCATTGTATTAAATTTTGCCCTATTGTTCTCTAAATAGCAATAGAATGAAATCCTTTGGTCCTGTTCAAATACTAGAAAAATTTTGGTATATCTCAGGCCGTATTTTTTTCTCAGAATTATGTAATTATATATCTTTTTTTATAAACAGTAAAGTCTTATAGGCCTGCAAGCCTTAATTTGATTTCCTCTACAGTGATTGTATCCACTGGATTTCTGTTTAGCTTCCCCACAAAAGCATGAACAAAACCAGGTCACTCATCTTTCACAGCCCTTGCCTTCTTATCAATATTCTGAATAGTGCACTTTGCGTTCAGCTCTGTTGAAGAGGAGAGAAATTTACTGTCCATACACAGACACTCACCTGATCATCATAAGTTACCACCTGCTGCCTTTTCCTAGCAAGAGGGGAGCAGTTCTTGGGCTGAGAGATGGTAGTCATCTTGGGTGAAGAGAAATGTGTTTCATTTGATGTTTTCTTTTGGGGTGTGGGGGTAGCACAGGTTGTAAGACATTTTATGTTCTGCTTCACAGCATCCTCTCTCAACAGCAGTGCATGTGAAACTTGGAATGTTAGTTTACGAACAGAAGGACACGTAATGAGCCAAACGATGGTCTTCATAAACAACATATGGTGGCCAGCTATTTTCATTTCTGCTGCCAACTCTTCATGCCTCATTACATATAGAAGGTAGACTTGACCATTAGAGATCATTAGAGCATTTCCCTTAAAGAGAGGAATTTCCGGTTGCTCTCCAACAGGACTAATAGATGAAAGTGTTAACATATTCTTATAATCCTTATTGCTGAGTGACTTTAAAATTTCTGAAACAACACTGTTAGATGACTTTACAATAAGAGGATAGGATCTTGCTGTCTTTCCATCTGGCTCTTTCTGTGCAAGCTCTTTCATTGGGGTTATTTGGGAACATTTCTCATCTTCAGTTACATCAGGACTAGAACAGTGCCTTGTTAAGTCTGGGCTGCTTGGTATTAAAGGCTTTGAAAAATTGTGCCAGAAGGATCCGGAACTCTCTTGCGTCTTTATTATTGGCCATATGTAAATTACAGATTGTGTTTCTGCTGCTTGTCTTACTTCAGAGAACCTTCTTGCTGCGGTTAACAGTAGTTGCTGTAGTTTAGATGGGAAGAAAGATAGTGGTATTAATGCAATTTTGGCTTGATGTGGTACCTCTAGATCAGGTTTTAAAATCTGTGCCTGAGGTTCTTCAGTAAGTTTAAGAGGATCAGAAATTTCAGAAATGGATATTTTGTCTTCTTGGTTAGCATGAGTAAGTGAGAAGCCTCTTTGCAGAGAGTGCTTTGAAGCTGAGGTTTCATTACTCTGAAACTTAAAATCTGTTGAGAACTTTCCTCTGCCAGCAGAGGTCATGCCACTATATTCTAGCATATTGAAATCTTCCTCGCTGCTCATTTGCTGATCCTCTCCTGCCAGAGCAGATGCATCCCTGGTATCCACCTCCTAACAATTGTTGTGGTTTGACTTAATGGATTCTGTTTAAACAGATGAGCTTTTATCAAGGGGCAGTTGTACACATTAGAAAGGCTTCTGGAGGAAAGAGGATGCAAAAGGAGTTTCAGCAGATCTCATCTATTTTCACCTCTTTCTAGAAGGGCTTCACTTGTGCAGCCTCACATGCTTACAATAAAAGTGAACAGAAATTAAAATGTGATTACATGTTTGTAAATGCACACGGAGATTTTTCTTCATTACCTCAAAGAAAATTAATAAACAGAAATATGTCATTTAAGTATTAACTACAGCTCATCTAGCCAATAGAATTTTTCTGCAATAGTAATTTGCTGTGAGATACTTCCAATCTTGACTTAAATTGGCAGTGGGTTTCTGCTTGCTTCCATAGGAATTTACCTAATACTGCAAGCTTCTGGTGGACAGGATCTATTGTGTTTAGATGTCACACTCCCTCATGTAAGAAGATACAATCTTCTTAGACACAACACTGTTAAAATCAATGCATATTTTTAATAATAATGGTCTTAACCAAAGACCTTTACAATCAATTTTGTACTTTGCTTGCAGTGATGCCATGATGATTTTTTGCCTTTTCTTTTAAACCCCTTTATACCTTTTTATAAATTCTATATTCTTAGTGCTTTTTGCCTACATTCTTGGACTTGTTATTCAAGCTAGGAGACTAAACATTTTAGAAGCCTTGTAGCCGGGGATCAGTGTGCCCCAGACCCCAAGGTCCTCTCCAGAACACATTCTGTAAACTAAGATGGAACCATCCAGGGGAAGGCTCCTCAGGGAGGGGGGGGCTCACTTGAGCCTCTCATTGGGGAATCTTTGATAGGTATGCTAATTAGTAAGACCTATAATGATATACCAGATCTTTTGGGGGGTGCATTGTGGTGTGCATTGAGGTGCATTCGACCTGGATGTAGTGCACCTAAGGATCCTTAAAATAAATACAGAGGTAAAATCCCTTTTCCCCTTCTAACTGTGTTTGACTCTTGATTTTTAAGACCAGGAAAAGGCATCAGCAGAATGATTTCACTTCAGCAATCAACCTCAGCCTACACTACTCTCTGCTGTAGCAGAATCAGACCCGGTAGCTTTGTCATGGCTTTTAATAAAGATGTAAAAAGATAAAAAAAAACAAGTTCAGATGTTTATCTGACACATATTACAATTTACTAAGCACCAGTGTAACTGAAAAAAACTAAACAATCATAAGAATATAGTTGAATTTACAGTAGAAGGAAACATGAAATTTAAATTTGTATCCTGAGAGAAATTAACAAATTAACTTTGAATTAACTGCTAGTTCTCCAGTGGTTATATTCTCCTCGGAATAACCTACTCAGCACTACAGACATGATTTTGTAGAAAGTAAACATACACACTCACATTACTTGTATGTCAGTCACACAACTCTAAGGTGGCTTTTAGCTTTCCTAAATATTAAAATACAGGTGAGATTCACCTCCATAACTGAAGAGGTTCTACTACTTAACTTACAAAAAAAAATGCAATAAAGACAAGTTCAGCAAGCTGTGAGCTGTTTAGGATCATAAAAATTAAATTTTCTGAGTCCTTTTATTTAGTAAAAATGAATAAACTGAAATATAAAATGACATTTTGTCATCATCTAAGCTGTATCTCCTGCATTTATGATGCATACATCAAGATGTAATCACCCAGCTCCAGGACTCTGATCAAGAACATTTATATCAATTGTCAGCAAGTTATTTGAATAATTAATTGTACATACAGGAGGAGTGAAGTGCTTCTGTAGAAGCAGACTGTAAATCAGTTTTTTTCCTTTGCTTTATCTGATGAGCTGAGTTTTTTTGTTCTGCTTTTTCACTTCTGGTTTTAGGGGGTTTTACTACATCCAGCACTGTGGTATGATAAAGCTAGGGCCAGTCTTCTGACCTAGAAAGTCTATTAGCATCTTAAAAACCAGAAAGTCTCAGAAACCTGGAGACACAGCAATTGAACTAAAACTAAAAAAAAAAGGTAAGAAAAAAGGTTTCTATTTTTGAGATAAAGAAATCTTGGTTAACTGTGAAGCCAGCTAAAAAACAGGCAGATGTCATTGCAGAAGAGAAAGTCTCTGATTCTCAGAAGTTGTAGCTCAACTGTGATAGTTCTGAACCAATTGATGTAGTGATGGAGCTCGTCTGGTATAGTCTCCAACTTTGATGAATAATGTACTGTACTGTACATTACAGTGCACATATTAATGTACAGTAGTGACCTTGGTTGTGTCATTTTGTCAGTCCTTGAGTTTAAGAGATTACCCCTTGTGTCATGGGTCTCAAGGTTCCCAATAAAACTGAAAAAAAGAATGACTATATTTACATGCCTTAAAATTTCCTTATTTACACCAAAAAAGAAAAAATCTGAAAGAAATCCTTCTTTCTTCTTAAAACTTGCAGACTGCAAAGCAAAATCTCACATTTAGGAACTGAGCAGCACAGATTTCTCTATTATTTAGATTTCATGGATATAAATCTTTTCCATCTGAACTGGTCTCACAATCTCATTTTTATGACTCTACCTCACCATTGCCCTCTCTTCACCAGAGATGAAGACATCAAAGAGTCTTAAGAAGACTCACAAAAACGACTAAAATTCATATTTCAAGTTTCATTATTTTTGGTAAGAATGTGTCATGCACATGCAAGGGGCCCTTCTAGCCCAGTTCCTGCCTCTGATGGTGGCCAGAAGCGAAGGCCCAACAATAATTTGAGTAGAGGCCATGCACATGGTGGCAATTTCCTGGGTCCCCCCAGCCTTGAGAGTGGAAGGCACAGGGCCCTCCTGAGCCAGTAAGGCTTTCTCCATGGGTTTCCTTCTGGCACCAGGCCCTGCTGTGTAACACCCTCAGCTTCCCCATCAGATTTAACCCCACAGCGGTGCCCATGGGGCCACGTATGGCCAGAACACCTCCTCAGGCTCCTGGTTTGGGGTCAAGCCCCAGCCTCAGCAGTACAGCCAGTGTGGGCTGGGGGAATGGAACAAGGGGCTGAGGTTGAGTTACCATTACAGCCAGAGCACAGGCGCCGGGCTGGAAGCGCAGCCTTCAACTGCAGCAGCAACTGCTGTGGCAACGGCCAAAGCAGCAGAGAGCCTTCCAGAACCTTCCAATGGCTGCTGGGCACCGGCGGGTTCAACAGCTGCTCTGGGGCACACTGGCTGCCCCCCGCTGCACCAGCCACTGCCTGCAGGCCCCGGGCCGTGCCCGCGCGGCCGCACTGCCCTCCAGCCTGCCTGGCTGTGCCGCGGTGCCCACCCCCCATGAAGGGCAGGGCCCTGGGCACCATGCGGCTTTGATCCCTGTATGGAGCATTCACTGAAAGAGTCAGACTCGATGATGCTTCTGGGTCCCTTCCAACACATGATTCTGTGACCTGTACCATGGAGCTAACCCTTGTGTCCCTCTACCTTTCTGTCCCTTTGGCCTCAGCAGGGCTGCAGTGTCTGGGACCCCAGGGGCCAGGGATGGCAGCTCTCCCTGTGGCTCACCGAACATGCATCCCACCTTTCCTGGGGGAGCCCTGGAGGCCCTGCCTGAGCCCTCCCCATTGCACAGCCTGGCCACAGTTCCTCGCTGCCCCTTCAGATGTCCTTGTCCTCCAGTCAGGGCCTTGGTGGCTCTGGAAGGGAAAGCGTTAGCATGCCCAAGCCTCCCTCCTGGCCTTTCCTGAGTGCTGTTCCCCTTGTTTCTCTTGCATTGCCAGGCAGTGCTCAGGAGTGAGGACAAAAACAAGCCCTGTGGCCAAAGGGAGTAAAGAAACTTCCACTCCTGGCACATTTGTTCTGGCCCTTCCCATCCCATCCCATCCCATCCCATCCCATCCCATCCCATCCCATCCCATCCCATCCCATTATTCCCTGCTGTGGCCCAGCTCAGCTCAGCCCAGCCCTTCAGGAACCTGGGTGACAGCCCGTCTGCTGTGCTCTGCCGGCAAGGAGGTAAGGAGACTCCAAACTAGAAGGTTGTGTTCTTTATCTGCTTACAGTTTGGAAAGGAGAGAGAAAGTTTATACATCAACCCTCTATCTGTCTTTTTCACACCGATTTGGGAATGTGATGCAGCATGTCACAGACAATGAGTAGGTGTTAGACTTCATATTGGCTTTTTTTTTTTTTTGCCTGCACAACAGTTTTCTTTAAATGCCTCGGGAAAAAATTCCAATTTCAGTGGGTTCTGGAGCAAGTCCTAGCATATCAAGCACTTGCTCATAATACACTATGTTTATTTATCTGTTTCAGATGCTGAGCTGTGATATATAAATATGATATACTGATTTTGAAAAAAGGTGTCCTCCTTCAGCTTGTGACAATACCTGTTTGGAAACAATGCATAGCCTCCAAGGGGCAACTTGAAGAATAGGAAAAGGCAAGCACCCCTGTACAGCTTGAGAAAGTAAGCTATGACCACGTGCAGCACCAGAACAAAGAACACCACACAGACATGCTTGTGGGCCTGCAAGGCACCAGCTAAAGTCTGTGCATGCCTCAGGAAAATACAGGTTTGTAGTGTTTCCTACAAGCGACTGTGCCCTGCCAGCGTGCTGCAGAGCGCAGTGCACGCACTGGAATGCATCAGCTGTGTCAGATATGAGCTCTGTGGATGTCAGATGCCCTGCACAGCTCATCAGTGTGTCAGCACATCCTCCCATACCTCTGCTGTCAGGATTCTTCCACCACCCTAGCACCAGAGCACCTGAGGTTCTCATTTCAACTACAAGCTGACGGTTGTCCCTGTTCTTGTAATTTGTGGCTCTTACCAGCCTGTGGCACAAGAGACTGAGTGGACTGCCTGCACTCCTTGAGTAAGTTTTTTAGGGCCTTACAGCAACCTAGAAGGGCACTCAGCAAAGCAGATGCTGGGGAAGCTCTATCTAGTGAACCAGAATTAACTTGATCTCATTGTTTCTATGCACCTTCCATAGCTGAACAGATTGATTACACTTAAATACCTTCCTTTTTAAATGATTCCACTTATTCCAGTCCTTACCTGATGCCTGCTCCTCATTGATTTTAAAGTCACTAGGGAGCTAGATGCTTCATGGTCACCAGCTGTGTGATGAAGATGGGGGAATTATATCCCTCAGTGGCAGACCCTTGTGTCTGTGTGTGGCCCTGAACTACAGGGACACAGGAGTCATCACCAGGTTTTCATAATTGTAAGTCCAGCTTCTTGTGCTTGGGCACAGCAGTTCAGCATGACTCAGTAGCATACAGGAGCATGGACTGAGCTAAGGACTGCCCAGGGAGACGGTGGATTCACCATCCTTGGAGGTGTTTAAGGAACGACTGAGTGTGCCAGTTAGCTCTCAGCTTGGACTCGATCTCAGAGGGAGGTATTTTCCAACCTCATTGATTCTGTGTGAAAGTATACAAGGACCTTACATATCAAAGAACACCCTGCCTTAATTTTGACACATTCCACCTTTTCCACCACCTGCGCCCTTGGGGCCG
>NW_008238373.1:1186753-1194468 GCF_000691975.1 Corvus brachyrhynchos | reverse complement strand
CCCTTGCGCGGGCGGGCGGGCGGCGGCCCCGAGCGGGCCGGAGGCCGGGAGGCTGCAGTCAGCGCTTCCGGCCGAAAATGTAGCTTCTGCTAACCCGGCGGGCTGCCTTCATCTTCTTTCTGAAGCTTCTTTTCTTTGAAAAGAAACGGGGAGTGGGGGAAGTGTGTTCCTGTATAACGAGCCGTGTTTAGGGTTCTTTGAATCGCTAGAGATGATTTGTAGGAAGGGAGGAAATGTTACTTCTCCTTTGAGCATTTCTCTCAGCGTTTATAGGTTGTACCCTGGTAAGTTTCGACCCAGCCTGCTCCCAGACCACTTTCCTACACATTAAACTAGGTATCTGTTACATCTATTCTTACTGTGTCTGGAGCTTCCTTTTGTAAATGTTGGAATGATTTGTTACAGCTTGTCTGAATTTCCTGAAGCTCTGCAAAGTCAAGTACTACAACTATTGTCTTATTTATAATGTACAGGTGAGTATTCTCGATTCCTTGTTTTTTGGTTGGTTTAAAATCACAAACATGAAAGCAGTATCTTATATATTCTCCTTTGTGACAGAGGGATTTTATTATACAAACTGGTGACCCCATGGGAACTGGCCGTGGAGGGGAATCCATATTTTGGTAAGTATTTGTGTATAAAAATGATACATACATATGTACGTAGATATAGATATAGATACATCTCAACAGAGAATTTATGTAAGGGAGTAGGAGTTCCAGTTAGATTGTTTTCAGCTCTCTTGGGGCAGAATTACTGGTGGGAAATAAAAATGTTGATGCATAAGCTTCTTTGGTTGTCACACTTAGATACCTTTTAAATTTCTATGCTACCTTTGGCCATTCACTGTTTTTTTTCCTGGACATTGTTCTGTCTCTGACCTTAGAAGTGAAGTTACAAGTAACAACTTGTACCTACGTTTCTGTCTGTTTAAAAGCTGGCAAATAACTATGCATTTGGTAAGAGAAGTGTCATAACTAAGTGCTCTGTAGAAGACAGAATCAGTTAGCATTGTTAATACATTTATTATTACAACAAAATGTACTAAATTGAGCCTGAGCGGAGCATAGAGGCTCTGCTTCATTTCCTCTGTGTCTAGGAAAGTGATTCCCTTACTTATTTTAGTCATGTTGAATGTTTATAAGGAAATCACTTTTCTGACTTATTTGTCCAAGACATTTTCAGTGGTCGTGCAGACAAGAGTTGAAGAAACCATTCAAACAGCTAGGATGGAGCAAAGTGCACATGTTCTGTATGATTCCTTTGAAACAGTTGTTAAAAGTAGAATTAAAATTACAGAGCAGAACTAATTACTGGGGAGGTGCTGGGGTGCACAATATACAGCGATAAAGAGTTCAGCTGGAACAGAGACAGTGTTGCTAGAGTAGTGTTGGCTTTTGTAAGTGAGTCTGTCAGAGCCTCTTAAATACAAATCCTGGAACTCATGGATCCATGAATCACCACTCTGGTGATCCTGGAAGCAGTGTAACTGTGCTAAGCAGATGGAAGTCTAGGTTGGTAAGTTTGCAAGACTTGAGCTGTCTCTGCACACAAGTAGATTAGGTTTGTTTTGATATTCTGCTCTGTTACAAGTCTTCTGAGACTCACTGTTATGGCAAATGGGGAAGTACAGTGTGATGAGAGAGTGTCAGATCCTGTCTGGCACTAGCTTGGAGTAGGTCAGTTCATCTCTTGGACCTGTTTGCTACTGCTGCAGTCCATGAAACTGGAGTTTCTGTTCTTGCAGGCAAAGTTTAATTTGGATCTTCTCGTCACAGAGGCTAACAGCTGCTTAGCAAAATGAGTTTAAACACAACACTGTCCTTAAATTTGGGCAAATACGGGTATTGAGCATGCCTCTGTCAGTTTATGGAGTGAGATGAAATAAGTGGTATCAGGGTTAGACTTAAAAAATTAAAAAGAATGCAACAATTTGCTATATCCTGTATGTCCCAAATTAATGTATGTAGTCCTGTCTGTATGATGAACTGATCTTACACATAGATTTATTGGTTTTGCGTTTATCTTGGAAGATAAATTTTTTGACGTAAATTACTGCATTTTTATACTGTGGGAGAAATTATTTTTACAGAACCTACTTGAAATGTGTTGTCACTTCATGCCTCAGAAAAATGTTATATACTGCATTTAAAAACATATAAATATTCCCCCCATCCCTCCCACCCCCAAAAAAGCTTCTGTGAAGTGTCCAGAGAAAAATTTGTTGTTCCCTGTAATATAAACTGTGTGAGCGTAGGGGTCCATAAATATGTGCATGGGTGCAATTCTAGGTTTATTTGAAGGCCAGTGTAAAAATTGTTTGAGATGTCATTTACGCTTTTACAATGTTTGATTAGCTCACTTTTAAAAAGTCCTATTTCTTGTAACATATTTCTTACATATTTTTTTCAGTCAACTGTATGGTGATCAAGCTAGATTTTTTGAGGCAGAAAAGATGCCAAGAATCAAGCACAAGAAGAAGGGAACTGTGTCCATGGTGAACAATGGCAGTGATCAGCATGGATCACAGGTCAGCATATGGTGTTGGTACAAGTCTAAGTAACTAAAATGAAAATTCCATGAGTTTACAAAAGCACAACAATGGCAGTGTCATGTCAATAGCATCATCTTGTAATACAGTCAAAAGGCATGTAAGAAACCAGCCATAGCTAAATATTTTGCATAGCATTGCAGGTGCCAATGGGTATTTGGTTACAGATAGAGAAATTAAAATGCTCAGATTCAAATCCTGTCCTAGATTAATTTTATTTGCTAGTACTCAGTCCTGTGGTTTTTTTCTTTATTTCTTCCTCTGTGTTAATACTTTGATGTGATTTTGCCAATGTATAAAATGGTCAGGAAAAAAATTCTGTAGTTAAATGGAAGTGAAAATTAAGGAAGCTGGGTTTTGAAATAATGTTGGAATGTTCTGGTTGTGACTTCGTGTTAGTTTGGAAACTGAAATCATATCACAGTTTCTCCTGTATGGTTACATGAAAGTATGCATAAATAATGTAAGTTTACAGTTTTACCCCAGTGCTGGTATAAAACAGTTTTTGAAAGTGTCTTTTTCCTTTTGCTGTTTGCTGTTCACGCACACAAAGTTTCTGCTGTGGGTAATTCTTTTTA
Source organism: Corvus brachyrhynchos (assembly GCF_000691975.1). Classification (NCBI taxonomy): domain Eukaryota; kingdom Metazoa; phylum Chordata; class Aves; order Passeriformes; family Corvidae; genus Corvus; species Corvus brachyrhynchos. Next base: position 1,191,339 of record NW_008238373.1, on the reverse strand, counting down.
CTTATTTTGTAAGGTTTTTTTATATTTAAAGCTCATAGAACACTGTTATTTCTAAATTATTATTATTTTAGGTGCATCGTCACTTCTGTGAATTAAAATGCCTCACTTGTAATATCCATATATTTTAATTTTTAAAAAGAGGGATTTTTAATAATCACAGAACAGTTTTAAAAAAGGTAGGGTTTTATTCCAGCTAGAGCTTGTAATGTGTGCAGATAATTGTGCTGCTTCTCTGCATTGTGTATATTAAGTTGCATGCTTGGGGAATTTAGGAAAAAGAGATGACATTTGTATTTAAAATGCAACCTACTAGTGTATATGCAGGCATGTGGGAATGAATGCTGTTCCCAAGAACATTATTGCAGCTTCTTCCTTGGGAAAGAAAAATTCCAGTGAGGAGTTGCCTTACAAGTACAGTGTAGCTTAGTGTAACCTATACCAAATACTAACCTGTCTTAAGTGTGTTGTAGAGAGAATGAGGAGTGGGATGTTACCAGTCAGACTGTAAAGTGTGGGTGCAATGGTTGTGCTGTTATTTGTGCATATCTGCCTCTTCCACCCTCCTTCATTGCCAAGTGCTCTCTATCTTTAATTTGTTACCAAGTGCTCAGCTGGTATCAATTTTCATAGTTTCAGTTTTGCCTTAAAGTGAAAGATCTGATTTGTGATAAGATACTTTCCAGTGCCAGTTCGAGTTGAGCTAAGTCAGTATGTGCTAGTTCTTCTCTCAATGCTACTGCATCCTGTTTTTCAGGAGACAAGGGTTTGTGGAAGAAAGGAAAAAGGTCTGGATAGAATTAGATAAAGGTAGTACTGTGGGAGTTTTTGCCAAATTTATGAAAAAGTACCTGCTGAATGCTGCTTGGTGATCAGTTTATTTGAGCTCAGCTCCCAAGAGGTAGCCTTGCTCCTTCTGTCCTCTCTCTTTCATTGGCTGTGATGCCAGTCACAACCTTTCCTGGTCTTGCTCCACAAACTTCCCCAGCAGAGAGCTCTCTGCTCCTCCTCTGCCCATCTGGTTTTGTGCCCGATTACCAATTCAAACCAAATCACAGAAGGGTCCAGTGGGCTGCACCTGCAGGCTCGTGCAGAGGGAGATTTCCTCAGGCAGTGGCTGTGAGCTGTAGGTTGGCTCACCACGTTCTCAGAGCTGATGGAAGAAGAGCAATCTTCTACAAAAGTTGGGAAGAGTTTTTTTTCCCCCACTGAATTCAGTGAGAGTGCGTTAAGGTAAAAAGAAAGCACAATCTGAATTTTTCTGTTTACTGTTCCTAGTTTTGTATCTCCTTTTGTAGTTTCTCATTACCACAGGGGAAAACCTGGATTACCTTGATGGTGTACATACAGTATTTGGAGAAGTGACAGAAGGCATGGATGTATTGAAGACAATTAATGAAACCTTTGTAGATAAGGATTTTATCCCATATCAAGATATCAGGTGTGACTGCTTTTAACATTACTTTTTGAGGAATACATTAGAATTGAATGAATTTACTTCTTTTTGGAACTAGATGAATATCATGATGTCAGGTGACCTGTACATGCTATTGCAAATAGTTTTTTACCCCAGTATTACTGGTAAAATAAACAAGTACTAAATAAACAAGTATATATGAAAATATTCAGTTATGTTGCCCTTACAAAAGCATCAGTGCTAGAATTTACAAGCACACAGGTTGTTTGGCTGTTTGGGATACAACTGAGAATTAGTGGGGCTGGTTTGCTGTAGTTGGGTAAACCAAGTTTTACTTGCATGTAATCAAAGCTGATCTCGATTTTGTTTTCTCTAAGGATAAATCACACAGTAATTTTAGATGATCCCTTTGATGATCCACCTGGCTTGTGTGTTCCTGATCGCTCTCCAGAACCTACAAAGGAACAGCTCGATGTGAGTGTTCGTGACAGGAAAAAGTTGGAAGAAATAATTAAATTATAAGTTTATCTCAATTAGTGTCCAGCACAGATTTGGCCAAAATAAGAAATCAGTCTTAAAGATTTTGTCTCTCAAGTCTATGTCCTGAAAGGCCTACACATTTTTTCACACAGGAGGTGTTGTTCAGCTGTGCCAGCTTGAGTTCTGATATGTCAAGTGCTTGTCAGTATTTGGAGCTACTGCTGTGTTTAATCAAATGCAGCTGCTTAACCTTTGAAGAGAAGGATAAAAGCATGACTTGGATGTTCTCCCCTGTGGCTCTGGTGGAGTTAGGTTTGAAAGCTGTGTTTTAGGTTTCTATTTACAGTGTAGATAAGCAGAACATTCAGAATATTCAACATTGGTATTACTGGTTTTCTGTATACTCTGGTAGAAGACAAAATATAACTAACATTATTAATAACATAATTAATATTAAAATGGTTACTGCTGTTTTCCTTTTAAATGTGAATGGTCTGTGTTTCAGTGGAAATAATCTTGGTCATTCTTTGAGTTATATGTGCAGGCACACGTACTGTTGTGGGCTGTTTGTTCAAACAGAAGGAATTTTCTAAAAAATAATTGCAATTATTAATAATTCATCCATAGTATGCAGTTGCAGAAGTTGTATGTGAGATTATTTCCTTGTATGGAAACAAGAAATCAGTTAATTAACTGGAGAGAATATTGTTTATTTTTAAGCTTAATAGATACAAGATTGAAATTAGGGTTTCACGCGTGCACTATGGTTAATCTCTGATGTATCTTCAGATATGTTAAGAATAAGGTATTTAATAGCTCACTGCCAGCTGCATAGAGATGTGAAGACTTATACTGAGTTCTCTTCCCTTGTAGCCAGCCTGAAGATACCCCTTTTGGCATAGGAATGTCTATAAGAAAGGCATCTCTATTCTAGAGTTGCTGGTGAGGAGAATAAATTGAACCTCAAGTCCTGCCTAGGTTTAGATGTGTAAAAACAAAATTACTATCGTGATGTATTCTATTTAATGTCTTGCTAGACACAACAGATATTTGCTGTGTTCCTTACCTTCCTTTCTGGCAGGAGCTATGTGGATTAGAAATGAGTTAACACTTGTGGTGAGATGTTGAGTATTAGGTGGGCTTATAAAAGAATTTAGAATTTAGATCACTGAATATGGTTCAGACTGGTCATGGAAGTTCAGAAATAGTTCACAGTGCCTGAAGTACAAGGATAGCATCATCTCTTTTTTTCTAATCTAAGTGGGAAGAACAGAATGAAAGCCCAGTTCTGTAAACATACAGTGCTTAAGCATTTTTCATGTCTTGAGGGGTGAGGGGAGAGGTCATCCAAGTAATAGTTGGAAAGTGAGAAAGAATTTTTGGCCGTGGCTTGGTAATAAATAGCCTTTTCCTTCATTTTTCAGAGTGGCAGAATAGGAGCAGATGAAGAAATTGATGACATGAAAGGACGGTCTGCAGATGAAATAGAAGAAGTTCAGGCAGAAAAAGAAGCAAAAACTCGTGCCATTCTTCTGGAAATGGTGAACTTCTTTCTGTATTTACCTTTTAGATCTTATTCCAGTGTGCATGCATGTTATTAAGTCTAGGGGGATGTGTACTACTTATCTTGAAATTATTTATCTGGTTATGATGTCATGTTTCAGAATCTGCTGTTAAATATCTGTTGTACAATGAAAGGATTGAGCATGAGCACTCGTGGTTTTCTGGTAAAACCAATGATACTTCATTGTCAAAGTGGGCCAGCGGAGGCTTGCTAAAAACTTGCTAGAAATGCGTCCAATTAAAAAATGTAACATATATAGTGTGCTGCTGCATACCTCCAGTCCTAGTAGAGGTTTAGCATGTGTGGGAGAGAGCTGAGCTAGTTTGTGACAAACTCCAGAAAAGCATACAAACCATTGAAGGATGAGTGGATCCATCTCACGTTTTTACAACTACCAAATTCAAATTTATGGTGAATAGTTTGCAGCAGAGACTAATTCCAAGGTCAAGCCAGATCTGGCCTCAAGATTGCAGAAGATTTGTAGGGACAAAAAGGGTACACTTGCACCTTTTAGAACTGTCTGTCTGTTATGTTAAGAACAGGAAAAGCAAAGTCAAATGTATTTGTGAAGTTCCGTGGAGTCCAGCGGTGGAATTGCAAATAAGTAGTAAATTTTAGGTGCTATAGAAAACACTTTTTTGTGACACTGAGTAGGAAAAATATTTTATTAAGTTTTGATTTTGTGATGGGAATGCGAGATGACGCAAAAGATGTGTTCCCAGTGTGCTGTGCTGCCTGTAGAGAGTTTTAGGCAGAAGTGATGAATGTCTTTTTCCTGTATCCCAGGTGGGAGACTTACCAGATGCAGACATCAAGCCGCCAGAAAATGTGCTGTTTGTTTGTAAACTGAATCCTGTGACCACAGGTGAAGACCTGGAGATAATATTTTCACGATTTGGTCCCATTAAAAGGTAATTATGATAAAAGGGAAAACCGTCTTTGTTGAAACTCAGCTTGCTTCCTCCCAGTCTGTTTAGGTTTGGCTATTAAGGAGTAGTCTGGTGTCTCAGGAGATTTATGTTCTGTTTGGATAGAGACCACAACAATGGGGATACAAAGGCAGATCTAGCTAGATGAGTATCCTGTCCCAGCAGTGGTTTTAAGGGAAAGCCTAGGGAAGTGTAGGGA
>NW_008238373.1:1174475-1186662 GCF_000691975.1 Corvus brachyrhynchos | reverse complement strand
TAGGGAACCAAGAAAGCGCATGACACTCCTCCCTGCCCCATGTCCTCTCACTCCTTTTGACAGTTTTTATATCAGGTGCTTAATGAGCTGGATACAGTCTCTGGGTTTTTCTTTCCTGTGGGAGTATGTATGATTTGGGATAAAGAAGCAAACATCTGTGGCATCTGATATACTCCTTGTAAGATGTTCCTCATTCCTACTGCCCTTCTCAGTTTTGACCTTGGCTTCTAGTAGTTTCATCTGATTGCTCCTTGTACTGCTATCAGAAGACATGATGGGCAATGAAATCTGCTTTCCTGCACTCCTCTGTCCTACACCCCAAAGTTATTTTTTTTCCATGCTAAGAGCACTAGTCTACATATCCATGCTTCTTCGTAGTAGAGACTTCCTTACCTTGTTTTGCTTTTCTTAACCTTTTCCTTTTCCTTTCATCACAAGATGAGAGAACCAGAACTGCACATGGTTTTGAAGAAATTACAGATTTACAGTGGAACAGTTTTGTTCTCTGTATTACTCTCAACTCCTTTTCTAGTGAATGCTAAAGCTGTTTTTTTCTTTTGAGATTTTTGTTTACAATATACAGTTAGGGTTCCATCCATGCATATCTTGTTGCATTTATTTATATCATATTGAGGTAATTTGCTGTTTTGTTGGTCTTGTAAGGGCTCTCTGCAACTTTTTCAGTCTTTATTTTTGCTATCTTTAACAATTTAATATCATCAGCACAATTTAGTACCGTCAGCAAACTTTGAATTAGTTTACTCTTACCTGGTCTTTTGCATGTTTATCAATGCAAAGATGTTCCTTATGCCCTTGCTGCTTACTTTCCCCAAAAGCCTTTGGTGCGGCAGTTTATTAGAATTTGCAGAGGGATTTCAAAAGACTGCGTGGAATTCATCATCATCACCACAACACATGAGCGTATTGACTCTCTCAGAGCACTTCACTTAAGTTTATTCAGGTGGTCTGGAGTAGGTCCTGTGTATTGAGATGGATGCTAACTCTGTTCTGCTTGGAGTTTCTAGCAGTTTGTGCAGTACTGGCACACAGGCCTGCAGGCTCCCAGATCCTAAGCTATCCCAGATCTGTGTGTGTGGGTGAAATTGGCATTATGTGCCACTCTTACAACTCCAGCGTGATTTGTCTATGCCTTAGGGATTTCTAAGTTTTTTCCTCTCTCAGTTTGTTTACTACCTCTTCAGCAGACCTCCCACTTTCAGATAGGTTCTCAGAATAATCCATGAAGGAGAGTTCTTGCACAAAGCCATTCTTCCTTCTGCTGCAAAGAATTCCTATAGCTTGTCTGAATAGCATTATGTACTACTTCTTTTCTTGTTCTTTTCCCCCCAGCTTTTTGATTGTAGATCCTGATTTGTCACTTCCTCAGTACAGATAGGGGAGGTCTCTCATTATTAAGTCTCACCTTAATGTCACATTTCCTGCCCTTCTTGCCTCCTTCAGTATCCTGTAGTCAGAATTCTTATGTCAAGTACAAGAGTTGGGTAATACTGATGCAATATTGTATTCTTCCCATTTTGCTCTACTTAGTACTTTCAGGCTTCTTATTTTTGGCCAGTGACCTGCCTGATAAAAAGACAGGCTGCTAAACAGGTGCTTTCTAAGAAGAGAAAGTTTGTCACAGGATGTTTGTTTAAACTTTGCTTTAAATGACCGAGAAAACAGAATGTGAAATTTCTTGTCTTGCATTAGTGAAATGCAAAAAAATTAATAACAAACAGCAATGTTGTAAAATACATTTTGTTTCACCAATTAGAAATCCATCTCTAGTTCTACACTTCATGGTAGCCACTTGTGAGTTTACTATAGTTGCTCAAAATAGTGTCTCATGCATTTTTTCTTGCAGATGCCCCCAGATCAGTAGAGGCTCTCAGAATCAAGTGTTATAATACCTTCAAGGTGTTTTGGCTTTGTGGGTTGGCGTTTTGGGGTTTTTCTTCTAACTTTTACTCTCCCTTTTAAGCAGTGCTGTCCTATCTTGCATTTTTTTCTCCAATAGCATTAACATTTTAATTTCATATCAATTTTTCAGCTGTGAAGTGATCCGAGACTGGAAGACTGGCGAATCTCTTTGTTATGCTTTCATTGAGTTTGAAAAGGTATGGGTTTTCAGTATAAACTGTATGTAGATTCTGCATGTAAAAGCCCCTTTTTGGTGTACTTCCTTTAAGGAAAAACACTGACATCTTCAAGTGTGGGGTAGCTAATATTTACTCTTACTGACTTGGTTATACAAGTTGTAGGTCCTAAATGAGACAAACATTTAAGTCTTTCTCTGTTTGAGCAAGCAGTGCAAAAATGTTCTTAGGTTGTCTTGAAACCAGTGGGAGGGGATCAGGCCCTTTTTTTCCCCAGAGCACATTAGGACTTTGAAGAGTTAAAGAAGGGAATGCTAGGAGCATGCAGCATAAAGAGAGGAGGGTGTATGGAATAAGATAGGTCAGTGTGTACAGTAGTGTTCTCTTCTGGGCTTGTAAATGATGCTTGCGGTATCAACACACTGCTCTTACTGTGAGACTAATGGCAGCAGTTCTCTTGGTGGTGCATAGCTTTGTGTGTGCTGGTATCTCTCATCTGTGAGGAAAACACTGGAAAAGTGTTCTCACTTTTCTTTAGCCTACTTATGTAGTTAAAATGGAGCTTTTATTAGTTGTCCTATTTTCCTTTCTTTTTTTCCTGAATGTATTACATGTGCCAAATGTGTAGCTGGATTGGCAAATTTTTAAAATAGTGAAATGAACTGAAGAATTGGGATTTGAAATGCTGATATTCAGACAAAGCATAACTATTTCTTTTGGAATGGTACAATGCAAGAACTGTGGTGCTTTAGTCAATTTCAGAAAGAAATGTATGCCACTGCTGAATTTGTGTTCAAGCTCTTCAGTGAATATTCCTATGAAATAATTGTGACTCAAGATTTTGCTGGTTAATATCAGGAGGAAGACTGTGAGAAAGCCTACTTCAAAATGGACAATGTGCTGATAGATGACAGACGGATACATGTGGATTTTAGCCAGTCTGTTGCAAAGATTAAATGGAAGGGAAAAGGTAGGTACATTTGTAATTCTTTTATCCTCATAACTTAATAATCCATGACTCGTAAACTAAGCATTATATAAAGAGTTAGGAATTTAAATCATCTCATCTTCAGGGCTATCAATTTCCCTGGTACTGTAATAAATAGTGCAACACAGTTGTTAGCTCTTCCCTTCATTTGTTTCATAAGAAAAACTAGAAGGGTTTCCTACTGTTACATTAACATTGCATTGCCACTGATTACCTTTTTAGTCAATGTATTTTTGCCACTAAAACATTTTTTTGTCTCAAACTTTGGACATTGGTTTTTTTTATATTACTTATTAGCAAAATAATATGACAATAATTGTTATTTTCTAGTTTCTTTTCTTTATTCACTATATGATAATCAGGTGTATACAAGAAAAAGTCAGTATTCAGGCCAGGGATTTCTGCTCTTCACCTCCTGTAGGTCAAACATACTGAATGGCAGGCAGGTTGTATGTTACAAAAACCCGTTTTCAGGTGTTTGAGGATGTTTTGGAAGGAAAAGGATGGTGGAAGAGGTGGATGCAGTGGTTATTTGATTACTGGGGGCGTGAAGAAAACACTGGACTTGGAGAGGTGTCTGTGCATTGCATTGGTGACATTCTTGTGTGTCGTCTTCTAAAAATGCAGTCAGCCCTCGGTTGTTGGGATGCAGTTTCTCCAGATGGGGTTCTGGTCATGAATATTGGGGTACTGGAGCTTGTCCTCACAGAGCTGAGATGACTCTGTAGTCTGTCTATACCAGATGCTGCAGTGCATCCTGTATTGACTGCCTGCGTGGGAAACTCCATCTGAGGTCTAAATTGTCCAAAATATTGGAAAGCTAACTGTATTGCCGTCTTGTGCTTCTATGGTACCCAAAAAATGACCTTCCTACCCTCGGTAGTGGTTTCTGGCCTAGCCAGTGAGTGTTGCAGTTCTAAGCGTGGCCGTGGGAGGGCAGCACGTTGCTGTAGTTTGTTGATCTGTGCGCTGGTACTTCAGTGAGTGAATGGAAACTGAAGTCTGTAGTGTCCCTCTTTAAATCTAGACGTGAACAACTTTTTTTCTTAGTTTTCTGTTTGAATTCTTAAGCTGTAGCTGTTTCAGAAGTTTACCCTCAGTGCAGACCAGAGCAAAAAGTCATTTAATAATGAGAACAGTCTGTGAGCTTTCATGGTAACAGAATTTTAAGCAGTGTGATATAGGACCTGTAATAAAAATGGGCCTAAGCCAGTTGCTGAAGCCTGATTTATGATCCTCTTCATGTGTTGTCTGTGCTGGACATGAATGAGGAGAAAGCTGGATGTTGTTCAATGGGATCTGCAAGCAAGAGAAGGACAGAACATCACAGCTTGTCCTGCTCTTTTCTACTCTGTTACACAGATGTCAGTGTTGTTTCTGGAACTGGATTCTTCTGTGGACCTCTCTATGGTTATAAACAGCCCATAAATCATAATCAGAACTTAATGATAGCTGTGAGTCTTGGTTGTGTTTGTGGTTGGAGTGAAATGAATATATTTTTCTGTGGACAGGTGGGAGGTATACCAAGGAAGATTTCAAGGACTATGAGAAGGAACGTGACAAGCCTTCAAAACTTGCTCTGAAAGAGAAGGTAAAACCAAAGCAAGAGTATCCTTTTTCTGCTCAAAGGTACTTTTTGAATTAAGTAGAGTTTATGAAAACAGCCTGGAAAAAACTTCTTATTTTTAAAGCCTGCCAAATGGATGTTTCCCTGCTACTTCATATAACCATTTGGTGTTTGAGATGTAATTAAGCATTTTTTGTTTTTCACGTTATAAGCTTTGATGAATTTAGTCAAATCAGAATATGCTGTTTCACATCCATGTTGTGTGCAGGTAAATAATGTTTTGAGTCTGAAATACGTGTTAAGTCTTGGTAAACTCATGTCGGATAAACAGGGATTTGTTTGCTTCCCGGGCTGTTGTGCTCTGCTCCTTACTGATATTGGGTGACAAATCTGTCCTTAACCAACTCCATCAGCACCAAGTATGACCTTGTGCTGGATGAGGATATAGAAGAGTCTCACACAAGTCAGTCACACTTGGCTAAAAAACAAAAGAAGAAAAAGCACCACCACTCTGAAGATGAAGATGACGACAAGAGGACCAAAAAATCTAAGGTACTTGCCTCTTCATGCATTAACCTTATGCCTGTTCATTGTTTTCCTCATGAAAGAAGCCAGGAAAAAAAAGTCTGATATTGAATAAGGACATGACGTGCAAAGTCCCATGTAAAACACAGCAGTTGTAAACCTACAGAAGGCTGATGTTAATATTTGATTATGGAAGAGGGTTTCCAGATCCTCCTGGACTTTTGAAGCTTGGCACGTCTAGATGGCTTTTTGCCAAAACATCCTGAAGAGGTAATGTAGCCTCTCGTAAAGTAGGGGATCTTTAGCACTTTGAACCTGTTGTTCACATATTCCCAGTCATAAACTAGTAGTTAATCATATTTCCGGACTGTAGGCTATTTCTCATTTTCTTGCTAGACCATCTTATGTTGGGTTTTTCCTATATGGAGTTGGAACACAGTCTCTTTACATGATCTTTTTGTATTTGTCCTTAACTGTTTTGGAAGTGTTTGTGTAAAATCTGCATGTGGGTTTGCTTGCATCTGTAATGTGCAAGCGTATGGTGCTGTGAGGCTGGGACTGTGGAGGAGAGCACCAGGAGACAGTAGTTCTGTCATTCATTAGTTCCACTGCAGCCTGTCATTTCTGTGAACTTGGGATAGTCAAGATGTGGTGTTTCATGGAAACGAAGTCTGCAGTGAGAAAGTGGAGGGTTAACCGCTACTGAAGTGAGCATTAGGAAGAATTGAGCTAAGCTGAAAAAGAAAAAAACCTGAACCCCACTATTTTAACAGTGCAAGTTTTATGAGTGAGAACAAACCTGTGTTCTAGCAAATTTGCAGAAAGTGAAAGTTTCAGCCACAGCATATCAGGCCATTGTCCCATCCTGAGTTTTGAGTACTGCTGTAAGATCTGTGTACACAGAGCATACGTGATTCTGTTCTTATACATCACTTCTTGCTGGGATGCTTAAAAGTAATTTTTCTCATGAACATCAGCAATTAAAATCTTTCTGTGCCAGCAGTAAGCCCTATTGCTCATTCATGGACCCAGGCTTTTTGTCACTGTACTAATTCAGTCAGGGGCCTTTGAGTGGAGGGGAGGGACTTTTTCAGATCGGTAAAGTCTTGACTGGAGCATGTACATACAAGAGATACTGACTAATGTTGGTTTTGTCTTCCTCCTGACTGGCTGAGTGAAACTGTTGCTTTAGCCTTCTTGAAACAGGTATTTTTGCTGGTAATCTTTGTTCCTGATTGTTCAGGAATTACACCCATTGAACTGGCTGGTCATGCATTATCAGCAGAGAACATTTTAAAATTGTTTAGAAGTCTTCACCCCTGCAGGTGGCACAGAAAGTGCTGGCAGCAACAGGTTGTCAACATCTGTTCTAATTGTTGCAAAGGGATTGTGAGACTTCGTAGCACAAAAACATGAACAAGGACAGAGGGATTCCTGGTGCTATTTTCAGGTTCTGGAATAGAATATATTCTAGTGCTTGACTATGTGAGCTCTTCTGTGTTTATGTGTATCTTTTTGTGATTTAGTCACCTGCTCCTTATGTGGTTTGATCTCACCTGCTGCTGCTGTGTTCTGGTATCTTCTTTCCCACAGCTTTCTTCTCTCTTAGTCATCTTTACCCATTTTGCTATAGGTAGCTCAGCTTTCTTATGTCCAAAATCACAGGTGGAGGCTTACTTCTATTCTCTGATGGCAAGCATTGTAGTTCCCTCTTAAAGTTGTGAAAATTAATTTCTGGGAAGAATTTTTCTCTCTGGATTTGAATATTCTCGTGAGTGTGTATGGTACGATACGCACATACTGAGCAGTATGTACTGAGTCTCACACAGACAATATTTTGGGTATGGCCTCTTTAGTGAAATCAGCAGGCAGCTTAGATGACAAATCCTGTTTAGCATATACAAAATATTAATTTTGTTTTATTTTTTACTATTCATACTTTGAGCATTATATGTGGAACTCAGGGGAAGCAAGCATGTTTCTGAGGTGGAGCGTGTTCAGTGTGAACAGTGAGTGCAGCACAAAGCATAACAGGATGGAAACTTTTTAGTGAATGGTAGCATTTTTAGTATAGGCAAACAAAGCATTCTCCCATAACCCTATTTTGTAAATCACTGAATGTATTTGAGGTAAAAACTTTTAAATAAAACAGCAGCAGACCTTCCACAACTCATCAGCCAAAGACGACAGTAGCCATGCTTCATACAGAAACTTCCACCCCGTAGTCCGTACCATGGCAGAGATTTTAATTAAGAGAGATCAGGGGCTTATAATGGGAAGTTCTGGCAACTGGAACTGCAGTTTGTGCTATCAACTCTAGCTATGACTTGAAGGGGTTTTATTTTCTCAATAGTTTCCATGATGATGAGTTGTTTTTCTGTTCTCTTGCTGGTGTTACGTTGTTTTCTTTAGTATATTTTGACTCATCCTTTTCTTGGTCTGACACCTGTTTCCTGAATCTTTGGCCTCTGTGTTGATGTTTCAAGAATGTATTTTTCAGTCTTGTGGTGTTTGACTTGATTCCAGTGGGTAGAAGAGGTAGGGTGCTGGGGCTTACTTTTAGTAGGCAACAGGATGTGGGTCAGGGGCAGGAGGGTAGACTCCCATGTGGGTTTGTGAATAGGATTTGGTAGAGTTTTTTTGAATACAGGTCATGCTTCTGCCTGAGATCGATATTATGACTTCGTTCCCCTTCCAGTTTTTTCTGTGTGTTTTCTCTTGGATTTTATTTTTTAAGATAACTGGATCTGTGAAGTAGTATAGCCTATCCAATAGATTTTTGTGAGACATAGGGGCTTCCTGATTTCAGGTTTCTGCAGTGCATGGTTTTGGCAGAGGTACTGATTTTTCTGGTTTTAATTTCCTGCTTTTACTGCTTATTGGACACTGTTCCCTTTATATTCAGGGTCAAGTTTTATCAAAATCCCCCCCCAAAAAGGCACTCTTCGTTTGTTTGCTCCTTTTAACCTTTAGCTAGTGTGTTTAATGTATGTGAGAGGTGGCAAATGCATTCTACTTTTGTGGCCATGTTATTTATAGTTATTTCACCTGCAACTGCTGTTTAGCAAGTTACTACTTTTGACAAAATCAGCCATGAACTTCCAGAGCAGCATCTTTCCCTCTTTCCTTATTTCCTTCTTCAAGTGTGTTGCAACACAGTGCTGGATTAAGAATTGGGGTGATCATCACTTACTCATGGACTGATGAGAGGCTGTGATCCTGGATTGAGAAGTACATATTTCAGCAGTAAGAGAGAGCTTGTTTTTAAGTAGGGATCTTTTTCTTCTTCCAAAACAGCATGTTTTTGAGTTTCAGGTACAAAAATTTGATTTCAAAATACCATTATTTTTAGTAATTTAGTGTGTTTTAAAAATGAGCTTTTTCTATGCCAAAGACTAAAATGAAAAATCTTATTTAAGGGGAAATGTAACTTACGCTGGCAAGAAATTAAGATGCAGTTCATTCTGTTCAAATTACACATTTTTTTCTTTACATTGTGATCATATTAGCTATATGTGGTGACTTTTTTGTGTTACTTTCAGACTTGTCCTGTACACCTGTACTTTAAATGCTTTTGTGAAGGTTACTGTGCTTGTCTAACTCAATGCTTGTATGACTTCTAATCCTTTCAGCAAGTTGTCCTTTTCTATGGCATTCAGTATGGGCTATTTGTCTGTAACTTGAAGTGTTCACTCACCTGTTCCTGGCCCCACTTAGCCAGTAGCCTGTCTCCAGTGTTTACTTGGTAGATTGTTCAACTGAGTGCTGTCCTGCTTTTCTCCCATTTCTCCCATGTGCTGGGAGGAATCTCCAGCAACAAACCTGTTAGGAGGCAGCCATACACCAAGCCCACCATTTCATTTTCTGGCCAATATTTTTTGTCTTGTTCTTCTCTACCCCTCCACCAGCATGTCTGTCATCTGATGTTTACTCAGGCCTTGTCACGGATGGGCTTGAAACCTATTGTGCTGTTTCAAACATATGGAGAGTGAGGCTTTTGGGTACAAGAGTAATATGGCTATGTGTCATTTTGAGGATGAATGGACAAAGCTCTTATAAGTAGCTGGAAGCACCACTGAGTCTTTTTGGCAGATCCAGATTTTAAAATCTGTACTGAAATAAAGTTTGATGTTAAAGATGTGGAATAGGCATTTGGCCACCACTGAGATTTCTGTACCCAGCAGTAGCAGAATTTTTTTGTTAAAGATCAAACCTGTGATTATTTGTGTGTCTGTTTATCCAGGGTGTTTATGTTGCTTATTGTAACCCTAGTATTTCAGTATTATCAGTGTCATTCTAAAGGTGGTGTTTGCTCTGGGAACCACCCCAGTCACTGGCTTTCTGCATAAAATCTGTTCGAAGTAGAGTTTTTTACTTTTCTTTTAAATAAATGAAGTTTGCTTGTTTGTACATGGAGCATAGGTTTTAGCCATACAGTTGTAAAGGCTGCTGTCAATGTACATACTTAGAAAAATAATATCTGAAATGAGGAAAGAAATACTGTGTGATTTAATGCAGACATTTTTCTTAATTCATATTGATCTGTGCTTAACAGTGCTGTTACTAAAATCCCTTAAAACTGTATCTCTCTGTTAGCACATACAGTGATACTAAACTGTCAGGTTGTTCATTTTGCTGAAGCCTAGAATTTAGGCCGTTAAGAATTATTGCAGGCAGGTCTTAAAAAATGTTATGCATCTGCATAGCACTGGAATGCCTGTGGGGCTTGAACCAAAACTTACAGAAATACTTGCATTGCTTAGGTAAAAAATCCAATATCCAAATCTAGCTTACAGACTTGTTCAATGCTTGTGAAGAATTTGGTAATATCCATCTGAGTGGAATCCCTGTTATAACCAATTTTTGCTAAAGCTCCTTAGGCCGTACAAGAAGCATGCCTGACAGCCATGCTTTTTTTCCATAAACACTGACAGAAACTTACTTGTAAACTTACTTTTTCCAGATGGTTTCAGTGGGGTATTTTTGTGGTACCTTTTTCAAATCATCATGGATGTGAATCTCTTTAAGGTAGTATCAGCTGTAGCTAAGGAACCACCTTAGTTCCTTCCTTCTCTAGTTCTCTTCATGCCTTTGTATGTTTTCCCCCTCTTGTTTGTAACTGCATTTCTGTCCAATTCCTTTGACAGGATTCTGACCGAAAGCATGAAGAACGCTGTAGGGAGAGGACCAAGAGTGACAAGAAAGACAGGCATCGGAGCCGCAGCCGTTCTCAGGAGAGAGATTACACTTACAGCAGGCAAAAGGACAAATACAGAGAAGACGTCCGAGTAAGAGACTGGGATAAAAAAGCAGACAGAAGCAGAAGTCCTAAGAAATCAAAAGATAAAGAGAGATCCAAATACAGATGAAGGACAAGAAAAAAGACAGAGGGGAAGTAAAATAATAAATTAAACTTTTTTCTTTTGTGATAGTGGTTTTTTTCTAGTACTTGCTGTAGTGTCTGACTGCAATATGCCGTAAGATTCTATAGCTTGATACCCCTCATTGGAACATGATCTGCTAATTCTAAAATTCAAGATGAATCGCTGCAAATTGCTCTACCCTGGAGTGCCAGTAGCTAGAGCATTTCAATGGATTGTGCAGAAGGAGAACTTCTTATTAAGATGATTCTTTGGGAAGGCTGGTATTTAAGGAACAAAAGCAGCTGAAATCACCCCATGGCAGAAAATTCTGACTAAGCAGGCCAGGCCAGATGACCATAATCTCCAGACCTAAGCTGAGTGGGGATACTGAGGATATTTAATACAGGAATGTACTTTCTAGCAGCATCCGCTCTGTCTTTGCTTTGTTAAAAACAAAGCTAGAGTCCAATATCTTTGGTGCTTGTGGTAGTTAGAAAACAGAACGAAAATAACCCACCTTCCTCTGTAATGTTGAGAATAACATTGAAGATGTCACAGCAGAAACATCAGCTTCTTCACTTTGATATAGCTGAGGCCTGTTTGAAGGGGGACTCCTCATGCTTTAGGGTCTTTGTTCTTTAGTTGAAGGCTTAGAAACTAGCTCCTCAGTTTTCTGTTGGATTCCTTTACAGCTTAAAAATGTGGTGTAGATTCTGAATTGTTTTATTCCGTGTATTTGAGTAAGTTTGATATCTATTTTGATGTCATGCATTACAGTTCCTTTAGTTCTCTGTAGTCTTTGGCTTGAGTCCAAGGCTTAAAGTGGACTTGACTATAAAGTGTACTTGTCTAGGAAGCTGCCTTTTGATGAATCTCTAATTTTTATGTCCTTCAAAGTATGGAACTAGAAATCCAGGGCTTCCATAACTGTCTTCTGGCAAAACATTTCTAACCCTCTGTCGCGGGTTCGGTTTGTAACCAGGCAGAAACACCAATTTAGTGTAGCGGTTTGGTCCAAAATACTCATTACTGTTTATCTGCTGTGAGATAAGAATTAGGAGAAATGCAAAGCAGGCACCAAACTTGAAAGAATATAAAGAAGTTTATTAACAGACCTAAAAGAGGGAGAAAAAAAAATTATACCACCTTCAGAACTCTCCTCCTCCCCCCACCTTCCTCCCTTCTCCCACTGACAATGTAAAAAGACAACCCTTAAGATGTTCAGTCTGTTTACCACTTCCATAATAACCTTGTTCAGTCCATTTAGGAAGAGGAGTCTCTCTGCCTGCGTGTGAGTCCTTTCCCCCGACTTGCAGCTTTTCCCGCAACTGCTTTCGAGGGTCCACTCTTGAAGTTTTTTGGGGTACAATTTTAAGGTTGAGCCATTCAGAAACAAAAACAGAGGCCCTTCTCCTTCCCTGGGAGCAAAGGGTCTTCATCATCTTCATCTTTAGGACTATCTCTGGGAGCATCTCTACGGACTGAGGTTTTCTCCTTTCCCATTTGGAGCAAAAGTCCTCATCTGGTTCATCTCTAGGGACTGAGGTTTTCTCCTTTCCCATTTGGAGCAAAAGTCCTCATCTGGTTCATCTCCCCCTGTCCAAACTTCTCATGAAATTACAGCTGCGGCAGCATCTGCCTATCTCAG
>NW_008238373.1:1156522-1174107 GCF_000691975.1 Corvus brachyrhynchos | reverse complement strand
GGCCTGGCCCAAGCAGGGCCTGGCCGGGCCCGCTGGCCCCCACACGGGGCCTGCAGCCACCTGTCCCAGCACCGGAAACGAGAGAGAGCTTGGAGGGGAAGTTTGCCTGTTCTTAAATGTGGATCACAGAGGTGGTCACAACTTTAAGTGGCTTAGAGAATTGTCCATATTCACACTGGCCAGCTGATAGGTTCTATCAGGTCCCAGAGGAAACTGTAAGCACCCCTTAGCAAGGACATCCCTTCCGGGACTATGCTTGCTAACCTATGACACCCTCTGAGACCCTGCAGGGGCTGGTGCCATCCTTGCAGAGTCTGAGCGAGAGCCTTCTGTTCCAGAGGAGAGGTAGCCAGGAGGCCTGTTCCTGGAGGTCTCAGGGAATCTGGGGCTGAGGACTGCTCACTGTTCCTTTCAGGAATGTTTCTGCCTTAGTCTGGGCATACGAAGATTCCAAGGAACTGTACTAGGTCAGGATATGGTGCATTCAGAGTAGTGCTGCAGAGGCAGTAGGTTGTCTTGAGCTCTTCTTCCTCTTGGCCTGCTCTGTTAAACAAAGTTTGCACTATCATACTGTTATCAGTCCTGCTGTCCTTCTTTTCTACATTGCATTTTTAACTTGCAGAAAGACTGGCCAGATTTGACAAGGGTATGGAGATAGTGAAGCAGTTGCGTTCTTGCTTTCTTTAGGAAATGGCAGTCATAGAAACAAACAAACAAAAAAGCCTCCAGTTGGGGAGAAAGCTGAATTCTTGCTGAACACCAGAGGTCCTCTTATTGGAGAGTTGTGATGTAACATCAGAGTTTCAGCAGTCATTCCTAGGCTTCAGCTAGCCCTCAACCATCTGTGGGACATACTTATCAATGTTTAGCAACAAACACCCTATTTCAGGTGAATTGCTCACTTTCCTGCAGCAGAAATGGCTTTTGTTTTCTTTGAAACAGGTAAATGCTTAAGAACTGAAAGTTTAAATGAGTAGTATATGGAAGTAAATAGTCCATTTGCATTGTTGGCCAAAGTCTTCAGAATAAAGGGTTAAAAAATCAGTGCATCCAAAAGGTTTCAGGTTTCAGATTTTCAGTATGCCCTGCTGCTTTTAAAAATACCCAGTTTCTTCAGATGGGCGAAATTACCTGTTTCTGTTTTAAGAGGAAGCTTTCAGATGTGGATGCTCAGAAATATGGTGATATTAATAGGCGATCAAATGACAGCCTCCAGTTTGGAGGCAAGTACTAAATCTTAGGGCTGCTGGTCTCTGCTGACGCTGGAGGGATTGCTGTTCACCTGGCACATGCACAGACAGCCGAGCACTCTGGGGTAGATGGGATTTACTGCTCCAGTCATCAGAAATTACAGTTGTGTGTATGTGGTTCTTTTGGAAATTGCACGAACAAGCTGTATGGTCAGCTGAAACCACAAACATTTCCTGCTGTTCCTGTCCAGCCAGAGGTGTTGGAGTGGACAGGACTCTTCATTATCTGGGAGTCGAAGAGTTGACTTGTTTTAATCTAATGAGAATTCACACTTCCCTGTCATTTCCTTTTCGTCAATGCCGTATCTCCAGCCTCAGTTTCAGTATTGACCTGTGGTGCTTGTGGTAGTTAAAAAACAGAACGAAAAACCCCACCTTCCTCTCTAATGTTGAAAATAGCATTGAAAATATTGTAGCAGAAACATCAACTTCCTCACTGTGACATAGCTGAGGCCTGTTTGAAGGGGGATTCCTCATGATTTAGGCTCCTTGTTCATTAGTTGAAGGCTTAGAAACCAGCTCCTCAGAGTTTACCTGCAACAGCTTAAAAATATGATGTAGACTCTGAACTGTTTTGTTTCATGGATTTGAGTAAGTTTGAGACTTATTTTGATGTCATGTGGTGTAGTTCCTTTAGTTCTATGTAGATCTCTTGAGCTCGAGTCCAAGACCTGGAGTGGACTTGGCTAAACCCATGTTGTGAATAGGACCTGGTTGTAGAGCACTAAAGGCAAGTGGGAGAGGGGTAGGTTGCAACAGAGATCTCTCTCTAATCCCACAGACATCACACAAGTCAGGAGAAGAAGCATAAATGATGTATCCAAGTGGTTGGCGTTGCAGGCTGGGAGTTACCCAAACCCAGTCATGGTAACCCTGTATTCTCTGGAGGTAATGCTCTGTACCTGCTTCCTTCCACTTGTCAAAAGAACACCCAACCCTAACAACCACACAAACAAAGCTAAACAAAACAAATTCTCCCCCGCCTTCCCTCATCTATTAGTTATTTGGACAAGCGTTTTAAAATTTTCAAGAAGCTTAGAACAATTTCTGATTCTTTTGCTGCTCTTATCTTTGTCCATCTCGCCTTCCTGTAGCCTGACTTTTTTAATGTAAAATTTGTACATTATTGACGACAGGATTACAGGTTTTGCTTGTAATCTTCCTGGAGCATGGGTAATGTCTCTCCTTTTCTATCAATCACTTGTTGCATACAGGGGTAGCACAAGCAATTTGAAAAATGTTAAATTACAGTAAGATTTATGTATATACTGGCTACATGGCTGTATTTTTGTGTGAAATGCTTGGTCTGGTGGAATGTGCTTTTTCTCAGTGAGCAAGCCAGTATCACCTTGGTTAAACGTGGTAGCTGTGTTAAAAAGTACCAGCAGACCATATGTAGGGTTAGGTCTCACAAGCTTACAATAAATCATTGAAGCTGAAAGACAGTTCCAAGAGCCTTCTGAAATCTTAACCTGAACGGCAGTAAATTTTTGAACTTGAAACTTGTTTGGGACTTTCTGATTGTAAAAGGTACTTTTTTATTTTAAGCCCAGTGGAAAACAACTTGAGTCATAGCAGTATCTTGTTATATAAAAGAAGGAAAAAGAGGTATTTTAGGCAAAACCAAGTAGGGATCCTGCTACATCAGACCGTATGGATGGGGTTGAAATTTTCCAGGAAGTTACCATTGTCTACATTACTGAAATTGGTTTTCCTGTTTTTTTTCTCCCTGTTCTGTGGTCAGATGGAGTGCTTGCTACAGCAGCATAGTTTTGGGGAAGTAGGAAAGGTGGTCATTTTGGCAAGCATACCTCTTCTAAAGGTAGTGGCTTTTTGCCAGTCTGAATACGGGATTGCTTGTCAGTAACTGAGCTGGTGGTACTCTAGTAGGACCTACTAAGTTAGTGATGTAGGCTGAACACCTGTCTCCAAGTCAAGATTTTCAGTGTCTCCAACAGGGAGAGAATTTCACTGGCAGAAGACATCCAGATTTTGCCTAATAGTGTGTAAAAAACCATAGTTAAAATCGGGAGTGTATCTTGTACTGTTGAGAGAGCTTGGCTTGAGGGTCTGACCCAAGCCTTCCTGAAGGGAGTAGCGAAATATTCTCACTTGAGGCAGGATGGAGAATGTATTAGTTCCAGAACTATTAAAAATATTGCTGGCAATAGACCTACATTTGATTTAGCACTTGCTTTATTCTGACCTTCTTCTGCTGATTAGGGGCTGAAGAATTTTCACTGTGTTACTATGGGCACGTATGCTTGTTTGGTATTCACAGCAGGTGAGCTTTTCACATGAGGCAGAGGGTGATAACGCTTTTCTTTTGTGCTGAGGCAATAATGACCGTTTTCGTTAGCAAAGCAAATACCTCAGTGGAGTGTGTAGACCAAAACACCTGAGGTGTTCCACAGTGCCAGTTTCAAGAGAATGTTTTTTCCATGCAGAAGTCTAACCATCAGGAATGTGGTTTTGCACAGGGAGCCTCCTTGAAAGTCATGCTTGGTCATCTCCGTAGCCTCCAGGAGCTGCCACAATAAGCCTGCCCCACTTTGAGGTCGATAGTGATTCTTTCTGGTGAAGGTCTAGTTGTTTCACAAACCAGTAAATCCTCAGTCTTCAGCTCAGCATTGGAACATCCATTAGTGGGGAGATCTTCCCTTCTGAAAACTCCTACTGCAGGTCTTTCCTTCTTGAACATAACAATGGGCTTGAGCAGCAGTAAATTTGTGCTGGGAAAACTCAGCGTGCTTGTCAGCACTAGGGAGCACAGCAGAGAAAGGAAATGTCTATGAAACCACAGCCTTGGGTGCTCAAATGAGTGTCTTCTCTGGTGAGCGAAAGGGTGTGAGGCCATCTGAAAAGTTAAATATGCTCCTCTATTTCTCATGGTCTTCTTTCTGGTAACTGGGGATCACCTAGGTAAAGGCTTTTGACAGGTGTCAGGAATTGGCTAAGGGTCTTGCCTTAATTGTCTGCCTACAATTTGAATGATGTCAAAGGCTTTTTGCTCATGGCTTTTTACAGTAGACGGGCTTAGTCATTTCAACAGAAATTAAAATTCTCTTATCTAATTGGCTTTTCTTTTTATAGGATCCATTTTGCTCCTATTTATGTAGTAAAAAATCCATTTTACTGACAAGTAGGGGTTGCAATGACACTGCACAATGTAGTGTGCTTTCCTCTGTTGCCTGCCTGGGTTATAAATAATGCAGCAACTTTCTTTTCCAATAGTACTGCTTCGTGGTGGTCTTGTGATGAGGTGTGTGGCGTTGTGAAAGTTTAAATGGAGCAGAGAAGATCCCTCCTCTCCAGGGATGTTTGGAGTTTAGGTTGGACTTGATGATCTCAAAGGTCTTTTCCAACTTTTTGTGTAATTCTGAGTCCAAGGAGTGAGGAGTCAAGGGTTGTGGCTGTTCTGCTCTCACAGCCGTTCTGGGCAGCAGGGAACCCACATGTTCCTTTAGTTGTGATCTTAGGAGCATGCCCCTATTTCTGTGGCATTAACCTGCCCAGCCAGAGCTTAGTGGATCAGAGAAAGTGTTGTGCCAGAGGTAGGACAGAGGAGGCTGTGTGCTGCCCCTTTATCCTGTGATTGCCTGGGCACTGTTTTACACAGCAGCAGGGCATCCTGGGTCCCAAAGAATTTCCAGGAGTCTGGGTGTGATGCAAAGGCATCATCATCACCTGGAAACATCCAGGAAGCAACGGTGAGGCTTGCAGCAACCAGCAACCACTCTTTGGATTAAACAGGATACCACTACAAGGGGTTCGGCCACCCTGCTTCCTCCCACAAAGTATGCAAGTAGTGGGATTTCTGACTGGGAAAGGTCAACCTTGCTGTGGTGTGTTGCCTTGTGACCATGGCAGAGGTGTTCCCCTTCCACAGTGGGGCCACCCCAACCCTCCCTCGGGGCAGAGGGCACTGCATCTGCAAGAGCTGTCTGAAGCATCCAAAGGGTCCCAGAGGTCAACCCCTCCTTGAGCCTCTAACCCTTCCTGCTGCCTAAAATTGGATTTGAGGCATATTTCTTTGCCACGAGGTAAGGAAGAAGCAGAAAACATCAGGTGGCCATGGAGAAGTGCCTGTCAGTCTTTGCTGTGGAGAGGCTGAGTGTCTCTGAAGCAGCCTTTCAACTGAGGCACCAGCAGGCTGGAAGGGGTTGTTTGGTTTTTGATGTTTCATTGTAGTGTCCCAGAGCAGGTTCCCTCAGACACGGAGGTGTTTGAATGAGGCTTTGCAATATTGGGTGCTAAGCAAAATGTTGGTTTTTAAAAATACTTTTTTCTGTGTATCCCTGAAGGCCAGGAATTTGCCAGATGCACGGGAATGAGGCTATGCTAACTTGGTACAGCAACCCTGGTGGAAAACTTTTCACTTGACCCAGAATTCATATGCTATGTTCTCACTACCCAATGTTCTGGATCCCTGCTGGAGTGAGTTTGACTAACCTTTGCCTGTGACTAAGAATAGAAATGTGTTGGGAACCTCTCTTATTTTATTTTCCTTTTGGAAAATGAAGCGGAAGTTTATCAAACGATGGTTATATGAGAGCTTGGCCAGCCAAATGAGGAAGTAAAACCTTCCTATAAAATTACTTCTGCCCACTGCACTTCTTTGCTCTCAGCTGACATCAGCCTTACCTTTAAATACAAGTTGGTGACTTCCTTGTGAGCCTGGTACTGCTCTGAATCCAGCTTCTGGCTGGAGCATGGTGCGACAACACTGCTGGGACACAGAAAGAGCAACTGCCAGGTAAGGTGCAGAGCAAGTGGGTTGCCTGTGAGCACAGCTCACTCCCTGGGAAGTTTGGCTTTACTGTTTTTAGCAAATGGAGCAGTGAAGGTAGGGAAGAAAAAGGCAAATCTTTTCTTAGTCACCAAGAAAACAAATGACCGGTCTTGTTATGAAGAGTTCATGTGAATCTAAACGCACATAAAACATTTCACATTTAGTTTGTGAAAATAAAAATTCTTATTTTCCTGAAGGCAGAGTAGCCCATCTGCCTTCTGGAGAAAGACCTCATGGCAGGGCTCAAATGGGCTGTCAGTCATAGGTGGTTTGCAGCATTTTTCTCAGTGGTGAAGGAGGAAGAAGTGGTCCAGCCCTGAGGTGTGAGGGGGAACACTGCGGTGGCAGGGAGCTGTAGCTGTGCTGCTTGTGCTGCTCAGCATACACAAGCACTTCAGATAACACCTAACCTGCTCTGCCTCAACCAATGCCAGGTCTGTCTGGGGCTGTGTCCCCTCTGCCTCTGCTTGGGCAGAGCAGGGCTTTGGGGAGGGGGTTTTGAGGAGCCCTAATTCCCTCTGGGTCAAACTGGTCCTTATTGTGGTTCTGTGGCCTGAGGCTGCTGGAGGTGCTGCTCTGACTGGTCGCAAGTGGAGCAAACACCTGGTGGAAGGACAAGGAAAAATTACTCTTTAAAGTCATTCAAGATGTAGTAGTTACCACCACGTTTTTTGAAAAGTTTTTTCAATTATGATTTTCTAATCTTAAAAACCTGTCAAAATATACCAAAGGCAGAAAATCATAAGAGGTCTTCTGATTTTTTTGGTCAAAAGTACTCATTAAAATACTAACATTCTAAAATGTTAAGATTGAAAGAGAGTTTTGGAAACCTGACTGAAGCCATTTCTTCTGTGTGTGTAAGAGGGGTCACAACACCACAGAGAGAGTGCTTTTTAAGCTAGAACATAGGATGGGTATACCATTATATATGGAAAATTTATCTGGGATATGAGAAGAGTTTGGCTTTCAATGGAGTGAAAACAAAACCAGCTTCCAGTGGGGTCTGCTGAGATGAAGGGAGGAAAGTGGCAGGAGGAAATCTAAGTAGTTTGCCAGTGAAGGTCATAAAGTTTGTAAATGGAATTTCACAACCTGTTTGTGATAGCAAAAGGTGGACTCTGTGATGCACGGTTTCTCCTCTTGTCATATGCTTTTTGTGCTGGTTATAAGCAACCAACTGACATGCTGAACTTGGGCACATTCCTGACTGTTTATGAATGTGTAAGCCAGGGATTTTATTGCCCTTTAATTCCCCCTTGAGAAGGGTGACCTCAGTGTTGTCTGTGACCGAGGCTTCCATCTCAGTTTTTCAAAATTGGTCTCTGTGGTGAAAACCCTGCAGTGACTCTATCGCCCACTCTTAATGTTTGGCCATGCTGCAGTAGAATTCCAGTGGTTAACTTTGCAGAATTACCATATTGCTGGTGATGGCTGATACTGCATCACATCAACCTCAGGCAGCCATCCAGAGCTCAGCTTTTCCTGTACTTACCAAGCCAAAGGGATTCACTGCTTGTGCAGAAGGACCAAGCTTTGCAAAAGGAAGCAAAGGGTGCGGACATGGACCACAGGCTTGGTGCTGCCTCCGATGGAGCACCAGAGTGGACAGAAGTACAGTGAAAATAATAGTAATGGCTATTAAAATATGTGTTAAATATTTTCTTTTCAACCTGGAGATAGATACTAACAGAAGTTTTCAATTAACAATAATTTATTAAAGTAATGTAGGCATTTTTTAAAAAATCAAGTAGTACACATGAAGTGTTTGGAGCCACTGACCTCACAGCTGGAAGCAGGTTTTACTGTGCTGCTGGCCCAGATGTGACTGCTTCTGCTTTATTTGGTTACATCAACATATATCAGCTCAGAGAGTAGCTGTTTCAAAGATGAGAAATCATTTCAGTAATGAAAATTTTCATCTTTAGTCAATGAATTAAAAACAAGGATTAGATGCAAAAATTGTTACAGAGTGCACCATAAGGAAAAACTGTCACTGACTAAAATAAGCAATGCTTTAATTTAGAGGGAAAAATACACACAGTAACTGCTTTCCCCTTAAAATTATGATATATTTAAGGTATTTTTTATTTTATTGATGCTGTTTGTCACCTTTAACTGAGAGCCAGATTTGTTCCACAGAATACTTGAAATGTATAAAGCTACACAGAGAAGTAAAGGTCAAAATTTTATGAGGTGGGGTTATAACTAATTATCATGCTTTTTTTTTTTTCTGCTGAATCAATCAGTTTTAATTGAACTGAACCCAGCATGGATATCTTCCTCACGGCCTGAGGCGGCTCTTATGCCTTGGGGAGGAGCTTTACTCTGAATCCTCTCCCAGCTCCTTCTTTCCAGTACCTCCATGCCTTCTTCCCCAAGGTTTCAGCTTCTGGCTCCTGGGGTGGCCCACTGCTGGGCAGGGAGTGGCTGGCAGACCAGGAAGGGGAGCTGGTGTGTGGGATGTGGTTCTGGCTCTGGGCTCAGCATGGAGGTGGTTGTTTGGTCAGTTAATTCTGCATCTGACCGCAATCAGCAAAGGGATTAGGGCCACCCTTACATTCCACACGTGGGTAGAAGAACCAGCCACAGCTTCTAACCAGGTAGCACCAATAACTGCAGAAATGTGGCAAGAGATGCTTCAGTGCAAGCAAGCCAATGGTGACTGAAGGTGTTTGGCTTGATAGATGAGTGGTCACCATGTATGCTCTTCTGTGTCATGCTTGTTGGGCTGAAGCAGCTCTGGGTATCCCTGACTATGCTGCCCATCACCTTCATTCACTGGGTAGACCAGAAATTTACATGGTGCAGTTCTGGAGAATATGAAGTAGCTTTTTGCTACTTTTGTACACTCATTTCTGAATTACCAGTTTCTCTTGACAATAAACGTAAGTGAAATTGAAACCACTTTCTGGATCACCTGCTTCCAAGCACCGTCCTGATGGCTTTCAAAAAAACAAGCTGCTTCTCTGAACATAAAAGCCCTCACTGAAATAGCAAGTAACAGGAAAAGAGTAGTCAGGCGTCATCAGAACTGATGAGTGACAGAATTTCAGAATTTACGTCTGCGCAGACACAGACAGACACATAGCAGGAAAAAAAAACTATAAAAAAAAAATCTGAGTTTCCAGATACTTTGCAAACAGCATGTTTCCTTAAATCACTGGATGAAATTTGCTATACTTGTTAAGTTGCTATGGCATCTGAGCCCATCCAGTAGAATTTGACAGATATTTATCTTGGGCTGACAAGCCACAGAGCAAGTTGAAAATCCCCTTTGTGTCATTTCCTGTGAGATAAGTCTGAAGAACCAACTCACGCATGCAGCCTGTCTGCATACAGGCAGCCTGGCGCTGCTCTCCAAGTAAGGTGACACCTGTTTGACATAATGTTTGGAGAGTGACGAACATTGCATGGGACACACTGATGCTTTTATAATTAAGAGCAGACCAGAAAAAAGCTTTAATGCTGAGAGAAGATTGGATAGTCTCCTCAGAGAGAAGACAGCTGATCTGGTGGTCTCTGCTGTGCACTAGACAAATAACTGAGAGATTGCATGTTCTTCCTCAATGGTTGTGTTTTGTTATTTCTAATCTTTCCCTCCCAGAAGCTGATGCCTGTGGGACATAGCTGGGAAGACAGGAGCACTGAGTTTAAAGGAACGTAACTGTGTGCTAAAATGGCACTGGCCAGTTCAATTTCTAGCAAAGTGGTGCCACCACGCTCCAGAAAAGTTTCTGCAGCAGGGGTGGAAGTGCACCAGAGCAAGCTGGATTTCTTCTGCAAGCTGGGCTATGGTAAGCAGGACATCTGCAAAGTGCTGGAGAACCTGGGCCAAGAGGCCCTGGAGGATGATGTGCTGAAAGAGCTGATTCGGATGGGGAGCAAACCTCAAGCTCTGGAGAACCAGCCTCAGCCTTCCCAGCTAAAGCTGGTTGCCCGTGGATCATGTAGCACCACACCGGGGCTGAAGTGGCTTGGAGAAGATGAAAGTGATGCTTCCAATTGCTTGAGACCCATTGTGATCGATGGCAGCAATGTTGCAATGAGGTAAGCTCCTGAAAGGCATCTCTCTTCCTCTGAGGCTTTTGAATTTTAAAACTGATGGCTTGAAGTGTGTTTTTCCTTCGGGTGAGAGGTGCGTTGATGCATCTGACGTATGAACAATTGGTTATTCCTGTTCTTTGGCTGATGCACAGCTTCTAAGGACCTGCTCTCTTGAGGTCCATGAATATGCACATCACATGCAGTTACTGGCTCTCTCTACATTCTGACTTTTTATAGGGCAGCCTCTGTCCAACCACTACTGTTTGTGGCAGTGTCTCTCCCTTTGAGCTCACCATTAAATTACTCCCCCTTTTCAAATGGGCACCTAGAATTTCCAAACCGATATGCTGAGATGTTTCCAGGAAAATCTGATGAATAGATAGACAGACCACCCAACTAATCTAAGAAGGAGAGGGGAAATAAAGTCAGGTGGCTGTGGTTTCTAACAATATCACAGTTGTACCACTTTGACTTGCAAGTAAACCCCAAAAATGTTCCCAGCTTGTATAATTTTTGTTGGTTTTCGATTTGGCTTCTGTTTTAGGGAAATATCAGGGAATTGATAGTTGACTTGTATTGAATAGATTCATTTCCTCCTTAGTCATTCTTCTTCTGGGAAATGTTGCATCAGCCCATCCTGGTCAACAACATTTCCTGAGCTGTGCCCTGGCACTGTGAAAGCACTCTTACAGATGGGGAGCCTGGCATGTCCCTGTGGATGGGATGTCCAAAGACAGCAGTGGGTTGGCCTCTGTTTATCCAGGCAATGTGGAGTAAAGAGTCCAGGAAATGGCTATCCATTTCTCTGTTAACTTCCCTGTCCACTCAGCAGGGCCAAGCCCATCCCTGCAGGCTGGGACAGGGCAAAGGAAGGCTTCCTCCTTCAGTCAGCAGTCCTGTGAGGTGAGATGAGACCACGCCCCCTCTGGTTAGAGAGGAAAGTGGACAAGCACATCCAGAGCAACTGGAGACTAAGCAAATTATGCCATCTTGTGGGTGAAGGGAGAAATCCCAACCGAAACCAAGGTTCCCTGCTCAAGGCAGCTCCGGAGGAGTGGGAAATACACAACAGAGCAAACTTGCTTGGCATTCGCTGGGCCATGAGCTCAGTAGCCAGGTGTTAGGCTCTCCTGCCCTGCTTTGCCTCTTCACCCAAGCCCCTCCTCAGGGTGTCTTTCTTGCCTCTGCGAAAGAACTGAGCACCCGCTCAGGCAGTGTGGCAGAGCTGATCACCCACCCTTTCAGTGTGCCAGGGTCGATATGACTCCTGACGGGCCACGTGCTCTGTTCTCAGCTCTCTTGGCACAGCAGCTTTGAGCTTCAGAAAGGCAAAGGTTTTACAGCTCTTCTCAGATGTCCCAACCTCTGTCTTGATAAAAACTTTGTGGATGATGGAGGAGACTGTTGAGCTTGTCAGTTCAGTTGGTACTGAAAGGGCGCAGCCTGGAAGGAGCTGCTTTCCTCTCCTGGATGCCTTTCAAAGTGGTGCTGAATGGCATTTGCTTTGGCTAACGGGGTAGGCCTGGTGAGTGCTTTCAGTATCCTTGCCTTAATTTTTCTGGTTTGCTACTATCAGGCAGAGAAGGACTGTTTGCAGATGTCAGGGGAAAGGGATATTAGGTTCCCTTGCTGGGGAAAAACTCCATAATCATCACCAACAACCATAAAAGTGCAGCAGAAGCAGCAGTTTAGGGATGAAACAATCAAGAAGTTAGAGCTTCAAGTGGCAGTTTTCTGCATGAAGAAAAATATC
Organism: Corvus brachyrhynchos; assembly: GCF_000691975.1. NCBI lineage: Eukaryota > Metazoa > Chordata > Aves > Passeriformes > Corvidae > Corvus > Corvus brachyrhynchos. Next base: position 1,162,268 of record NW_008238373.1, on the reverse strand, counting down.
TTGAGCATTTGTATTTTCATCTTAGGATTGGTGTTTCTGGAGCATTTCGGGGTTGGCACTGAGGGCCCACTGCGCAGTGCAAGGCTTTGAAAAGGATGTGGATGCCCCAGGGTAATGAAGCGAGTTGGCAGTCTTCAAGCATCCATCAGGCCACCCAGAGAAGCTGAATTGAAAATAACCTTGCCTTCAGCCAGTCTCACTCAGCAAACATCTCAGCACACTTTGTGTTTCCATCAGATGCAATGAGAAACTTAGCTGCCTGCCAGCCTGTCCATGGGAAGTTTAGCAAGGCTGGTAGAAAAAATAAATGGAGTTGTGTTAATAGGGAAAAGGAACTGTCATAACCATATTCACTGCACATGCATCACCAAAGAGGCTGCTATCTCCTCTAGTGCTTGCACTTACAGCTACTTTTAAAGCTGTGGTAGCTACAGAGGCCTTTCCCTAGGCCTTTCTGGCAAAGCTGTGGCTGATGCTGTGTCATGGCCAGGTGGAGATGGGGCCATTTGCAGCTTTCAGAAGAAGTTGGTTTGCCTAAACTTCCTCTCAAAGGAGTTGGAATGGCACAATTTAAAAAGGACTTCCTGAGTGCTAATGATGGATTAACTGCTGGAGTAACAAAGATGCCAAATTTCTGCTTCATTTTCTGAGAGATGGGCCCTGCTGGTCTGTGACCCAGGTGCAGTGTACCCTGTTGCTGGCAGGAGGGAGAGATGACCTTGAGTTATGACAGATCATGGGTACGTTATGGTCCATGGATTTCAGGGTTGTGTGGGAAAGGGGACTGACAGGAGCCAGTCTGTGCCCATGCAGGGAGGATGGAAAGCCCTGAGGGCCCTGCTCCATTGCACAGCAGTCCCTGGTGTTCAGTGGGGACACCACAGCCCCCCACACGTGGTCAGAGTGGTTCAGATGGCCCCCAGGTCTGGCTGTAGCAGTGTGGCAGTAGCTGGATTAAGTGATAACGCTGAGGAACAGCTCCAGGTGCCTCATCTTGCTTGTTCCACTCAGCCTTTTGGCCAACCACTTGTGCTTGAGTACTTCACTTTCTGCACTGGGGTACACCTAGAACTGCCTTCCTAAAGCTCACAGGATTACATATACAAGTAGTCAATATTAAAGAAAGCTGTTGCTGAACTTATGTTTGAGTCACGGCATCAAAGTTGTACCTGGACTGCCTTTTAAAGGCAGTTATCTGAAAAAGTCACCCAAATTTCCAATTCACCTGTCCAGGTGATGTTATGAGTATCCTGGGTAGATCCTATCCTTTAAAACCAAACAAAACAGCTGTTCTAAAATGGAGATTAGGTATGTCAAGCACTTCAGGCCATTTATTATTGCTAAGGGTTTTATATGACTTCCTATTGCCTTGATACCTCTTAATAGGCAACCAGGTTTCTTCCACCAAATGGTGCTATTTTTCATTTGTGGTCACCATTTCAGGACAGAAACTTTTAATGGCTGTAAAATGGAGCTTTGGTTATGAGGCTGATGTAGGCAGAACCTAGAGATGGATCCCTGGGATGTGGTGGTGGGAGACTCATTGAAGACTGTGGCATTGTCCTTGCCTGGTCTGTGACTGCAGGTGGGTATAGCAGCCAAGAGAGTCATTCACAAGGGCTTTTTGCAGAGGTGAAAGCCTGAGTGAGACTGGCAATATCATGCAGGAAGGTCAAAGTAGAAGGATGAGCATTCTGTCAATACTGTGAGGGTGTTTATCCATTTAGGACTTGGTGCACAGTTTATTTTCGTTTTCTTGTGCCGAGGTAGTTAACAAATGGCCTTCCTTTACACATGCACTGCACTGTGGTCAAATTTTAGGTAAGTGAATGCCAAGCAGTAGGAATTTTCAGGGAAGGTGAGAAATTTAGAGGGATGTCACCCCTAGTTGTTTTCCTTGAGGTTATTTCTGGTCTTATGCTACATTTTGAATTGTTCAGAACCCACTTTGCTGGCACCTCTAAAACACTTGTCTTACGGCTTTTCTACCTCTCTGTGCAATGAAGAAAATATCCACCAACTAGGGCAAGATAAAAGTGGGCCTGAGGTGCCTGTGGCCATGCCCACTGATGTATTGTCCCTTTTTTGGTGTCCTGGGTTAGGTTCTTTATATTTCCCATCCTGCCTCTTACAGTTTTCCTTCCCCCACATGTTCTCATGTTTCCAAAAAAGATTACCAGTGGAGTGCCCTGTGATCACACATGCAGCCACTTCAGCCATTAAAATCTCTAACAGCCCTGTTACCACAGAAGAAAATTCCCACATTTTGTTTCTCACAGGAGAGCCTCATGGGTTTCTGCTTGTGCAGGAAGAAACTCTCACTCCTCTAACCTTTTTCAGACAACCTGTGTGAAGGGTTTGACAAAGCCTAAGGTCTTGCTTGTACTTAAGTCCATCCAGATACAGATGGAAGGAAAAGGCTTGGGTCACAGAAGTGGGGGATATGATACCTCTGTTTTTAAGTATCCAAACTGTTTCAGATAAATCTTTTCAGCTGTACTGGAAGAGGTGTTTGGATTTGTCCCACCAGGACACCGTGCCAGGTTGTTTTCTTGAAAACTGGTGAATGACAAAAAAACTGTTTATTTTGCCTTTTCATTACTGGCTCAGTTAAAGAGAACTCCAAGCTTCATAAAAGCCTTTCCTCATCATCCTCTCTTTTTTTTATAGTCATGGAAACAAAGAGGTATTCTCCTGCTGGGGGATCCAGCTGGCAGTGGATTGGTTTCGAGAGAGGGGGCACACTTACATCAAGGTTTTTGTCCCGCTCTGGAGAAAGGAGCCCCCTCGACAGGACAGCCCCATTGCAGGTAGGTCACCATCCTGGGTGTAATTTGGCGGCCATCAGGTGCAGTTTGGAGACAGGGGGTGTGAAGAACCCAGTACAGTTTTTTTCCCGTAAAGACAAGCACAGTGCAAGTTGTGCATCAGACTTCCCTCACTTAAATGAGTCATTAATTCATTGCCCCATTCAGTGCTCCTGGCTAGCAGCTAAAATTGCTTACAAGGCTTTGTTACACTGCTTTGAACCTTCTGCTTAACAAGCAGCAGGTGCTGCCAGCTGAGTTAAAGAAGAAGTTTGTCAGCTTGCAGTGAGCCTACAGAGCTTTTGAGGCCCTCCAGGAGACAGTGATGTTCATTACTGCATGACTATTATCTGTTAGCCGGCTGCCCAACACAGAGGGTGCACGGGTTCCCCTTCCAGGAGAAGAAAATGCATCAGCAGAAGTCTGTGGAGGGGAGTGAGACTCAGTTTTTTTGGAAGTAGATCTGTGAGATCTGTGCCAGCAGCTTGGTGTCTGCAGAGGAGGCAGATCCACCTTCCTGCAGAGAAGGAATGGCAAGAGGTCAGAGTGTCCTCAACAGCAGCAGAAGAAGTTAATTTATGTATTTTGTCACACACATTTTATCTCCAGGTAAAGCTTATGTCAGGGCTGGTTATGAGCCTTCTAGCATCTAGCAGGGTAAAAAGGGCACTGCAGGGATTCAGTATCAGACTGTGGTGTAGAATTCAAGGGATTCTTTTGCAGATAAAAATCAAAAAAGGGTGTCTCAAAATTTACAAGTCGATGTTCTTCTAAAAGACCTAATTTTTGATTTGCTGAATAACCACCAGATATCACTGCATCTGAAAATTGCACCACTGTGAGTTTCCTGAAGTGCTGAAATATCTTTAGATTCCTGTAGGTTTGTAGCAGATGATTGAGAGCTGGTAATTTTTAATTAATTAGCTCCTTTTTTCTTTTCTTCCCTTGCCTACTTTGCCAACCACCCGACCAGATCAGCACATTCTTGAAGAGCTTGAAAAGCAATCTATCCTGGTCTACACACCCTCCCGGAAGGTGAAAGGCAAGAGGGTGGTTTGCTACGACGATCGCTACATAGTGAAAGTTGCTTATGAGAAGGACGGAGTCATTGTTTCCAATGACCACTACCGGGATCTGCAGAATGAAAACCCTGAGTGGAAATGGTTCATTGAGCAACGACTGCTCATGTACTCTTTTGTCAGTAACAGGTAAGAGATGGATGGTGTTAGAGAATCTAGAATTTAAACGTTGTGGGCCGTACCTCCCATGAGTAGCAGAATACATGAGCCTTTTCATGAAAGGAATTTACTGCAGCTTTTCTTATCTCATTTCTTGAGTTCCTGCTCCCTCAGCTTTGGTCTTAAAACCTCCCATGTCACTCTTCTATGAACTTTTCTACTTGAATGGCAGCATTAGTGACCAGCTTTCCTTCTTTCCAGTCCAATTTGTGATATTAAACCAAGGGTTGCTATCTTCCAGGTTCTATTTCCTGTAAGAAGCAGAATTAAATCCATGAGAGGAGGCTGGCAGGCAGTATTTTTAGTTCCCCTACACAACAAAGCATGACTTTTCCCTGTGTTTCTGCAAACACAAGAAGCTTGTCTCTCTGGCCCTTCACCATCCTTGTTGGGGGAGGGTTTTCATTAAAGCACTTGCACCATGTCTGAGAGGCTGAGCTGAGTGCTCCTCATTCTGTTCATACCAACGTTTCTCCTGAGTTTCCTAATGCCTGAGGTGTGCAGGGGAAAGGCACTTCACTGAGACATCCAGTGTGCACAGACATGTGCTTATATCCGTGATTTTTTTTTTACTTTTCCAGGTTTATGCCTCCTGATGATCCATTAGGCCGGCACGGACCCACCCTTAGTAACTTCCTCAGCAAAAAGCCAGTCCTTCCTGAAAAAAAATGGCAGCCTTGCCCCTATGGTTGGTTTCTCCCCATGCTGTGAACTGCCCCCTGCTTCCCAGCAGTGCTGTCCCTCGGCTAAGGGCCACTGCCACATGCTGTCCTGCTTTGTGTGGTAGGGACTTGGGTTGGGGTTGCTCAAAGGTGTGATGCTTTTTTGTTCTCCTGCTTAAGTGGCTTCGGCCTCAGCAAAGGCAGGGGATGTTTCTGGCTTCTCCATCCTTGCCCGCACACAGCTTCCATGGCCGTGCTGACCATCCTGCCTGCACACGCTTCTCACTTTGTGGAGTGGATTGTCCTGCAGCACTTGGGAATTGCCATCCAAACCATTTCCCTCTTTCCCCTCCCAACAGCCCCCTAGCAAAGTGCAGGCTTCTCAGACGTAAATCCCTATGCCATTTTTTAAAGCAACCTTTTGCAGCAACAGGCCTCCCACCCAGCCCACCGAGTGCAGGAACTGAAGCATGAATATCAGACACTTCTAAAATAGCAGAAACTTCCTTTTACTGCTGCTTCACCGTGCTATTTATATCAGCAGTATTTAAATCTGGAGTCAACAGTACTGCGTTTGAAAAAAGTACTTCCCCTTTCTTCTGTGTTCATCACACCCAGTGCTGGGGAGAAGTGATGTGTGCATTAATTGATGTTGGTGCTAGTGACAACTTCCTGTCTGATTTTTTTTTTTTTCTTTCAGGTAAAAAATGCACCTATGGCAATAAATGCAAATTTTACCATCCAGAGAGACCACATCAAGCTCAGCTTTCAGTTGCTGATGAGCTTAGGGCCAAAACAAAAGTCCCGTTGGCCCTGGGGAAAGAGGAGGAGAGGTGTCAGTGCTCCCCATACACGGCCAGAGAGCCTGCACCCTGCGATGCCTGCACAGAAACTCTGCGAGAAGCCAGAGGCTGCTCTGGGCCTTGCTGCTACCCAGGCAGGTCCCAGGGGAGCTGTCCTGAGCAGACATCCCCTGCCTGGGCTGGCGGTCCTGGCTCTGACCTGGGGCTCGGGCAGTGGCTGTCCCCACAGGCAGCGC
>NW_008238373.1:1151347-1156375 GCF_000691975.1 Corvus brachyrhynchos | reverse complement strand
ACAGCAGGAGCCGCTCCTGGAGAAGATGTCAGCAGTGTCCATCAGCGACGGCACCTACGGCTGCAACTGGTCCTTAGGCACCTCTCAGGACAGGGGGGCCATGGACAGCCCTCACCACTGTGCTGACCTCAGGGACAAGCTGTTCTCACTTCATCACCCTCAGAGCTTGGACCACACCAGCTCACCCAGGTGCCCTTTCCAGCAAAGGATGCTCCCACCTGCATGGGGTGGGATGTGCTCAGAGCACAGCTGGGCTCAGGAGTGCCGTGGTGTGCACGGAACAGGTCACAGGAGCCATCACATCCCCCAGGGTGCTCAGCACAAACAGGCCCTGGAGACACAGCACCATGTTTTGCTGCAGCCCACAACTCTGTCCCCTGACAGGTTTCCCCTGTACAGCCAGCACCAGCAGCAGCAGCACCACTGTTTCCCCAGCCAGCCCCCAGGGCAGCCCTTTCAGCTAGATTCCAGCAACGGAATGGGCTTATTCCAGAAAGCCCATGTGTACCCCAGTGCCTCTTACAGGGAATACTGGCCCACCCCAGCTGCAAGGCCTCCCTCTGCCCAGCAAGTAAACATACACAGGGAGCTGTGTTCCCCTTATCCTTACAGTGAGATGAGCCAGGTCACCACTTTGTACCCCAATATCAAGGATAAGGGGACTGGAGTGCTTCCCCTATGAAGACAGGCTGGGAAGGTCAGGGCTGTTCAGCCTGGGGAAGAGAAGGTTGCATGGAGACCTCATAGAAACCTTCCAGTACCTGAAGGGAGCCTAAAAGGAAGCTGGAGAGGGACACTTAATCAGGAACTCTAGTGACAAGACACAGGCGGACGGCTTCAAACTGAGAGGGGGTAGGTTTAGATTAGATTTTACGATGAAATTCTTCATTGTGAGGGTGGTGAGGCGCTGGAACAGGTTGCTCAGAGAAGCTGTGGATGCCCCATCCCTGGAAGTGTTTAAGGCCAGGTTGGACAGGGCTCTGAGCAATCTGGTTTAGTGAAAGGTATCCCTGCCCATGGCAGGGGCATTGGAATTAGGTGATCATTTAGGTCCCTTCCAAACCATTCTGTGGTTCTATGATATTGCCTGCTTGACTTTAACGATTCAAAGACACAGAAACTTGTGAAACCTCCAGAGCAAACCATCCCAATAAGCACAAGTCCTAGGGCAAGAAGATGCCATTCTGAGGCTTAACTAAGTGTTATTAGGGGCGTTATGGCAAGGATTACAGCTGCTCCAGGAACACGAGTATAAGCATCAGCCAGCTTTGTTGCATGGGGCATCGAGTCGAGGCAAAGGCTGTCATCCCCTGCAGTGGGATTGCATTCTACCTCCCCTGAAAGTGAACAGGAGGGCTCACGGTTACAGGGCTGTCAGCATTCGAACCTCACTAGTGACTGGATTCAGGATGGCACAGATTCTCATTAATGCCCTGAAGCACTGGACATGTTTTTAGAGTCCTAACCTATAGTTCAACTTCTGTAAAAGAACCGTGCCCAGTGAAGGGCTCTCCCATGACCTCCCTGTCACCACTTGCTCAGCCAGCACAGAAGATGATTTGCCCTGTTCCCCCTGCACAGGCTGTGCTCCCAGCTAGAAGGCAGATTTGGGTGCCTGTTACTACTCGATACAGGCCCAACCAGCTGTTGTTGAGCTTTCAAAGATACATCTCGTGCTTCTAAAGCAGTGCTGAGAACACACAGAACCACCAGCAGAGGGGCTGGAGGTGCACCAGAGCGCCTGAAGGAAGCCACAGGTACATTTCTCAGAAAAGGGACACACAATGTAAGTCAAATCAGGGAAGTCATCTTCAATGCAAGTCCTGGTGTGGACTGAGGGCTCGGGGTTGGTAATTAAAAAACCCCAGAAGTCCAGCCAAAGAGGAAAAAAACCCAAAAAACCCTTGAAAGTGTCTCCTGTATTGAACAAGAAATCTGTTGTTGACTTAACCCTTAATTACCAAATGTGGCCCCATAATGCAATTTTGCAGCTGATTTATGACTGTAAACATTTGAACTATGTTCTGTTAGGACACGTTTGATTTTCAGTAAGCTGTAAAGCTGCTAATCTCTGCATTATTCCACTGAATTCTTCAGGTTATAATTCAAATACTAAGGTTGATCCTGAAGGTTTTTGGCACTATACCAAAGTTTGAGTATGTCAGTATGACACGTTTTAAAAATGCTTTAACACATTATAAAATGTTCATCTGTAACATTTTGTTCTGAATAATGTCTTGTTTATTTTCTGGGGTTTGCATAGGTTGGTTTGTTTTGTTTTGTTTAGGTTTTGGTTTTGTTTTCTTTTTTTCCCAATCCTCTTAGCACTGATGCTTCAACATTCCGGTGAGATTTTCGAACTCCCTGACCCTGCAGTATCTCATTTCTCTGAAGTGCAGAGTTTTTAGTTCCAGGCAGGAATTAAACATGGTCCTCACTGAGAAGTTGGAACTCTGTTGCTTTCAAAAAGGTAGCAGTAATTTACTGCTAGTGACATTATCACATGGTGCATTTTCTGAAAGTGGTGATAGTTTGACCTGCTTCCCTCTGGAAACCACCACCAGCTCGGTTGGTTTTTTTTTTGGTTTTTTTTTTTGGTGATGGTGTTTGAAGAATCTTCAGAAAATAAGTATACTGTATCTGTTCAATTTCTTGTGCTCATGTGGTTGGCTCCAAGAAATTGCAATTCAGATTTTGGAGGTATGACTTACGTTCACAGAACATGACAGTTTTTTTCCATATGTCCTATGGATTGTGGGAATGGCTTATAAATTTACCCACTACATATTACATAAGGATTAGAAATTGTCTTAAAACAAAACTGTGGAAAGAATTCTCCATGAAATGCCTTGGAAAGTACTGGAGTCCTACAGCCATCTTTAGTTGCCCTGAAGTAGCCCCCACACCACACCTGCCCTGAAGGAACAGGGGCATTTCACAGATCAAACACCAGGCTCAGCAGCCTGCCCAGCAGCTTGTGCCACATCTTGCCCAGCTACTGCTGCACACACACACGCTTGGAGGAGACAAAGTGTGATGCTGGGTGGAAAAATACCTTCCACCCACTCAAACAAGGCAAGTCCCAAATGGCAGCGTTCAGAAAACACACACAGAGCAATGGAGCAGGATGTAACTGTACATGCCAACATTAATTTTCATGTCTGGCATGCACGTTACATATTTCAATACACAAAGCATTTAAAAATCCATAGGAAAATTGGCACACTGCCTTTATATGGTGCCCTTGGCTTGCTGGAGACATGCATAAACTTTTCTCTTTTTCCTCTGAGGATGCACAGGAATTTGGTGGTTGTTCAAAATCCTCTCGATGCTTAACAATTTTTTTCGTTTCATTTCTGTCATATTTACTGAGGAATCTTTTTGTGAAATACATAGAATGTGCACTCTGCTGAGAAAGTGTCTGAGAAAATAAATCAGACTTTGGTGCTAAGCACAACTTGATTTCTCTTGGCTCTTGTGCTCACCAGAGGGTTTTTTCTCATGGAGATTTTGCTGGCAGGGCAGCTCAGCGGCAGCGCTGTGTCAGTGCTTGAGAGGAACTCTGCTGCTGGCCAGGAGCCCTCAGAAAGCAGGGACTGTTTCCCTGTTCCACCACAGCACAAGCACACGGGGCTCAGGAGTTCCTGCTGCAGGCCTTTTGCACTTTCCAAAGCAGGGATTTCTATTTGCCTTTGTCAGCCCCTGGAGCAAGGGAAGGGGCTGCAAACAGAAAGCCCAGGCAGCTCTTGGACAGAGGGGTAAGAGGCTGTTGCTATTTGGTATCTCTGCTGAGATGCATTTGAGGCCAGCTCTTGCTGCCAAATTGAAAATGAACCCATAAATCTTAACAGGCTCAGAAAGCCCTTGATGTTCTTTGCTTTTTGGTTGTCAAGCCTCTTTTAGAAGAAGCTGGAAGCACGGGGAGCAGTCTTCCAATAGATGGGCTGCTTTCCCAAGGGAGATTTACAGAGTTGCCAAGTTCATTTTAAGATTAAAAAAAAAAGAAAAGTCAGAAAAGAGAATCCTCTTCCTTTCTTTACACTCATCCCTTCCCAAAAAGTCAGAAAGCCACAGATACCCTCCTTTGCAAGGGGCTAGGAAAACTATACACAAATAACAAATATTTCACTGAAAACTCTTGGGTCACCCCTGCAACAGCTCCTCAGCATAAGAAGGGGGAAAGAGGGTGGTCCTTGCACCCCATGCAGTCCTGGGCAGCTCACAGTACCTCCCTCCACCTCTCCTTACATACAGAAATCTCTCCTTCGCAGAATGTGGAGGACAAGCCCACTGATGTGGTGAGCTGAGGTACCATAAGAATGAATGCCATAAAACACTCTATAAAGTAGATAATCATGCTGGGTATCAAACACTTGTATTTGCCAATTATTCTGAGAAGTTTTGATAATATTTTAACTCAGTTCCCATAAGAGCTGGCACAATTTATAAGCAAACATTTGAACTAATCACAAAAACTAAATAGAACATGACTTCTCTCCGCCTTAAAAAATGTTGGACTGCTAGGGAAGAACAAGGCCTGTGCTTCACCAAGCATGACAGACCTCGGCACCCACTCATGGATACACAAGACTGCTGTAGGATCTACCTCCCATGCACTGGTGGGACTGGGATGCTTTGAACTCGAGAAGAGTTTAGTATTAGAGCACCATGAGCATTACTGAGAAAGTGCCATGACTTGCAATTGATAGCAAAGGGATTTTTTTATAGTGTTTTAGCCACATCCCTTCTCCACCCCCAGCTGGGCTCACTGCCTTGAAGTGTTGCAGCAGGCTCAGAGGAGCTCTTTAGTGAGATGTGCTGATGTGCTGACTTGGCAAATGCAATCCAAGCAGACATGCAAGAGGAGCAGAGCAGCACGTGAACACAGCGATTTGTGGGAACAGCACAGGCAAGGCAGTGAGCCAGAGAGTCAGGACAATGCTGCAGGGCTGGCAGGGCTTTGAGCAGTCAAGAAATTGGATGATGTGCGTCTGCCAATGAATGGTGGGCTCAGGGTTTGTCACCCTA
>NW_008238373.1:1149498-1151316 GCF_000691975.1 Corvus brachyrhynchos | reverse complement strand
TTCCTTGTCTTTTCTTTCTTATCCCATTCTTGTCGGGCTCAGGATTTCCATTGCACCCTTTATGGAGTGGAGCACAAGTTACAAAACACCTTGCCATGCCAATCCCTCACCCTCCACCTCCACAAAACTCCACACTCCCAGACACTGCCACCCCAACTCCTGCTTTGTGCTCCCTTCAATTCCCTGCTTCCCCCCTGCATGCTGACCTCCTGCCTTGCTGTCCCACATACTCCTCCTGCTCAAGCCCAGATAGCATCTTGTGTCTCCCTTTCCCTCCACCCTCCAGCTGAAGGGATTTTTAGGGGTTTCTTTTCCTTTTAACCTTTTTTATTTCTATTGCTTGATCTGGATTTTGTTGTTGCTATTAAAACCATGACAGAGATGGGTTTGGCCTGGCAGAGATGCAACATGCTCAGGCTGTTTTCCCATTACACCTTAAAGCAAAAGCTGTTTGGGGAAGGAAACAAAGTTTCATTCACAGGCGCTTGTGCTGGCTTCATGCAGCTTTTTCTCTTCTCTCTTCTCCCCTCCTCTTCTCTTCTCTTCTCTTCTCTCTTCTCTTCTCTTCTCTTCTCTCTCTTCTCTCTTCTCTTCTCTTCTCTTCTCTCTCTTCTCTCTTCTCTTCTCTTCTCTTCTCTCTCTTCTCTCTTCTCTTCTCTTCTCTTCTCTCTCTTCTCTCTTCTCTTCTCTTCTCTTCTCTCTCTTCTCTCTTCTCTTCTCTTCTCTTCTCTCTCTTCTCTCTTCTCTTCTCTTCTCTTCTCTCTCTTCTCTCTTCTCTTCTCTTCTCTTCTCTCTCTTCTCTCTTCTCTTCTCTTCTCTTCTCTCTCTTCTCTCTTCTCTTCTCTTCTCTTCTCTCTCTTCTCTCTTCTCTTCTCTTCTCTTCTCTCTCTTCTCTCTTCTCTTCTCTTCTCTTCTCTCTCTTCTCTCTTCTCTTCTCTTCTCTTCTCTCTCTTCTCTCTTCTCTTCTCTTCTCTTCTCTCTCTTCTCTCTTCTCTTCTCTTCTCTTCTCTCTCTTCTCTCTTCTCTTCTCTTCTCTTCTCTCTCTTCTCTCTTCTCTTCTCTTCTCTTCTCTCTCTTCTCTCTTCTCTTCTCTTCTCTTCTCTCTCTTCTCTCTTCTCTTCTCTTCTCTTCTCTCTCTTCTCTCTTCTCTTCTCTTCTCTTCTCTCTCTTCTCTCTTCTCTTCTCTTCTCTTCTCTCTCTTCTCTCTTCTCTTCTCTTCTCTTCTCTCTCTTCTCTCTTCTCTTCTCTTCTCTTCTCTCTCTTCTCTCTTCTCTTCTCTTCTCTTCTCTCTCTTCTCTCTTCTCTTCTCTTCTCTTCTCTCTCTTCTCTCTTCTCTTCTCTTCTCTTCTCTCTCTTCTCTCTTCTCTTCTCTTCTCTTCTCTCTCTTCTCTCTTCTCTTCTCTTCTCTTCTCTCTCTTCTCTCTTCTCTTCTCTTCTCTTCTCTCTCTTCTCTCTTCTCTTCTCTTCTCTTCTCTCTCTTCTCTCTTCTCTTCTCTTCTCTTCTCTCTCTTCTCTCTTCTCTTCTCTTCTCTTCTCTCTCTTCTCTCTTCTCTTCTCTTCTCTTCTCTCTCTTCTCTCTTCTCTTCTCTTCTCTTCTCTCTCTTCTCTCTTCTCTTCTCTTCTCTTCTCTCTCTTCTCTCTTCTCTTCTCTTCTCTTCTCTCTCTTCTCTCTTCTCTTCTCTTCTCTTCTCTCTCTTCTCTCTTCTCTTCTCTTCTCTTCTCTCTCTTCTCTCTTCTCTTCTTTTCTCCTATTTTCTCTTCTCTTCTTCTCTTTTCCCTCTCCTCTCCTTTCCTCTCCTTTCCTCTCCTTTTCTCTCT
>NW_008238373.1:1147632-1149449 GCF_000691975.1 Corvus brachyrhynchos | reverse complement strand
CTCTCCTCTCCTCTCCTCTCCTCTCCTCTCCTCTCCTCTCCTCTCCTCTCCTCTTCTTTTTCTCTTTTCTTCTTCTCTCTTCCCTTTTTCTTCTGTGGATCAAAGGGGTTGCTCAAAGAAACTCAGCCACCATGTGCTCTCAATTACCTTAAATCCTTCTGTAAAAGCCACATTCCTCCTTCACCTACCATTTCCTAGTTCGGGCATTGAAGGGAATTACTGACACTAGTGGTTCCACACAAAAGACAAATGGGCATCAGCACACTTAATGGCAGAAGAAAAACATAAACTAGGAGCAGGCAGCAAAACAGGGATGGCATAAGAAACATAAAAATCTACCTGGACAAACAGGTAGATTTTCTCAAGAAAAGAACAAAAAATATTTAAATGCAATTAATGAGTGGTAGAGCTTGAAGAAGCAAGTACTGAATGTCACATATGGTAGGATGAACCTTGGAAAGGAGCTGCTGTGCAAAGTAACACTGCAAAAGGTATCTGCCACCCATCCACACACTTACACGACTGAGCAAAGCAGGCCCAGCTCTCCTGTGGCTCTCAGCTTGCTGAATTTAGAACCTGTAATTTAATATCTGCCGAGACTCCAAACCAGTGAATAAAGTGCTAAATAAGAAGAAGCATCAACTGTAGTAACCAAATGAGCTGCAGCACTGAACATAAAGTCAAGACAAAGGTAAGTTCACCATCTGTTGATTTGGTTTCCAGATTAGATTTCATTTTATTACAGGAATTGAAGTTCTCCTGGCATGGTCAGGAGGAGAGCTGTGCAGAGACCAGAACCGCCTAAGAGGACTAAAGAACAAGCAAGGTGTGCCAAAGGGGGCAGCAGGAGAATCCCAGAGGAATGTGATGGCTTTTAGTACTTGAAATGGTAAATGGCAAAATGCACCTCATAAATAAAACCACATTCTCCAGCTACAGGGAAACCAAAATCATAAGAAGTGCCATGATGCCCTGGCAAAGGTTGCAGTCCACCCCCGCCACTGCTCCAAAAGTGGTGCTAAGGAAATTTTTAGCAGGGAAGCAAACTTGACTATGATTTTTTATTGCCAAAATATACACAGCCACTGGCAGACAATTATAAGTGTTACTCAAAACCATCATCAGAATGAGAAATACTGAGTTCTCCCCACAGGAGGTCCTGTTAGGAAGAGGGCTGAAGTGAATACAGAAGCTTGTAAAAACGTTATTTCTAGCAGGGAAACATTCTCGGAGAACTTCATATCCTTTTGTTCATAACGTAATGTATGACATGTGGTGGATTTGGAGCACTGGCTTCACTTAAAGAAGCAGATGGAAGATCTTTAAATCTTCAGAGCATCTTCCTTAGGTCATGTTTAAGCCTTGCAGAAGGTGAAAAAAAGTCAATCTCAATTTAAGCTGAAGTCAAATAAACAATATTATGGAAAAAAGGGGCAGAGAATCCAATTTTCTACATCAGTAGGAAAGTAGAAAAAATATTCTCGAGAGGTTATTTCTGTTCATCTTCTATGAAATTGATAAGCAACTGGGGATGGTATTTGTAAGACACTGGTTTAGGTCAGCCTCTGCACTTTGCTCTTTGATCTTCTAATGTTTGAATTTGTCAACAGCCAAATGGAAGCCTCTAGGGAATGTCCAGCAATTGACATCCCTAAGACATAACACCAACAACGTGTTTTTAAAAAACGTGATGGCCAAGTCCACCACAAGGTGTCAATGTGGTAGCACCAGAAGCAGGACTTGCTGCTCCATGGCCGGCTTTCCCAAGGCGGCCCCACGCGCTCGGGTAAGCCCTGGCAGCAGAAGTTGCCCCGGGA
>NW_008238373.1:1120991-1147598 GCF_000691975.1 Corvus brachyrhynchos | reverse complement strand
GTGGCCCGGCTGGTCTCAGCACGGACCCTCCTCCTCCTCCCGGCCCGAGAGGCTCCCGCAGCCTGAAGGAAACCGAGGACGTGCGGGGGAGCCTTGATCACACCGGCCGAACCAATTCTGCTGCTTCTGCCATCTGAAACACGTGGCGTTGTTAACCATTTACTCACATCTGGACTTTAGACTGTGGTTTATGTTTAAGCAGCCCTGCAAGGGCACACAGCAGCTCAGACGGACTTAGAAGCTGCAGCAGTGTCAGGCTGTGGAGCAGGGAGAGACAAATGCAGAATACCAGCTTTCAGAAAGGGGGCATTTTACAAAACCCACCCTTTATTCTGTCTATTTATTGTCCCCTCACCTGCAGTTCAAGCTGTGGCTGCCCTGCCATCGGCGGCTCAGGATTTATCTTGGCTGGGGCCCAGGCGCTGCTGCCAGGCTTTCCTTTCAGGGCAGCAGCCCTGGGAAAGTCACTCGGGGTTAAGTTTAGAGTTCCAGGTTGGCACATTCTTAACGCAAGCCAAAAATAAGTGTGAATGGGGATCAATTTTATGAATTTGCTGAGCTGCCAATTATATTTTAAAGCTGAAATCTGAAACTAGGTTTGCCAGTGGATAAGTATCACAGCCAATCCTTAGGCAGAAATTAATTGGAAAAACACTCTGCAAGCCCAGATAGCATTGCCTTACAAATGTTATCTCCCACGTCTTTCCAGGTGTACTTGGGACATTGGCAGACAATCAGAACACAGGGGATTTTAACTAATTAAGTTTATTATCTTGTATGTGTCAATCAGCAGTTAGGCAGATACACAACAAATATTCCCAGCATGCAACTGTAAGGCAGCATTAAGTGTGTGTGGGGGGGGGGAACTTTCTTCCAAAACAAACCAGCACAGGTTCCTATTGCATTCCTTTTACACCTCCTTGCCTTGCATTTTTGGGGAGCAGGGTCACCATAGCTGTACAGTTGCCCAAAGCCAGGTAGTTGGGTTGTGCACCCACATCTCCACAGAACTGAAAATAAAATTCTCCACTCGCCAGGCAGAGGCTGGATGTGCAACTCAGCACTTACAGGCTTGAGCTCACAGCTATCTGAAACCTGCCTGCAGCCCTGTTTCTAAGCTCCTTGCCAGAGGCACAAATAACCCTGTGGGTCCAGCTATCACATCACCAGTGGAGCAGCAAAACTGGCTTGAAGGCAGGATTTCCTGAGCCTCCTGATGGAGCCTGTATTTGTCCACAAGCCAGCAGATGATTCCCAGTGCGGTGCCATACTTTATTTCATTTATTCAGGCCTGCTTTAAATGCTGCATTTGTGGTGCCCAGCTCTTGGTTTTCAGGGCTCAATGCAGTTTTTTTAACATTCTGGTTAATGCAGTTCATCCCACTTCAAGGCAGATTTACATCACAGCCATTAGCCCTGATACTACAAAAGTTACACATGCTTTCTAAACTCCACCATACATAAAAGAATCCGAAAAACAGAAGTCATCCCCATCCTTCCTGAACAACTTCCAAAGCAAATCTTCCAGAGGTCACAGACAACTTTATGATGTATAAAATGTATATGTCTCATTTATAAAAATATATTTTACATATTTTAATATTTTTACTTTATGTATATCTATATATGTGTATATATAATATCTCTATATAAATATATATAAATGATGTATAAACATTATGTTATGTTGTATTGACACTGAGCTGAGATCCAAAAGGACCCACAAGGTGCACCTTCACCTTGAGTGTTGTGCAGTTTTGATACCACGATATAAAAAAAACATAGAGCTATTAGAGAGAATCCAAAGAAGGGCCACGAGGATGGTGAAGGGTCTGAGGGGAAGCTGTATGAGGAGCAGCTGAGGTCACTTGGTCTGTTCAGCCTGGAGGAGACGGGGGGGAAACTTTCTTCCAAAACAAACCAGCACAGGTTCCTATTGCATTCCTTTTACACCTCCTTGCCTTGCATTTTTGGGGAGCAGGGTCACCATAGCTGTACAGTTGCCCAAAGCCAGGTAGTTGGGTTGTGCACCCACATCTCCACAGAACTGAAAATAAAATTCTCCACTCGCCAGGCAGAGGCTGGATGTGCAACTCAGCACTTACAGGCTTGAGCTCACAGCTATCTGAAACCTGCCTGCAGCCCTGTTTCTAAGCTCCTTGCCAGAGGCACAAATAACCCTGTGGGTCCAGCTATCACATCACCAGTGGAGCAGCAAAACTGGCTTGAAGGCAGGATTTCCTGAGCCTCCTGATGGAGCCTGTATTTGTCCACAAGCCAGCAGATGATTCCCAGTGCGGTGCCATACTTTATTTCATTTATTCAGGCCTGCTTTAAATGCTGCATTTGTGGTGCCCAGCTCTTGGTTTTCAGGGCTCAATGCAGTTTTTTTAACATTCTGGTTAATGCAGTTCATCCCACTTCAAGGCAGATTTACATCACAGCCATTAGCCCTGATACTACAAAAGTTACACATGCTTTCTAAACTCCACCATACATAAAAGAATCCGAAAAACAGAAGTCATCCCCATCCTTCCTGAACAACTTCCAAAGCAAATCTTCCAGAGGTCACAGACAACTTTATGATGTATAAAATGTATATGTCTCATTTATAAAAATATATTTTACATATTTTAATATTTTTACTTTATGTATATCTATATATGTGTATATATAATATCTCTATATAAATATATATAAATGATGTATAAACATTATGTTATGTTGTATTGACACTGAGCTGAGATCCAAAAGGACCCACAAGGTGCACCTTCACCTTGAGTGTTGTGCAGTTTTGATACCACGATATAAAAAAAACATAGAGCTATTAGAGAGAATCCAAAGAAGGGCCACGAGGATGGTGAAGGGTCTGAGGGGAAGCTGTATGAGGAGCAGCTGAGGTCACTTGGTCTGTTCAGCCTGGAGGAGACTGAAGGGAGACCTCGCTGTAATCTTCAACATCCTCACGAGGCAAAGCACAGGGGCAGACACTGATCCCTTCACTCTTGAGACCAGTGACAGGACCCGAGGAAACAGCATGAAGCTGAGTCAGGGGAGGTTTAGGTTGGATATCAGGAATAGGTTCTTCACCCAGAGGGTGGTTGGGCACTGGAACAGGCTCCCCAGGGCAGTGGTCACAGCACCAGCCTGACAGAGTTCAAGAAGCATTTGGACAACACCCTCAGGTACATGGTGTGTCATGTGCAGGGCCAGGAGTTAGACTCAATGATTCTGATGTATCCCTTCCAACTCAGCATATTTATGATTCTAAACACAGAGGCTTTTGCTGGAGCATCCCCGGGGTGCTACCACGGCCCAGTGTGGAAATGCTGCTCTGCAGTACTTGGCCTCTGAAGCACAGGGTAACCTGCCCTGAAAGCAAAGGTTCCCCCAGGCTGGCCTTGACGTGATTCTGAAGAAAGCAGGAAGCACGAGCTTTGCTCCTGCCTGCCTGGGGACCAAACACTCTATATTGGGTTAAGAGTACAGTAAAACCTTGCCAGCTCAGGGGTGACTCAGCAGCTCATGTACATTACATCAAGCCCTGCACCATCAAGCACGCTGGCAGGGAAGTCAAGAGAATGAGGAAACACTTGGTTTGGGAGCTACCCGTACCCGTAACGCGGTACAACCCCTCACAGCACTGCAGCAGGCTGATCTTCTGACTGGAAAGGGCTGAAAGGGAAGGAAAAGAAAACTCCGTTGACCCACGTACTGGAGGCTTGTGACAAAACATCTGGAAAAGGTCAGCAAGCATGCTGGCTCACATTACTGCTAAAGGACATGCAGAGAGAGCTAACTGTGCCTGTGTCCTGACAGCTGGCAGGCACCCCCTCAAACCACCACAGGAAAACCAACCAGAGGCAGCTGACAGAACTTGCAGGTACGGAGCAGCTTTTGTAGCTAAACTCACAACAGGAGGGCTTGCAGGGGAGAAATCCCACAGAAAGCAGGCCCTGTCAAACATGAGCGACGGCTGATGCTTTAGAGGATCACACAGGAATTGCTAACAGATGAATAATGACTGACAAAACGAGCCTCTGAGCAATCTAAATTATGCCACCTGCCTCAAGCCCTCAGCCACAGCTTTTTCACTGGTGTGTTTTATTCATTGGTCTTTACAGGGTTGGGTTTAAATGCTTTTACTCTTACAATGAAAATAAAAACAATTAGGTCATGGCAGTAACAGCAGAAGCCAATTGTGATGTGAAATGAGCTGTTACCTTCCTGAGACTCATCTGGAGTTATAAAATCAGAATTAAAAAAAAATACTAATCACCACTTGCCAACCACCAGCGTCTTCCTTTCAGCCACAGGAGTGAAAGCCCTTCCGCACTAGTCAGGAAACAGCAGCTGTGACCAAACAATGGGGAGTGCCAAGATCAGCCATTCCCTGTCAGCCCGAGGGGTGTGCCATTCTGGTGCCAGAACACCGGATTCACAGCTCATTAACAGCTCCGCAGAGAATGGGAGCATCATGGAGTGTAGCCCTGTAAACCAGCAACAAGGACACCTCCAGCTGGGGGTGATGCAATCCCTGCTCTGAAGGATTACTAATGCATTTGGTCTCAGGCTCATGAGATAAATTTCACATGTGAAATGAAAAGATACTGAGCAGAAATCACCACGTGGCAGCCCACCACCTTCTGGGCCAGTACGGTGACTAATGGGTGTTTCAAAAACCAAGAGAGAAGCATGTTGGCCATGGGGTGACAGACTGATGAACAACTGAGATCTATGCGCTGACTCAAGTCTTGAAGTCAAGCACTGTGTGCAATCAAATTATCAATAGGTTCAACCCTGCTACCAGGATACAGGGACTGGCCCAGGAAAAGAACAGGATGAAAAGATGGGAAATGAAATAAAAGAGAAGGAAAACCAACATGAAGCAATAGATCAGGAGATGGATGACACACTCTCCCATGCATCTATGTAAGACATACCTTTGCGTGCTACTTACCTTATGTCCACTTTGAACACGGCTGGGCTCCTTAAGTCGGAACTCAGGTTTCCAAGCATGGCATCACATGGCACAGCTATGCCTGACACTTGTGTTGGGTGCAAATAGTAAATCCTGTCAACAGTAAAGTATCTCTCTCCATCACTCAACCCTACTGTTTTTTCAGGAAGCACTGAGAACTGGGACACATCACAGTTGCCTTGAAAAACGGCAAAGCCTTTTTCTTCAGTGCAAATGCCACATTAGCAGTGTGGAGCTTGGCGGCCATGGCTGTAGGGCTGCCAGAAAAGCACTCCCTGGTGAGATCCATCAGGGGAGCTGTAGGGTCCATTAACAAAAAGGAAATTCAGCCCCTGGCCATGCTAGCTGGCTGTTCTGTTTCATTTAGTCCAGAGCCCCAGGGCCAGAAGTGAAGCTCATGGGGGCAGAACAGTGGCCAGGCAGGACAGCACTTGGTTTTATTATAAACAAAATTTCCCAATCAAAAGTAATAAAGAAATGACATTTATTATGCGACCGAAATATCGGTTTCAAACGCCACGATTGAGAAAAGCAGCACCGAGCCCGGGGTCGGAGCTGGGTGAACACGCATAGATCTGATCTCTATCGCAGGAGACCTCCCAGGTTCATGACTGCTGCTTTGGCTGGTCCCTTCTTATACAGTTTTTGGGCAGAGTCCAGATTAATTCTATTCTTCTCGTATCCATGAAGCTTCCTTGTCCCGGAGTTGGGCCGCACAAAGCCTTTCCTGGGTCTGATGAATTGTCCATCCTGGGTGATGAGTGGGCCATTTCTGCTGATGGATGGGCCATCTCTGGTTCCTGGAGTAGTTATTTTTGGTTCCCGGAATGTCTGATTCCTTATCAGATGCGATGTAGATATCAGAGTGTGGTGATCAAGTCCTCATGGTGTAAATGTCCCGGTGATAAGATCCAACCCCACCTAGGTGGAATCCTCACTTATTGTGAACGAAATACTTTTAGTGTTGTGAAATTTTTCTCTCAGCCAGGCTGGTGCAGGGATTTAGAAACTCGGTCTCTGTAGGGTCTAATTACATTTCAGTTTTATATATAATAGCACGAATTACATATTTTATTTATAACAGTTTCCTTAGGGCTTCAAAAAGTCTAAGCCATTTTATTTAAAAGTATCATGCTTGGCAGAAAAAATCCCCACATTACTAACCATTATTAAAGAGAAAGGCTTTTGTCATGTTCTTCAGCTCAAAAAACACCATCAAGACACTTACTTTCTCATGTACAGGGCAGCTGTGCCAAGGATTATGAAGTTTCCAAAGCCAAGCATCACACTGCCTTTCCCCTCCCTGCCTCAAGCCCAGCAGCAGCTTAGCTGCAGTGACACAGTAAGATTTTCTGCTGAACAACCCCACCTCTTCAAAACCTTAACATTCAGGAACATGCATAGTAGACATGAAAAGATGTATGCACCTCCAAATACTTTCTCAATTGCAGGGGAATTGCACAAGAAACACAGCAAGAGGCCAGACTGCTGCTGTGGATCAGATAGACAAGGACCTGCACAACTTTCTCCAAGCCACCAAACAAATCTGTGACGGGGCATCAAACCACAAGCCATCAAATTTCAAGCTGGGTGTCTGATGACAGCATCCAACATCCTCTCTATGACCCCAAACTATAGACATTGGCGACCAAAAAGTGATTCTTGCTAGCAGAAAATATGCCTCCTGACAAGCTTTTCATAATTGTATCAGGTATCTGACAGAAGACAGTATATTCTTTCCTCAGGTTATATTTAAATTCTATTTCTGTCCCCAAAACACAGAGGGAAGAAAAAGGCTCATGAAAAAAACCAAAAAATACATCCCAGTTTTAATCCAAATTTTCACTGTAGCGAGATAGTTGCAACAAAACATAGGAAACTTGGCCTGAGTGGTTGTTCAAGTCTCTAATTAGAGACGGAGAAAAGAAAAACTGGAAAAGACAGAGGAAGAGATGAAGGCACAGGGAAGAGCAAAATCCTGGGGTCGCATTCTGCACACTGCCATGGCACAAGAACAGAGCATCTTTTAGAAACTGAGCCAGTGACACAGAAATATTGCTGAGATGGACAAACCAAGGGCCAGGCTGGATGGGGCTTTGAGCATCCTGGTCTAGTGGAAGTTGTCCCCACCCATGGCAGGGGGGCTGGAATTAGATGACCTTTAAGGTCCCTTCCAACCCAAACCATTCAGTGATTCTCCAATGCCTTTGGGCAAATGCCTTTTAAGGCAGTAAGTGGTATTTCACACTTTTTCACTACTGTCCACAGGCACCAGTCCCAGAGTAGTGGGATGGGGCACAATGCACCCAAACACGTCCTCCTTCCAAACAGCAGCACCCCAGACAGATTGACAGTAGCTCTCCATGACAATACAGTAAGACACAAAGCAAGTACAAACAAGAGCAAAGCTGCCAAAAGACTGTAAAAACATAAATCCATCCATCCAATTTTGTTCTATACAGCATACAACCCGTGAAATACCAAATATTAAAAGAAAATTAAACAACCAAAATAACAATCAAAAAAGGGCTCCCAACTTACCATTTACAGCTAACTATGAAGTACAGAGCTGCTACCATGAATAAGTAGATTGTAAATGAAATATTTTTTATATCAGCTGGTAAGAGACATTATGTACATGCAAACATTGCTTTGCTTATAACCTTAGATCAACATAAAACCGCTATAAAACAAATTCTTTATTTAAAGTTTTTGGGACAATAACTTTTGCAATCAAGTTTTTATTACAAACGTGCATTCATTCTCTCATCTGAAACATGTTTCCTGCCACCTGAGAAAAGCTAACAATATTCCTTAACCTGTTCTGAGCTCACTTCTAGATTTACCACCTGAATTAGGAAACACCACTTTTACGGATTTATTGTTGCAGTACGATGGTACAAAGCTAATTCAGAATTAGTCATGCACGGGCTACTCTTCTGAGAGTACCAAGCATCTCTTTTAAGGAATCAGTGTCCAACCTCCAAAACCATGGAGGCTGAATAACCTCTTTCACATGCGGGCACCTCCTCTCTGTTGTGGGTAAGCAGCTGTGTACCAGCCAGATGAGGAACTCCAGGGACTTGCTTCCCACTGTCCTTTCCTCAGGAAAACCTTGTGAACTTTTCCTTGGCACACAATGAAATGTGGCAAGCGCAAGACCGCAGCACACAATGGAGACGTGGCTGTCACGTCAGCAGATGCACAGCGGTGACACCTGCATTTCTCTCTTGTAATTTCCCAAGTTCCTGACTCCAACACCCTGTGCAGCTCTGAGGCCTTCTGTTCGCTACATTTTAGTTGCATGTTACATCAGGGTGCAAGGAAAGCAACACCACCTGCATCTGTATATGGAGAACAAAGGGCAGAGCATTCGTTAGTCCATTTCCTTGATGTCTCCAACACCGCATTCCTCAGCCTTGGATCTTCAATCACTTGCAACAGGAACCTGAACTTAGGCAAAGTTTATCAGTCACAGGCCGATAAGGTCTGTTGATATCTACTAAGACAAAAGCACATTAAAATGCTTAATATGCAGCATCTCCATTTGTTACCACATCAGCTACACCAAAATTGTTTAGGCACCGCACTCTTGTAAAGGGTGTGGAAAAAAGCAGTCACAGAATTCAAAGCTGTAACACAATGCACCCCTTAAAAAGCAGAACTGGTTTATACAGCGATTTCAAATTGCTTGAGTAGTACCCGAATTGAGATGCTACTTTTCGCCTTTGCAAGCTGCACTCACTCGCAATACAATGAGTTTTATTATTTTAAATGAACTTGCAAATAATAGGCACTTTGAACCCATGTACATAATCAATCATTTTGGCTCAAAGTCCTCTCTAAGTACACATGGGTATCTGCAAATGAAATGAATGAAGAGAATGGGACACTGGGAAAAATAATCAGCTAATCTCATGCCTGCAGCAGCACTGCACTGACTGAAGATCATTATATTTTGGTTAAATATTAAAAATATTTGCATTTATGATGAAAGCATAATTATATGCACTGCTGGGAAATGACATGTCTGAAGTCTTGACTGAAGCAAGAATTTCTGAGAGTTCTGCCCAGTGCTGCCTCTGAAGGTGGGTATTTGAGAAGTTCTACTGTAGATGCCATCCATACAGAACTGCTCATAGAAAAAAAAACAAATTAAAACCAAAGAAATGTATCAAAAAATCAAAATTGAGTCTGATCACATAATTTTCAATGTTCATCATCACTCCCAATTGTTCATATAGGATTTAAGCTTGTGAGCCTGAAGCCCTCAAACATTTCATACTAAGTCTTCCTGTTCTCTCTCAGTAATTTTTAGTTTACACAAAATATAAACCTCACAAGGCATTTTGGACTACATAAAATCAAAGACTGTTCCTCAAAATTAGCAATAAAAGAGCTATTCAAGCAGTCAGGCTTGGAAAAGGAATGTACTGTAAATACTCCACTCTGTGCCGATGAAAGTAATCAGAAGTTTAAAGTTAATTTGTATTCTGTTCAACTTATCAGGGCATTTTTAACAAATATGAGATTAATAAAATATCAGAGCATTTTCTTGCTAAAGTTAGAATTAAACATTAGTAACAGTTGCTGTGCATTCACAAGCTGCACTGCATATTCTGTTAACTGTACTGAAAAGTTTCTGCCACTGCTTTGTAGCAATGCTCCCATTTCAGAATACCAAAGTAGTATTGAAAACAGTGAATACTCAGTAGATTTCAATAGATGGCTTTTTAATTTTTTTTAAAATATTTCTTCTACATCTTTAATCAAGTCCTCCTTTAATTTGTGTCCAGGCTGCAATGTATAGTCAAGTTAAAAGAATTTGACTGAAGAAATATAGTACTGATAAGGATAATTTTCCCCCTGCTCAACTATAAAATACACTGAAGGTAGACATTTCAAGATCACAAAAACTGATGAAATCCACATAAATAAAAGCAAATACACAGGCACAAATACCAACCCCGCAGCTTTAAAGCCAGTCTATCATTAGCTTGAGACTGAAGATACTGAATCTCACAATTAATCTGAATTTTACGGGTGCCACACCTGACCACACTCCTGGACAGCAAAATAACTATTGATTGGAGACTGCACAAGACAAATGTTTTTCTAATGTATCCATAAAGCAGCAAGGTGAACTGAAGTCAGTTCCACAAAGCTGATGTCACACATCAGCCCAGTACCAGCTTTGTCTCAGTTTCCTTGCTACATTTCTAAAGTTATCCCAATTCTGAAACTGGACCAAGTGATAATCTTAAGCATTCACAAAAAATAAACAGGAGTGCCTCTGAAAGCCAAGGAGGGTACTCCCTTCCTGCCCGTAAGTACTTTTTTTCCCTGTTACAGAGACCCCTGACAAAGACAGTAGAAAAGTAAAATAAATCAGCATCCAAGATAAACTACTGATGTTCCCAGTACAAAGTTTAACCTTGCTTCAAACGTTTCTTTTTTTATGTTCTACGAGGAAAAAAAATCCAGCAGTGAAATCTAGTTCTAGTTTATCCTTCAAACTTAAATCCTTAAAAACATACTACATTGATATTGCACTATATTGGCATCACCTTGAAGGAGGGGCTGATGACATATGTGACCTGAGGTACATAAAGAACATAAAACTCCTGAAAGGGAAGGTAAAAGTCTGTGGAAGACACTGGAGACATAATTTCTCTTACCCCACTATTCCAGCATCAGCTACTGAACAGGCTGTCCAATACATGCTCATGTTGTGCACAGCTAGCTGGAGCAAGGATGTAAGTATTTTTTTCTCTTCAGAAAATAAACAATCAAATGCAGGGAGAAGATCAATTACGCATTTCATGGAATGAGTAGGATTCCATCTCACCTATTTCTCCAAATACGCTCTTTCCACCCCTCAGCTGACTGGAGTTTATTGTTTGCTTTATAAATACAGCAGCCCTCACTCCAATCACTATTTCTCATATTGCAGATTAAGGCACTCTAGTTGAATAGTATTGCGTTCCTTTTGCTGGATCTGTAGGGGTTTTTTTATGCTAAATCTGTTTATAGATGTCTCCTGAAGGCTTTTTACACAGCATCAGCATGTCTCAGGAAAGCCCAACTCCACATAACAAATATCTGCTTAGACAGGGTCCATGTGGGAAACACGTCTAGGAACACTCCACATCTCACAGCACTTATATCCATAGCACCAGGATACAGTTTAACCATGCTCATCCTTAAACTGTGTTTATATCAATGTAAGTTTGGCATCTGTTACCACAGAATGGTTGCCCATTTTGATTTAGAAAAATGTTTTTAAAATCATAAACCCCAGAAGCATGAAGTAAAAAGGGCCTGTGTCTAGCTTATTGCTTTAAGAGCGAGTGGGTTTTTGGTCAGAAAACAATCTTGTCAGTGCAACTTTATGAAATACATTCCTTATGCTCACTGAATTGGAATTAAACAGAGTAACGCATGGGAGGAGAGACAAGGTTCAACAAAACAAAGGCTTAAAAAAAAACTCTGGTCATTAGAAATCAGCCTACTTTTAATACTGTTAATGCTTGCTGTTCTGTTGAGTATTCTGTTGCTCCACAGCATGGAAAAAGCAAACAAATAACGAAAGAAAACATTAGAATATAATTTTTTTTTAATTTTTATAAATAACTTATCTGTTACAAAGGCAGTTTACCCAGCTAAATCACAAAACCATCAACTCAAGATATCCAAATTAGGTTTTATTAATAAACAGGTAAAAACTGATTTGTCAATCTTCACATAGAACTGCAGATGAAGCTGAAAAACAAGGCCTCATTTTATAAACAAAATGCATTGAATGCAAGTGCTTTGGGTCTACTGCCTAATTACCTGGGATTGACATTTTCTTCCCACATAAAAAAAATGCAAAGCCTTCAAAACAAAGGCCTCTGTGCATTCACATAGATCACTTGTAAAACTCCTAATAAAAGTGTCCACTGGCGGATGTTTACAGTGGGTGACAGTCTACTTTGTCTCTTGCTACATTGTTAGCACTCCCTCCAGCCTCACGCTAAGTGCTGCTGCTACATAATTCTTTGTGTGCCGTCTTTCATGCATATTGTACTGGAATTCCATTTTCTTGATCTCGGTTACATACATCCCCGATAATGTGAGTATTTTCCTTAAAAAAATAGATCATCAAAATAAAAGAGATGCTTGAGGTTGCTTCAGTGTTCAAGTCTGTTTGATTTCTCTTTTCCAGCCTTTATTTCAGTTGTCCTAAATATTGCTATCCTTGTTTTCTATAAATATGAGACTTCACCACAAAGTCAGGTTTAGAAACTGGCTGCCAAAACAGGAAAGCATTTAAAGTCCTTGAACAAAGCTGTACGATGCTGCTGCTGTTGATTTTGGCACTGTATGTACTTCCCCAATGAATCTCTCTTCAGGAGTCTGCAAGATACCCAGCAGATGAAGCAAGCTTAACTCGGATGCTGATCTGTTGGTGGGTTGAAAGTTTCCTAGTATAAAGTTTCCTCACACCAGACAAAATGCTCCCTTTGTGTCACCCACCGTAAAACTCAGTGTACAGAGTGAACTATATGGATAACTCTTGCAACTTTTCCTGCACTTTTACCACGCTGCATCTGCAGGTCTTCACAGATCATCAGCATTTACAAGAGCAATGTACAGAACGAGCAGAGGAAAGCTATTTTGTGCATAGTTTCTTATTAATGCTCTTATTTTAAGGCATTGCTTCTCTCAGATAAAAGCTTAAAAAAAGGGACATGATCGTGCTTAATCACCTAAAGGGAAAAAAGAAAGTTAACAAAAAGACTATTACACTATACATACAGAAGTACAAGAAAATAATAAAGGTGAAGAAAAGAAATCACTTAAAGCAGGCTCTAGAGCTATGTACAGTAGGAAAAGCTTTGGGGTATTTCACTGTGTGTATTGTACAGACAACGCATGCAGTTTTTCCTTTTCATCTTTAGATGTGATTGTACTGATTTCTGGCTTCACAGAGATGTTTTCAGGGAAGACAAGGCAAAGAGTACCACTGATTTGTGAAGTTCTTCCCTTTATCAAAGGCACTATGTGGCAGCAAACAGTTTAAATATTTAAACCTTGATCCTTTTAAGATCTCCTCTGTGCATGTAGTGTTTCACTGAAAGCTCTGAAAACAAAAACACTAGCACTCTATTCCTTTCCCCTGTCAAAATTCAGTAGTGACATCGGGGCAGAGAAGAGGATGGGCAACACCCAGGCACTGAACACGGTGTGTGTTACTGGTAATACTGTACATGGTTTAGGCAGCTGGCGAGTCTCTCAGCAGATTGCCCTTCAGCTGATCAGTGTCAACTGCCTGCGACACAACTCTGAGGTATTGCTTGCTCTGTGGGCTGACATTTAACATTAGCAAAATACCATCTCATCACACCTTCCATTTTACAAAATCCTATGCATAAATGCTTTTTTTGCCCCCCAATGACTGGACAATTCCTTGTACGTTTGCTATTGTTTTACGGAAGGTAATGGGCCTGTTGGCTCAGAAATGCCTGGGCATTTCACACTGTTCACAGCGATTTAAGGCCGGATGATTTAAAAAAGTACAGGCGGTACAACTCCACTGAGCTCCCTCATCTTCATCTGTGTCTGGAACAGTCTTTGGTGTTTTCACAATGGACCTCTGATCTGTGACATGGAAGAGATAAGATAAGCAGTTACTAACTGAAAACAGCATGGAAAGAATTTTGAGATTTTTTTTTTTTTTGAAACTGAGAACTATATTGTTCTTCTGAGAACAGCATAGTTATTACAAGTGACAGAAGCAGCTTTTTACCGCCCCCTTGACTACAGCTTGATTGTAAGTCAGCCAAAAGGCTCAAGGTAAAACTATGAAAAGCAAGTTTCCCATCCCTTAACTCTGCTTTCTTCTCTCAGTTCAAAGCTATTGTATAAAAAGGAGGTAAAATTTGCAAATTAATCAGCACAGGAAACACAGACGAGATTTAGAAGTTTGAGGTCTACGGAGTGGTCTAAAATTCATTCTGACAAGAACTAAGTGCTCTGTAACCCTTTGACATGTTTAACTTTTTGATCCTAGAACAAAGGTAGCAGTTCCTCCTCAAGCCAGCTCAGCAGGAGATGTACTGAAGAAAAACCAATGCCTGGCTCTGTAACATTAGAGTAATCCTCCCTACCACACGAACACATCTTTTTGCATGTGCTAGACAACAACCTTCAACTATTTTAAAAGAGAAAAGAAGGAGAGAAAAAGGATGAAAAGGATGAAAAGAGACATGAGCGACTTCTCAAGTTAAGGATTCCCAGTTTAAGCAACTGCAAAATCCTTTAGCCCATTATTTCATCTGGAGAACATCTCATCAGCAACTAATCAATGGCAATTACTGCAAAATGACAGCAAGAGCTTCAGGAAGTACAGTGGTACTGATCACAGTTGCAAGAATTATTTTTATTCTTTTGTGAACAGCGGTAATCGTGGTTTAAGTCAAAGCCTACATGATAGCTAAATTGAAGCTTAAAATGAAATGAAAATTCAAGTTAACGAAGAACTAAGATACAGCAGTGATACTTTTTTTAGAAGAAAGAAGAAAAAAAAGATAATTGATAGAGGGACTTTAGAGCTTTATAAACCAGTCAGTGTTAATTTTGCATTTTCAAGACAGATTGAATGAAACACTTAAATTTGTGAGTTCCTAAAAGATAAGCCAATAGAAATGTTTCGTAACAATTAGTCACAAAAAATTAACTTTTCTTCTTTGATGGATTA
This sequence comes from Corvus brachyrhynchos, assembly GCF_000691975.1. Lineage (NCBI taxonomy): Eukaryota > Metazoa > Chordata > Aves > Passeriformes > Corvidae > Corvus > Corvus brachyrhynchos. The sequence goes on along the minus strand of NW_008238373.1, from coordinate 1,132,875 downwards.
GTTTTTATTTACTGTAAAAGGAACTACATAATTGACAGAACTTGTAAGTTCTTCATGCTTTAGTAGTAAAATGTGTCTAATAGGAATGTGTATGGATTTAAGTTTACTTGGTATTTTCACTACCAGGTGAGGTAATGAAGGATAAAAAAATGCTTTATAAAGCATGAAGAACAGTATCGGTTTGGAAGTGTTGCAAACAGTCTGCAGGACAAGAAGTCCAATTTATCTAGACCATTTTACAATGCAGAAATGTCAGAAATCTGTAAGATGAGATTCTGTAACAACAGTTACTGCACACTACAAGGACCAATCACATGCACACATGTATTATGTGGAGAACTTCCCCGACAGAAAGACTGCACAGAAACATCAGTGGATTCTGTTTCATGTGGTGGTCTGCCTAAGGTCATAGTATGATGCTGCTCCAAACAAGTTAATTTCATTCTCTGCTTTACATAAAACACAAGAGGTAATTGTTCTGCTTTGTTTGGCATCCTGAGAGGGATAAAAATAAGTAATGTGCAAACTAATGACAAGTAGAATGTTTAAGAGTGGCTGATATTCAGCAATACTGACTGCCATACTGGACTGCATCACCTTCCTCTTCAACTATCTAGAACTATATTTACCAATAGTCAGTAGTCAGAAGAGGCTTTCATGTAACTTTTTATTACATATTCTACAGTAGCCATGAATTCCAGTCAGGGTAACCAACCTGAGTTGTTACTACATCTAAGTAAATCTACTCTTTTCACTATGGATAATGGTGAAGTCATTTAAGTGAGTTTCACTGATCCCTAAACAACGTACCTCATGCTCATTTTTAAAGAAAAGACAGATGCTTCCATTACATAAACTACCTTCTAATGTATTATCCATCTTTAACATAACTCATTTAATATACTTCTCTTTCCTTAATGTATGAATAGAGAGGAAACAAGAGCAAACAGAAGCACACTTACTGCCAATACAAATAAAATGCAAGGTTTGTATGCTTTTGAAGTAATCCATTTCATACTCAACACTTGAGCAAGATTCATAAATTAGAACTTGGCATTAGATACAGAACAGGTATTTGTATCAAATCCAAATTTTATCAATACAATACCTTTGGGTTTTGGTGGCACGGGACCAAGAAATCCAATATTATCGTAAAAATTATGAATAGCGCTGGGATTAAAATGTGGTCCTAAAAATAAAAAAAAAAAGGTGCAGCAGTTTAAAAAAACAAACTTGAGTAGTGAGGCATATCAGTTTTTTCTGGCAGTAACTCTGTAACAATACTATTATTCACTTATCACTTTTTATATCAAGGTGTCAATACAGACCCCAGTGAGATATTAGTCATGCCAGCAATACACTTTAAGAAACTTATTGCCCAAAATATGCAATATAAAATAAGTCAGAGACAAAATCTAGCAAACCAAACTCCTTAGAGGTATCCTTCTGCCACTCTTTAAGATAATTTTGTAAGTAAATCTTAGTTGACTTTTTTCACATTGCAACTTTACTCAGAGATATCTTACCTACTATGCAGTGTATTATACATGCTTAGAATTAAAACTCAGACGAAGTTCTAAATGCAATTTACTGTAACAAGCAAAAAAACATCACCCACCATTCACTCTTAAGGTCAGGTTTTTAGTGCAGCATTACATTCAGCACACCTGTCTACCTTCTCCTGAACTGCAAGTACATTGTCTGAAGGAGAACTTTTGTGGCTCATGTCCCAACTGATCTAACAGCTCACTGCTGCTGAAATTGGGAAGTATTAGTTCCTTCCCTCTCAGTATCTCAGTTCTCCCTTCCCGTGCCTCTCCCTCACATCAGCTGTAGCAAGCTTTTCCAGCAATGCAAGAGTTGTAGCTTGGCTGGTGAACAGAATCAGCTCTGCAAAGGGTCTAAAAAACTACTACAGAGACAGAGTTCAGTAAGTGGCAAGAGAGAAGCAGGAAGAGAGGCGGCTTTCTTGCTGGCAGCTCTTGAACTAGCTCAGCTGTCTCTTAATTTCACCCTCAGGAGCAAAGGCTGAGTCCCTGCAGACAAGTAAAGCAGAGAGCATACTGGAAGTTACAACTGCACTTTATATTTGCTAACTTGAGAGGCTAAATACAGACAGAAGTGGAAGACAAAAGAGAGAGATGGACACATATATATAGTTGTATCATTCAAAAAACTTGTTCTCTCTCTTTGATACTCAGATAACGCGATCTCCCCCCCTCCCCCCAGCACTTAATAAATAAATGGCATCACAAACTTCTCTCTTCTGAGCCAAGTATGAAATAGGAATGACTGTGGGATTACGAAAATCATATGGCCAACAAAAACAACAGACTTTAAAGACAGTTACTTCCTTGGTTTCACTCAAACTAATGTGAAGATTTTGCAAATAGTGTGGTATATCATTTATGTCATCATTTATGACACAGACCTTTTTGAAACATGTGGACAGTGAAAAAAAAAAATCAACATTTACAGTTACTGATGGACTAAGACATACTGTACCTCTTGCTTGAAAAAGATCAATCTCTTTGGTTAGGCAATCTATGTCTATCTGCAGCTGTCTGTTACAACTTCTTAACTGTTGCATTTCTTCCAGCTGAAAAAATAAATCTGCCTGTTAGTCTAATTTTCCCAGTTTAATAACAGTTATCAGTCACACACAGGTAGACAGCATTTAGTTATTTCAGAAATGATGATAGAAGAATCTTCCCTAATGACCACCTTTCTTTTAATCCAAGCATAATCTTAGAAAAAGCTTCCAGACCCACTGAATAGTTCTCTCTCACCAGAGTTCAGAGCTGACTGAACAACTCCAAACAGCAGACAGGGCACAGCCAGTGGTCTGGTCCAGCAGATCAATGGATGATCAGAGAGCACTGAAAACTGGTGCATTAATCAGTTTATTTGAGCTCAGTATATGCACAAAGACCAAAAAGTACTTAGTGTGATAGCAGTATGAGTATTAAGTCGTAGTCTGAAATGCTAGAAAGGATTACCAGGTCAAACCTTTTGTGACTGTCTTTAAAAGCAATACTTCATAAAGTGATCAGCAACCTGCAAGGTTGTGGTTAAACAACACATTTTTAGTCCCTACTCTAAACTATACTGTTTACCAGCTTAAATCTAAGTATACTGCCCATCCCTAGTCTATTGTCAATATATGAATAACCCCTCTTTCAATTTATTGTGACAGACCACACTTGTGGTTTAGGTTTATACCCTACAGACATTTCAACTTACTGATGGAATTTGGGAAACAGAATTCGATCTTTTCAGGCGCCTTCGTGTTAGATTATTCTCCATTTCATTGACCTCTGATTTTAGTTTATCCAACTTTTTCTTTTGAACCTCAAGTTCTCGTTGAAGTCGCTCCATCCTGGCCTTCTGGTGTACCAGTAAAGCTGCAATACATAAAGTCCCATTTTATCTACTTTATTATCCTCCACATGGCAACACCAGATAAAGATGCAAGTTAGGATTCTTTTGGGAAAAAACAGACAAAACCACTATTACAGACTGCTTTTCCATTCTCCTCACAAGAAAATCTCTGCCATAAGACAGAAAGTGCTGTTTTTGAAATCAGCACAAACTAACTACAGACAAGCGAATATGAGAAAGACATACAACATAATAAATGGCCATGCAATATTTAACTATAATCTGTAAAAACCTACAAGACTGACTACCCAAAGCCAGCAACTAATATTTCTTTGTGTATTCAGCCTAACCACTGTTAAACAGGTAACATGAAGAGGATTTCAGACAGACAACTGCAATATGGAGCACTACATATGCTTATTGCAATTAGGATTGGACCCAGTGTTCATCATAGTAGGACCCATCAAATGAAACCAAACCAGAAGTAAGCACACCACTAGCAAACTGTGATATTTATCAGCAGCTGGATGGTGCAGAACCATTAGTTCAGCTTCTAATGTCTAACACTGCTTACTATTTCTAAAGCAAAAGGCACAAGGAGACCTCATTTAGAAACAATGAAGTTAGCATTTAAACCAGTTTTTTAAAGGTATGAAGAACCTAAGTAGCAGATGACACAAATTCATGCAATCTAATGAGTTCATTTCATTGAAGGCACATTTACTATCACATATCATCACAAAAGCAGATTTCACTGCTCAAAGTAATAATCACCTTCTATAAAAATGTATTTCATTAAAGAAACCAAAGAATCATTTTAACTTCTGCGCAGCCATTCATTCATCCATTAAACTAGTAATTCATATAAACTGTGATCAGTTTCACAGACTATGAATACTTTTATATCACCCTGGAAATTAAAAAAAAGTAGCAATAACAAGGTATTTTAAAAAGATTGAATTTGCCTCACAAAGTCTTTAAGCCAAACTCTAGCTGGAACATGATGCTTAGATCCTCACGATTTCTTCAGGTACCAAAAAACTAGAAGCACTCAAATCTGGTTGCCTAGGTTTCCAAACTAGTAGCAGGAGAAAAAAATAGCACATTATAAAGATGCAACTTTCCACATCTTTGGCAAGAACTGTCTTCTGCTCCAGCTCCTGCCTGTTCATTCATTCATTCACACATCACATTTTGTCTTCCGGAGGTTCTTCCAAAGGAGGAACCATGTCAAACTATTTTGGAACAGTGTAACAGACTGTAAGGCCTTACTGAGATCGAGCCTAGGCTTTTGAGTCACATGTGTTCACAAGATACTGAAATGACACCTGCCTTTTGCTAGGTTTTGTACAAATCAGAGAAGTTTTCATAAACAGACACCTTTATTTTGGGTCACAGTAATTGCACTACAGTAAAAATTGCAGCTGTGCTCATATGTAATATAAAACCATAATAACTGAAATCTCAAGATGGATTTTTGTTGAAGACTTGGAATTTTCAGGTAAGTAATCTCAATAGACAGTCTCTCCTCTCAAAAAGCCTTTTACAAACAAATGTAGCTGCAACTCTAAAGAAAGGAAATCAAAGACTACCTTGCCTCTACTCCTGCAGGGAGCATACAAGCCCTTTCTCCTGCTACATTTTATTTCCACTTTTAGACATTTCTGTTTTCATTACCTTGGTAAGACTGCTGAGGCACCACAGCTATGCTCCACTGACCAGACTCAGAACTCTTCAGACCTGTTAAACTGTGGATGCAGGCTGCTGGGGAGTAGCCAGTGCTGCTGGATGTGGTAGGTGAAGAGCACAGTTACCAGAATATCAGGTTGCACGGCATGGCATGGCCTCAAGAGTACAACTATGACTAAGACTTTGCCTGTACATCCCCCACCTCCTTTTTTGTTTAAGCTACTCTTGTAAAGGAAAAAACCCACCATTTCTCATTTCGATGTTCTCCCACTTGTGAGGCTGGGAAATTTAGCGGTCATTACAGAACTGCACAAGGAGGAGAAGGCACTGATGGATGCCCACAGCACTACTACGTGCTTTTCATTTTCATGCCATGTCTGAAAAGCTATGTAAATTATTCTCATATGAGCTTTGTGACTACCATCTGACAATTTCAAATCCCAACAGGTTTTAAAAACACACATTAAAAATTACCACTATGATTAAAGAAGAATCACTTGATATCATATACTATTCTTCTATTATTAAAAGTAACTTTGATAAGGAACTTGGAAGAGATTGGTTTAAGTAGAGACTTCCACATATAATTTGGTAATTTTGCTTAAATACCAATTTGGCAGCTGCAGGAAAACAGTGGTGGGGGAAAGACAAAACCCCCCCTGCCTTTCAGTGCGGTATTTATGAATGGAAACTGGCAATTTAAGTATTCAGCTCCCTCTAGTGTTGCTCAGAGCAACTGAAAACGTTCAGAAAAACTGCAGTTCAATTTCTTAATTAAGTGCAAACAGGATACTTGGCACATTAAGTTTTTTGCACTTCTGCACGTTTGCATTCAGCAGAGCGCAGTACACTTCAATGCTCTGGCAGATGCCACTGTTTCCTCTGACATTCAAAGTGCACATTTTTCACAAAAATGATATATATCATCATATTACAGGGAGCATGAAAGTCTGGAGGACAAAAGTTCACTCTTCCTCTCCCAGAGACCTTCTCAGTAAGGCACTAAATATACCTTTAAGTTTGTAAATGTACGCATAACTGTTTTCTCAAAGACTCTGTGCATGTGAATTTTAGAGTGTCTTTTGTTATTTTAAGTGTTTCTAAGATAAATTCTAATCTAGGAATACAAAGATTTCACTCTATTCTATAGACCTACTATTTCTTAAATTTCTTAGTTTGCCAGATATGGAGGGGATTTCTGGCAATGCAATTACTCTGTGGCAGGAGGTTAATGAAGTCTCAAAACACACTTATGCTTATGCATGCTTTCAAAACCTGTATTTGAAGCTGCACAAAATTCAGTCATTTGATATGCAAATTCAGTAGTTCAAACTGATTTTTTTGTTCTCTCTTTTCAATACTCCCTTCACTTAATTTTTAAAAGGAGCTTCACTGACGAGTGGGGCCGGATATACAGAGCCAAATACAAGGTGGTATTTTTTTCTTAAACCACATGATGCAATGGGCTCAGAGCCCCTTGGAGTATGGGCCACAGCTTTATCTCATTCAAGTCCTTTTTCTTAAACATCTACAAGGACTGGCTAAGAATTAAGGAAATTTGTTTCCTGCAGCTTTATTTGTTTTTCTAAGTTTTAAAAAGCTCCAAGAAACCAAATCAAGAGCTGTGCAAAATGTTAATTTACTAATCTAGTTTATCAATTAATTACATTAAAAACACAGTGGCAAGAATTGCTAAGGAAACATGCATCCACATATATAACTATAGTTGGTACCAATGATTCACTCAACTTTGCACACCATCCTCTTTCAAATTAAAGAAAATACTATGAAGAAGTCAGACAGTCAAAGACATGTAATACTTAACCAAAGGACTTAAGCTCCCTAGTAAGAAAACATCAACCTATTGATTTTATTACACAATTATGTATTTTCTTGATTGAATGCCTTCCCATTATACAGATGGAAAGCTATATGCAGAATGAGCAACTATTAAATAACTGTTCAGCCTCATTACTCATCACACGACTTGCATGCTTACAGAGTGTCCATCACAAAAATGTATGAGTACAGAATTTTCAGTTTCTAACAGGATTTCACTTTTTTATCCATAAGACACTTTATACTAAACTAAATTACATATATATTATATATTGAAATCTCACTTAACTACTTCATATTAATAAAACTAATTATGAATTGTAATCTCTGCTAAATAATGGGAATACTCCTGTGCAGAGACAGAACTGATACTGAAGAGAGGAATATAAAAATGCATCCCCTTTTGGCTGTCCTTCTGGGCATGCACCTAGCATTATTCTTCTCACAGCATTATGAATTCTTACTGACTTCAATAGGGGACACATGCACTCAATATTTCCACAAGCAAGTCCTCAGTATCTCAAACTAGAGTCCTAGAAAACAAGAAACACCCCTCAGCAACCAGTTTTGAAAAGTCTGGTGACAGCAAGTTTCTTAGGATCACAGAGTCAGTGCCAGAGATACAACCAAGCCTTCCAGGGAAATGACACTGATTTTATCTGAGCAGTACGCACTCTTTTACACATTATATAACCTCCAGGTTTGGCAGAAAAAAAGACAGATCTGGGGCAGCCTTCTATTACCCCCTGTGACTTTCTTGGGAGGCAAACCAGAAACATAATCATGGAAGGAGACGGGAGTGCCTACACACACCATAATCAAGTAAAACTTCTTAGATGGCAAGCACCGGCACCTAGAGAGAGGTCCAACACATCTTCTGTTCTCCTGGGTTGGGCCATGCATATAAATGTAAAGTAAATAAAAAGAGCAAAGGAAATTTCCTTTGACATCAAAGCAACTCTACCTTCCACCTCAAGGTTTCTTTTTCCCCAAACCAGTTCTCCCTGCCAAGATAAGGAGCATTCTGGCAGAAATGGAAAAGCTGATGAAAATGCATTTTTCTCCAATCGTGGCCAGAGAAACTACTCATCTTCTCTGGCTAAAATTAAACTGAAACAAGCACCTAGCATGGAAGGCTTCTGGCAATTTGGCTAAATTATAAGCAGTTTAGAACACAGAAGACATCAAGTAACTCAAATCCCTTTTTGTATGTAAGAGGAAAAAACCCCAGTGCTAAGTGTAAGAAACATGTTTAAAAGCAACAATTAGGATTTCCAGACATCAATACCATACAAGTAAATCTATCACAGACTTCTCAACTTTCCAAATATTAATGATAACAAAAATGTTAGAAATACTGCACTTATTGCAGAAATGGAGCACATATGACAGAAATCCAAAACACCTCTAGATGTAAAGAACTTCAGCAGCACAAGTGAACTTTGTAGTGAAGGACACAGAAGGATGGTGTCTTCCTAAGGTCCCTTGTACCAGCCCACGTCATACATCTACACATCATCTAAAAGCTGCATCTTGGTGTCTGGAAGAGCTGGGCTCCACAGCAGGTAGGAGGTCAATGCTTCTGGAATTCTAGGTTGTGTATCAAGCTTGCCTCATCTTGATAAGCAGAATGCTGATACCTGCAGCTTTTAGAGATTGTGCAGGACGTTACAGTGGCCATCACTACCAAGGGTACAAGAGATAAAGAGGCAGACCTGGCAGAAGTCGGTGCCCTCAGAAAGGAAAAACAGAAGAAAGGGACAACTCCCCAAAAAGTACCAAAAATGAAGTTTTGCAAACCCCTAAAAAGTACCCAGCTTGCTTGGGAAGCAAGTTCATGATCTAGAAGAGTGTTTTAGAGCCTAAGTACAAGATTGCAATTGCTTAATTTCTGGGTATATGAAGTTTTCCAGGACTAAGACTAAAACAGACAGCTAAGTCTTCCTCCAAAGTAAGAAAAGGAAATACGACCGGGGGGGGGGGGCAATTTGTTTTGCTTACCTACAGATGAATTTTCTGAAGTTCTTTATGCACTGAACATAAGAGAATGTAAGGATGATTAGCTTTTTGGTTTTGACACATAATCTTTAGAAACTTTTGAGTTAGGATTGACTATTCCTCACCAAAGATGATTATATCCAGAAGTAGTGCACAAGCTAGAATCGCTTTTTGATTTACTTCATTACTATAGTACTCCAGATGCAGACCTGGCTTTCTGTGTCTTGATCACTGTACTTACTTACACAAAATAAAATGGCAAAATTCATCTGAAAAATGTTTACAGTGGTCATGGAACAAGCCAGTTTTTTTAGTTCTGAACTGTTTACTAAGTCCAGAGAGGACCAGTGAGGTCAAAGACAAATTATTTTGACAACCTATCATGAATACTGCTTAAATATCCTAAGACTCATCCCACATCTTTATATAAAAAGCTTACAGCAGAGTTAATAAACTATCAAGCTGGTCATAAAAGCATGTACACCCATGAAAACAGAAGGAAAAATATTAACAGGTTATCTTGCTGTACCACATATTCTAAATTTTACTCTTCCATTACCACTGAACCGTTAAAACAGATTCCTTTGGCTTGGCGCTCCTTCTCACATTTTAAAATGTAACAGAAGTATCAAGACTTTAAGTATTTTATTGTCAGGCACAGAGTAGGAAACATGGAGGCCAACACTTTATCCCACTAATTGCTTTTGAAGTCTGCTTTTCCTTCTTCTTAAATAACACTTGCAAAAAAATAAAAGGGGAACATTATCCAATGCAAACAGTATCTCAACTGATTCAAAAATCTGACAGTGGAATTGTAGCTTTAAATCACTCGGACAAGTCGAACAAACGTACACGTTTCTTTCAGAACAACATAAAAATGAAGATGGTATGACTCCATTAAACAGATAACGTACCTGCTTAAGACAAACACAAGAATATCTCCAAATATTCAGTTTCATATCTTTACCATAAAAAGAAATCTATGATTTGCTTATAAACCACTTTTATTTATTTAGGAAACACTCACAAATGCTAAAATTAAAGATATTATATTAACATCACAAAGGTTCCTGTTCTGCAATCTACATACTGAATTGACAACCTGGTCAAAATCTCTACAATTTATATTAAGAATATTACCTTGCGTGTAGGCAGCATCATCAGATCCCATACTCAATTTCCGTGCATCACTGATCCTATCCACATGTGCTAAAACAGGGTCAGTAAGATGCTGGATACCCTCTGGTTCAACATAGTGATCAGGAAGGTTTAGAAGGTTTGTAGGTTCAAAAGTTGGGGACACTACCCCTGGGGAAACTGCAGGGGGCTTATTTGGAGAAACTGTAATTTTAAAAGTATATTTTGTGTTAGGCTGCGTAACAACCACTCGAGGAGAGGTTGCAGTGGTGCTGTTGCCCACTGCTCGACTCTTGGGTGGATGGTGATGAATAAATGCAGGACCCATGCTTACTTGACCAGACATATTCCTAGCAGTAGTAGATACTCCAGGATTTGTCGATATGAAAAGTGTGGGCTGGTTCCGCACAAGCTGATCATCTCCTGTTGTGGCATTTGCTGAAATGTAGACCTTGGGCTGACCACGTGTGATCACTTCATCAGTATTTGGAGGACTGGCCGATATGTAAACAGTGGGCTGACTTCTACTTAATGTCTGGCTGTTGAGGGAAGAGGGAACAGTGGAGGTGCGAGGGCCAGTTGAACGCAACTTAGAAGAACTGTTTCTTTGTGGCGGTTCAAGTTTGATTTCAATTTGATTTTTGCGAGGTCCTGTGGATATATTCTGAATGTTGTATTGGCTATGAGCAGAAGATTGTGAGCTACCAGATGAATGAATCATAGGTGCTTGTGGAGTAGTAGGAGAACTGATAGGCATGTACACATGAGAAGTCTGGTGGCCTTGCTGGTTTGGCTGTGTTGAGTGTTGCGATGAGGTATGTGGCGTAGTACTGGATGTAGGAATAGTAGTCCAGGGACTTGGCTGAGAAGGCTGGTACACTTGCTGAGGGTGCATGGGATTAAACTGAGATGCCCAGCCTGGCTGCTGCTGTGTCTGTCGAGTACCACTAGGAGCTGTGATGTAAGGCCTAATATAGATAGAATTTCCCTGGGGACTGTTAAGTACAGGAGGAGGTACACCATGTATGTGCAAAGACGTTGGGGTATTGCGACCAGGCTGAATGTTTGGGGCTAAAGTTACCATAATGGGGTTGAATCTGGGTGTTTGTTGAGACAAGTTAGATACTCCTTTGCTGCCTAGGTGAAATCCAAGATGCTGCCCTGGATTAGAAGCACTAACTGTATTAGCCATCCCAAAGACATTAAATCCTTGTGGAACCTGCGCAGGTGCGTGTCCATCACTAACACTGTGAGCTAGAGTCCTACTTCCATTCATTCTACTTCCTTCTCTTCCATGGTGATAGATGTTCTGTGACTGCAAATCCAAATTAAGAGATGTCATGTGATTTCGTAGTCCAGGAATCCCAGAATCATCCGAAAAACTTAGGTCTCCTTCACCGTAGAGATACTTTGTGCTCTCCTGAGAGAGAACTGCACAGCAGGCATCCAAATTATTGTTATTCTAAAAAAGACAGATGAAAGTTTGACATTACTGATAAAATACTCTCATAGTTACGTACGCATCCATCCAATCATAACTGAAAAATTAACAACGTAACATCAGACAGAAAGCTTTAGGTGGCTGGCTAGCATAGCTGCTCTACACACACAAGGGGCTTGCATGTGAAGCTCACTGTTCTGGGAACAGTGACTCAGCCAGTGGCACCAAGAGTGGAGGTCTGCAATGTCTCTGAAGCAGTGACAGGGAGATCCCGGACTTTGACAAGCTAGCTTTATACAGTATGATACACCTTGGATGAATACTCTCCCTATTCCTTCTCAGTTTCAGAACCATCTTCAGCAGAGACCAAATCTCTGGCTTTAGGGAGGAAAATGACAG
>NW_008238373.1:1093085-1120880 GCF_000691975.1 Corvus brachyrhynchos | reverse complement strand
TGCTGAAAATGGAAAGTGAATCTTCAGAAGAGAAGAAACACGCTGACCCAAGGAACTGTACATGACTTCAGAAGAAATGTAAAAATTCAGTTTATACAAATACAGCAGGACTAATCTTTTGTAAGATGATCTAAAACCCAGAGGACATTTGTACTTTCATTTTAAACCACTGCTTGCAAAGCTTTTAAATACTTATGTTTGTACCTTTTAAAACCTGTAATAGGATGACTTAGAATAGAAACCACAACCTAGCTAATTCTTTAAGAACATTTCAGAAGCAAACAGCTAATCTCTCTTCTCTTTTTCCACGTTTACTAATGTTGTACTCAGATCTTCCCAATTTAGTTTCCTACAGAAGGATTTTTAGAAAGAGTGGACATACATCAGTGACATAATTTCTTCATACTGTGCTCTGTCTGTATCACTTTTCCCACAGAACCTCCCATCCCCCAAGAAATAAAGGTTAATACTTTCAGCCAGAAGAGCCCCTGTTCAGGCCCATGTTATTAACACTAAATAGGTGGCAAATCCATCCAGCACATAGAAACAGTTACTCGACAAAAATGCAAGTGATCAAGGAAAAAAAATTGCATGTGCCAAGTAGCAACACTATCAGTTAGTTAAAGAGTAACACAACCAGATAAATTGATCCATGCTACATGCTTTCTATTATGTGATTTTTGTTAAACCAGCAGACATTATTTCTCATTCTTCAACCATGACGGAGGTGACAGCGTTGTGCAGATATAGCAAGATTGCCTCTACCTTACAGATTTACAAAAACAAAAAAGAGAAAAGAAAACAGAAGTGGGAGAGCAATGACAAGGCTAAACTTCACCCACAAAACTGTAACTATCTGTTCATACAGACCAGATGCAGTTCTGAATTCCTCCAAACTAAAGCAAAAAAAAAAATCCCCAAAAAACCCCAGCCACAAAACCTTTTAAAATAATAGGATTCCCTAAAGGCTATCTAACAAGCCAGCTCGATATAAGGATTGCTGCAAAAACGTATTCAGATATATGAAACTGGATCAAATGATGATATGCATATTGGCTCTAGTTTGGAATAAGCACCAGAGGACAAAGTAATCAAAGGAAGTTAGTAGTGAAGAAAGGAAACACGCGGACAGAACAGTGGGTAAGAGAAGATAAGAACAATAGCCTGGTATTTGTTGCAAAGGAGAAAAGGGAGCCAGAAAAGGGAAAAAGATAGGATGCCACAGAAAAACAAGCTAGAAAGATCTCAAAGGCAGATTCTGCATGAACTTAAGTGAATTAAAATTATTAACAGAAAGGCCAAAAATACCAAACCAAAAAGGAACAGGCCAAGCTTGCCAGGCCCTTACATTCAGGTTGAATGCATTTCTTTGGACAATTTTTTTTTTCTTTTTTAAGGCTGCATCCAATCAATTCCAAAATTTCAGTGACGTCAATGAGAAAATTGGAGAACTCAAAGGGGAAACGGGGGCACATGGAACCCCTGGCATCTTCTGGCTGGCAGAGGCAGAGTTTCAACCGCTTCTAGCTCTTTACAGATCAGAGAACCGGTTGATGGCAGAATTGAGCATATTCCAGCAAAACAATACCCCTCATCTTATCTCTGCCCATGTCCCAATTGAGTTTAAAATGTTGGCACCCTGAAAGAGAAAGAAAAAAAAAGAAAGAATAAGAATGTTGGAGGGAAACGAGGAAGCAAGGAGAGGACGTAGACTTGAGGAGCAGGTATAGAATGCTCCGGACACAAAAAATAGAACAACAGGGAATAATGTCCACAGACTGTGGGCACTGCAGTGACTCCTTTAAATGAGGAGAATGGGAGAGCTGAATGCAGGAGGCATGTTGGGAAGAACAGGATGCAAAACTTTGTAGGAATATTCAGTGCTGTCAGCCCAAAACGTTTTACTCCCTAGATTAAGCAGGTTTAAGTCTCCTCCTATTAGCTCTTTGGTGGTCCTCTGTTTTTAGCATGCAATTTATTGTTTAGGTATTTCAACAGTGGGCTATTTACCCCAAGGTATTTTCATAATCTCGTTAGCCTTAATTTTTTCATTATAAGCATATAATGCTATACAACCTTCCTTTAAAAACAACTGTGTTTGGCTACAAAGAATTCATGGAGGACTATACATTCTTTCTGCACAATTCACAGTGATCCAAAGAAACTTGCCTTGTTATAAAAGCCTCATCAATACTACCATAAACTGCAAAACTGCTTATATTCTTTCGGATTCTCACCTGGAGTTTAATTCCTAGTTTAAAAATAACTTCACCCTGACATATGATGCCTGCATGCAAGGTATTGTGGGGGTAAGGCATTTCTTATACCAAATGTCCTCGAGTACTTGTCTTTGACCTAAACTACACTTACTGCCTCTACTGGAAATTCCTTCCACTATGCTCAACTACAAGGTGGCAGAACTCAGGATTCAGACACTGTTCCAGCAGTATTGCAAACATGTGCACAAGTACTCCCAAATTCTGCATTTCAATCTTTCCCATCAGTCCAAGTACAAAATTTGTTGGTTTAAAGAAGTCATGTTAGGCGCCTTTTATAATAACAAAACCCCCAAACAAACTAAAACACAAACGAACAAAACCCCATGCCAAAGAGAGTAGCAAAGCTAGAAGTTGAGTCAGGGAAACCAGAGCTCATGAAATTTCAAAGAACCACCACAACATGACAGGATTTTCTCGGTGAGTCTTAGCTCTCAGTTAAGAAAAAACTTTCTAGCGTGACAAATTAGTTTAACAGTACTGCACACATGGAACATTAATTACCCTAGACTGTTTTTGAAAGATTTGCTTATGAAAGCTGACTTAAAACACTTACTCAAAATCTAAATCCTTCCCCATAATCTGTCATAATATGGGATACACAGTATCTTTTCTTCACAGTTATATGGTTCTTTTTATTAAAAAAAAAATCCACTGTATTCAATGTTATGAAGACTGCTGCTGAGTCTCTTAAAGACAAGCTTTTAAATTTATCAAGAACGACATTCAAAAGATGATTACTGATGCGTTCACTCCATCAAGTCCACACACATCGCTCAACAAGCAGTTCTCATGTTTGAAGAACAAAACTGTACTTGTAGCATCAAGTCCTACAGAGCACTGAAATAAAAATAGCAGTGTACAATCCTGAGAACAAATACAGGCAATTTATACTCTGGTTCAGTTTCCTTTTCAGCTAAATAGTGAGAAAGAAGGGATTGGGGAAAGCTTGAAACCTCATGAGCAGCAAGCAAAATTTTGCCTTCTTGCAAATCAAAACCAATTCTGTCGATGAAATGCACTTCTCGCAACTTCTTACTCTAGAAAGTCTGGAAAGTCATGATACAGTCTTGACAATGTGAATGTTAAATTGTCACAGACACTCTTCCCAACAGTATAAACACTTTATTTGGAAGTATGTGCGTGTGAGTACATATGCATATGTAAGTATACATAAATACGTATTTCATAAATAAAAATACATATAAATAGCAAGACAAACAATTAGGATATAAAGAATGTTGACTCATAACCACAGAGGTCCTAGCCACAGTCCAGAGACAGTTAGCTTCTGGGAAGCTGTGACCCATCATTTTTCCCATCAGTGTATACTGATGGATCAGTATGAATATTTGGATAATTCTCTTATTAACCAGAGTAATCAAAGGTTGAGTATCTTAGAATGAAAAAGAAAATCAATCAGTATGGATGCTTTGAATTGATGGAAAATGCAAAGCAAACATGTTTAAGCTACATAGTTAAATAAGTCTACCATCATTTGATAACTCTAGGCATAGTCCCTATGGGGCTTTGAAGGGACATTAATTTATCTGCTGAAGTAGCTAACATGAAGTTATAGAACAAGAAGTTCATACAAAATATGGTATGTGTTCTGATAGCGGCAGCATTAAAAACAGCTGCATGTAGAAGTTGAGAATATGCAGTCCATAGCTTTAGCACTAACTGCAGCACTACTCAAAAATGCTTTGTTACTTTCAAGCCCAACAGAAATCCATTAATTAACTACATAGACTCGAAAGCTACAGCAAAAAAATGATGCCCATCTGGCAGCAAAGCCCTGGGCAGATGCACCCCAGTGCCTCACACCCACTCAGGTCTAACACGGTGGAGGCGAGGCTACAACCACCTTGTGCTGCCTGAGTGAGTCTGACTCTGAGCACCCGGCTGTGCCCACGTCACACTCCCGGGCTCCTGGCTGTGGGGGGTACTTAAGGCCACCAGTGCTGGCTCTGCAGGCCAAGGGAGCTGGGAATGGAAAGCATTGGGGCCAACCTGCACACAGGCAAGGGCCCACCTTTAAGCCTGATGGAGACCAGGCAGCAAAGTAGCTTCTGGACATGCCCCAACACTCAAATAAGAATTAAAAGAAAAATTTAAAATGCTGCATTTTGTAGCATTGCCTTAAATTGTCCCTGCTGGACTCAGGTTGGCTTTGCATCCCTCCTTTTGCCACAGTTAGTTTTGGCTCTTGAGATGGCCAAAAGGCATGAGCATACTGATTGGTGAGACAGTAGTCTCCATGCACACACTGATTATTGATTTACAGGCTGATTTACTTTGGACCACCCCTGATCAGGCATGGAAGAAGAGAGGCCAGTGTAACTCTTTGCTTGCTGTGCAATATAAAGGAATCGGCTGTGTATATTTGCCTCATTTATAGAGAAAAACAGAAAGAAAAACATCTGCTTTCAAAGGAGATGACCATACAGAAAGCTTAAAATAAGCAATGCTGCCTACTTGTGCAGCTATGAACGGAGCACTGACCTGTAACATGCATCTGGACACAACACCTTCAGGTACCTCAGGAAACTTCTGTCGCAGGTCATGTAAAACCTGAATATCAATTTGCTGGCTTCCTTGGGCCATTCGTATATTGCCTGGTCAGGATTGTTTTTCAACAGGCAGTTTTAGGCCTTAGTAAAGGGAGTACTCATCTCTTCTGTCCCAGCATTTTCTGGAAGAAAAAGGAGACCCTTGAGACACCAAAAGCAGGCACTTCTGATGTAACAAAAGAACACCCCACAAAAAACTGAAACACACACACAAAATCCTTTCTCAATTATGCAATATAAGTTTGTATTTTACGTTGATGTATTCCCATGTGACATCTCTGGCTAAGTAATTGTCCTTCGCACACTCACAACCTTGAAAATTGCCCATTTATAGACACATCTCAGGATCAGTTTCCTTCTTTGTTTTTTATACTGATATTATAAAATATACTATGAATAAAAAAAGACTTGATAAATCAAGTATTAAAGTTAATGGGTTTAAGAACAGCATTTTTACTTATTTTAAGCACAACTGAACACAAAGTAGTCCACATCAAATACTGGAAAATTGTGTTCACTCCACTTTTGAATGTACCTGCATTTTTACCTTTACAAATCTTATTCAAGCATCTCCAAGAATTTTATCCACTTTCTCCATGGCAGCAGCAGAGCAATTTAAAAAGTTCCTCGGTCCATGCCCCACTAAAAGTACACCCATGTTATTTCTTCAATGGTTTACAGTGCTAGACTAATCTAAGCAGTGACAAGACACTACTGATCTTGCACTTTCTTTAAAGCAATTATAAGAAAAAACACTCTTCAAACTAAACAACGGAACAATTACACTGTTTATCAAAAGCTGTACTGCAGTACTTTCCTTAACTAAACTTCAACTCTGACAAGAGCACAGCAAGCACACAAAACCAGAGGATTCTATTAACAAGAAGAAAACTGGTTTACCCTAGTTCAGTATCAAATGCCATTTTTCCACCCCTCTTCCACTGAGTAGTCCGTAAAACTTCCTGCTAAGTAGTTAACCCCCTCTCAATCCTCCTAAGACCACTTAATTTTTTTTCCAATTTCTCTAACCTACATTAAAGAAAACCTTTTGCAATATGCTCTATTATATTCGGAAGAGTAAATTCTATGATCTCCATCTCAAGTTCCCTGTACAGTATTAAAATTTTGTATTTACTCTTTATTTCAATTATATCAGCAAAAAATCACCTTCACAGCTGCTACAGCAAAAACCCCATGGAAAGAGATTAATGCATGCAGTCTTTTAAAAAAAACCACAGATAATAAATTGAAAAAACAGTATTTAAAACCAATGTTCCACACTGTCACCCCAGTGCTTCATTTCAATAAAGTATTTTGTATTCTAACTCATTTTTCAGTGTCTGAAGTCTTGATAAAATATACAATGACCACAATTTCCATTTATTATTCCAAACCAGTAAAGTATTGTAACAATTATCTTAAAATTCAAAGAAATGCTACAGAAAAACTTGTCTGCATCTTCATGAGGCATAAAATGACTTATCGGTCATCATTCAACGCTTGCAGAGTTCAATTATTTGGTAGTATGCAAAACTTGGGAGATTGCTTATTTTTATTTTTTCTACTGTACTTTTAAGTTTTGGTGGCTTAGCACCAAGCAGATGCATGCAGGCAGTATCACTTCACTAAATCTGCTAATAAATTTTTGCACATGTGCATCAAATGTGTCAACATGGAAAAATATGATATTTACTGTAGTATGGGAGGAAGTAAACCAAAGAGACTCTGATCCCCACTATCTTAATTCAGAAGAATACACTCCAACAGAAAAAGAAAAAAGGGGTTTTTTCCCTCAGTTTCAATTACAATACACAACAAATATGGCTTCACTGACAGTGTAACATATGAAAAATATATCATATGAATATGAAGATCTCATTCCAATCATCACTTCAAGAAGAAAAACCCACTAAAGAGCTCAAAGATATCAAAAGATTATTAACAAACTCAAATTAACCTTAAGGAAGACTGAAGTGACAAGGTCATGAGGCTTTTTGAGGCCTCTCTAGTAAAGATAGATGAAAAGGTTTTTTTCCCAATTCTTGATGTTGCAAGAAACTACAAAAAGGACTCAGTATCCATCTCCAGAGGCAAACTTAAAGGAACTGAAAGTTACTTTGACAGACACAAGCCTAAGGAACAGACACACAACACTGCTGTTCGCCATGGAACTCAGGATCATCCAGAATATTGTTCGAAATATTGTTAGAATATTGTTAGAAAGTTACATATACAAGTCAGTGGAAAATAAAAGGCATGAATGCAAGACTGAATAGCTAAGACTGCCAGTAAATAGACTGTAGAAGAAAAGGGTACCAACAGGAGGCAAAGGAAACTGCTGGCAGCAACATTTTGGCTTCATTCAGAGATTCTGGCATAAAAATAAAGGCAACACAGCATTACAGAAGTAATCAGAAAAATCTATTCAAGAAATTAATTACTGGAAGAAGGAAAATTCAGTACTGGTGACTCGGAAAAATAACTGTTCCTAAAATCATTAATATCAGAGTTTAATTACAAAGGAAAACATCTAAATACTGGAGTGCAGTACAATATAAAGCTATTCTTGTAATGTCCATTTACTAATCGTTTTACATACTGCTTCTATGTATTCCAAACAAAAACCCCTTCAATGTGACTTTATAATGTTAAAGAGAGACAGAGATCCCAGTGCTCATTTATGCCAGAAATACTAAGTAACCGGAAGAATTAATTAGCTGTGTTCTTTTTCAAAGAGTATTGGCATGATCCTCAGACAACTTAAAAGGCCTGGAAATTGTATCATGATGGAGCTCCGGTTGAAGCTTTATTCTGTGAAAACTACTGAAACCAAAGTAAACAATGTGTCATCTCCCAAAGTACTTAGAACCATGAGTATGAGACACAAAATAAACTGCCTCTCTTGTTTATGAAAATCAAAGACAACTTAATGTGAAATATGATTCAGACGCCAAACACTAGGCTGTTATAGTGCTGGACCAGTGCTAGCTAAATACATGATTTTTCAAGCCTCCTTTCTTCTGACAGAACACATGTTTAACATATCAGAGACAATTCTTCAATACAAACCGTAACATATTATCACACTGACCTTCCACAAAACACTTATAAAGCAAGTGTTCTCAGAATAAATTCTGTCAAAATGGATTTAATGAAATAATTACGCCTGACAAAATCTAAACAAAGAAGCTGATAGACTAGAATGTTATCTGCACTTCTTGTTCTTTACTAATTTTTTCCTACTGCAACTTCACATACAGTCCATGCCACAAGAAATATCAAAGGTAATTGTGCAGATTTTAACAAAACTGCTGTACTTAGTAATTCCAGTTCAAGTTATGATGCACTCATAATGACTGAAGTTCCATTAATGGTCAGTTAACATTCTGGGAACGGCCTTTGTGAGTTCAAGAGAACAGCTCTTGGAAATATGCAGAACACTGCCACAGTAACCAGCACGCCCTTCACCTTCTCCAAATTCAAATCAATGCAGCTTTTATATCTCCCTTGTTACTTCAGCTACATCTAGTAAGTAAATTGCTCACAGTTTTCTGTGGTTTTAATCTGATCACATCTGATCTGTGTTTTACTCACCTGGCTAAAATGCTGTAAAAGTAATCTATCTAAAAGCTTATTTTAAAAATTTGGCTGTAAATATTTTTAAGAAAGTGAATGCAGAAACAAGAGAACACTTTCTTGTAGCATTAATGGTGCAGGTTACAGACACTGCTTATAAAAAGACTGCTGTAATGACAGGAAATCAGATGCAGCAAGTTGCAACAAAAACCTGGTAGAGGCTGCTAAACAGAGAACAGAAACAGACAAGCAACTAGAAAGATGACTAAAAAACACCAAAACCCAACAAAAAACCAAAAAAGAGACTACCTAACCCCCTCTATACTTATCTCAGGCTCCTTCATCAGGACTAAGTAGCTCCCCAACACTCACATTTATCTGTGCATTGGTAACTCCAAAAAGTAAAATTATCTTCTCCCCTCCTCACTCCATGCTTTCATGAGCAATACCTTCTACCTTCCCCCATATATTTAGCTACATTTTTTCCTGTTATCTTATCCAAACACCTATCCAGGCATCAAGCCAACAAATATTAAGAAACTTCTATGGGCCCTTCTCTCAGCCAGATCTCAATTCTGATGTTTCACTCCAATAATTCAACCTAAGACTAACCTTAGGTCACTTTCCATCGAGGGTTTCTTTACACTGAATTGCTTGAATGACGAAGTATAGCTGATATTAATATTTCCAGCACTTCTTTCAGCTTTCTTTACAAAATATAATTTCCTCTCCAGTCTACAAGACTGGCAATCACATTATAAATATATGAATCTCTATCCACAGAAGACCACTTCTAAGCAGGATCTCCACTCCTCTGACAGTAACAAGCATTGCAAGCTTATTGCCAGTTTATACTTACTTATGTGTTATCAGTCTCCTTACAATCAGAAGTATATTTTTGTATCCCTATTGTTTGAGGAAAAAAGGAACATCAGACAAAAAAAGCCATCTTGTTCTCTTGCAACCTACCCCTCCAACCTCTTATATGCCAATTTCCACACCTATTCTTCCTTTTCTGCCTCACTTATAACTGCACACTCTTGTTAAACATGAGACTAGAAACTTTCACTGTATGTGTGTTTAGCAAATGGAGGGGGGAAAAAAAAATAAAAGAGATCCCACCGCATGTAAGGCCAACTTTCCTTAAAGAGATTGGTTTCCAGCTACATGCAGGACTGCACACTTAACTATGCCACTGACAACTCGCAGGCAAAAAGAAAAACCCAAGAATAACAAAACCAAAATTGTATGGTTCTCTGAGAAACTACAATACCAAGACCATTTAGAAATTAAACAGCAAAAAACAATGAAATTCTCTTCTCCCCCATCTAGCCCTAACAGACTTTTTCTGAAAGCCTACATGGAGTCAAATGTCGGGGAGCCTGAACATGCACTTGTTTTCTTAAAATTAAAATTTAGTGTAATTTTGTAAGGGAAAAAATGTAGAAACAAGAACATTCTGCCCCAGAGTGCCATATTCTTTCTGCAAAAGAGATTAAGAAGCAACAGTACAGAATCTAAAAGCTTACACTAACATCACTAATGCTTTAAATGCATATTAAAAAAAAAAAGTGTGAGAACTGGATGATGGAAACAGGTTTATTAAATATTCCTAATAGAATTTAATTGTTCTAATACATTACTCAGTTTTTCCTGGGCTAATTTGAACCATTTCAACAGTTCTTCACCAATATCTCTACTATCTCCGCTTAAAGAATATTATCAACACCAGGTTATACTTCACTCATTACCATCCATCTCTTAAATAAGTAAAAAATGAATACTTTTAGCCCATCAGTTTGTTTCCCATCTCATCCTCAACCTACTACACAGTGATACTTCCAAGAATCTGTTTGCCAGATTTCTACTCTGCACTATTCTGAATCCAAACAAGAACATGAAGGATTTAAACCTGATTTCATTGCATGACCTTAAAACTTTAAAAAATCAGAATTGCAAATAAGCATCAGTAAGAGTTTTCCCCAAACACATTACTGAACTGGATCAAACCAAAAGACTTCTATCAAATAATTAATGATGAGCAAGGTCAGAGGAAAATGGCAACCTCTGGAACAGCTCAAAGAAAAAGTCTGTTCCTATGGCAAATTTATTTTAAGTGAACATACCTGGAAGCAATTCCTACCTTGAAGCACAACTTGGTATTTTTTCTTCCTCCAAATTCATTATGAAGAGAAATTTCCAGAAATAAATTTTTATTTAACACATTTCATAATGTCTTTTAAACTCCTGGCTGGAATAACAATGTACTATAATGGGTCCCACAGCAAAAGTGTGCACACATAAAACATTTAAAGAGGTTTAATCTGTCAGGTATTTCCTTGGAAACTATGAGCAGCTATACAATTTCTTTTTCAAGGGAAATTAGTTATTTACAGTTGTACTTTTTTTCATGTTGAGCAAATAAAAAAAGACTTTGTTTTGTTTGACTGTGAATTTCTGATTCTTGCTAGTTCAGTAATGGTAATGCATTAAGGGATTCTATTAATGGATTTTACCAAAGTTTCATTTGGATTTTTTTTTCCCCTTCCCTTAAGAGAATTAATTAAAAACAAAGCCACCTTCCTTTACTGCAGGTCATTCTGCGAACTCTACCAAAGCATAGCTGACCTTTTCATAGCTCAGCAACATGTTGGCAAACCTCATGCATAAGCACATTAAAAATGAGGTTTCTCAGATCACTATAAAAATTTCCTCAGGAATATGGTTTCATTAGAGAAAAATCTATCGCTACAGTTACTGAGGTTGCGTCAAGCTACTGTTAAGAGCTGGCAGTTTGAGATTTGACCTGTATTCTTCGCAGAGTACGTTAACAACAGAAATCTGGATCTGAAAGCTTTGAAATTTGTAAAAAGGGTTTTAATTCGTTTTTACTGGAGATGAACTGAAGGTGAGGAAATCAAAACACCTCTAAGACACCTGAGAAGGCATTTTCAATTTTTCCTACACTCATACTCCAAGGCACACCCAACTGTTTAAGAGCAACACTTCTCATGTGCCCTGCTGTCCACACAGTTCTCACAAGACCCCTAGAAGCTCTACATCACAACTTAGCCTTTGAGTGAAGAAGAGACCATACCAGTCTCCCCTGAACAAGATTAATCTCATCAACTTGAAATGAAAATGTCAGAAGGAGGAAATCCTAAGTATGCTATTTTTCTTCATTTTTATTCCCTGATAAATACAGTGAAAGTGCAATTAATTGCTATCAAATAGCCAATGAATTATTAGGTATTCACATTAATCTGAAAGTAGGAGCTCTACCCATTAAGTTACACTGGAAATACATGTGAAGATAAAAATCAAGATTTCTGAATGCCACGTGTGTCTTAAATACAGTACTTGATGAAACTCGGCATTTAAATCCCAAGAATGTTATCAATCTTATGAAGCATTTTCTTCCTTAGAAGCAACGATATGTTTTGTATGTGTCTTGCCCATTTCATGGCAATTGTAGGATGTCATATGGAAATGAAATACACAAAGCTAAAATTGCATTACATAATCCAGTCAGGGTATTTTTGTTAATTATATTAATGAACTCCACAGTAACTACATATTCTGCCTGCATTAAGATTCCAGTCTTAACATTCTTCATGTCAATCTTACCTATGTAATCAAAACTCTCTACCTTTAAGTAGATTCACTTTTTTTCTATGCATCTACACATTTGCTTCCATTTGTCAGCTTCCCAATGAATGAAAACTCCATTATTAATTCACAGGGAAGGTCAAGTAGCAAGTACTAATCTACACATCCCCAGCTATGATTGTATCAGGTTTCTTCCACAGACTAACAATATGAGAAAGCTGTCAAGTATTTTTTTTTCCTTCTGCATACTTAATTTCCCCTATGGCTGTATCATAAAGCTTTCATAAAGATAATCCTCTATGAACGTTCCTGAGTCAATAGCAGGTGTTGCTATTTTGAAGAATATGCACTATTTCCAGTGCAACTGTTCTAAGAGTTGAAGGAAGAGAAAAAAACTCAAGACAATAAAAATGCCAATCAGAGAAAGAGGCAGGAAAACCACACCTATATGACCAGCCCTCATTAAAAAACCTTGAAAAAGTAACTAAAACCTATAACAATGACAGTCTACACAGAAACGTGATTAAACATTCCCTTTTCTTTAACTCACTTGACTGTATCTCCTTTAAAATCTGCTTCTGATTGATGACTGACAAAAAGATACAAAGGCTTCCTAAAATGAAGCAATGCTTTTAAACAACCAGTTTAATTCTAACTAGATGCTATAATCTCTCACAGATTCTCTGATCATAATGTGCACTAATGTAAGAACATAAATATCCTACTGAGTCAAAGAAAGGGTCATTTTAGCTCAGTGTTGTTTGCAAGAGTGGCAACAAAAAGCAATATTCAGGAAGAACATGCAAGCCTAAGCCTTTTTTGAGCACACTCCTCTCATTCCCTCTGTATGTACAACTGTGTGATTGAGGAAACTTGAGTGCAGTGCGCTACCTATTCTCTTTACAGACTCGATGATGATGTATTAATCAAATCCCTTTTCTTAACCTACTGAAATTATCTGCTCCTCCAATACACTGTGGCAAAGAATTCCAGAAGTTTACTACTCTGTGCATGTTGAAATAATAATTAAAAATCAACCAAAAAATCTTCCTTAGACTTTTTCAAACTTCTTGTCCTACGGGTGCTGAGTGCTACACAGTTCCAAGTTGCAGGATTTCATAACAGTTCTGCATTCACCACCTGCATGAATTTGCAAGCATCATTAATAAATCCTCGTACAATCTTCACCTCTCCAAACTGGTAAGTCTGTCACCTAAAGGCCTCCTTGAAAGGCAAGAGCTGTTGCCTTGATTAAAAATAAAATAAAATAAAATCTTCTCACTACCTTCTCTAACACCAACATTTGCTCCCTGAAATACAGGAACTGCAGCCCTCAGTGCTCAAGGGTAGGGCTTACCAGGGCTTTCCAGAGGAACGACACCATTTCTCATGTCCTCAGCATCTTTCTCATGATGCCCAGTACCTCTGGCTTTTCCACCTACTCCTGAACATTGCACCGAAAGTTTCACGTAACAAATCCAAGACTGCTCTTCTCAGTTGCAGTCAGTTATGAATGTAGTACCTGTAAGCATGACTAGGCTTATTACACACTACAAGACAACATACTAGAACTTTAATAACCTATTCCTCTCTCTCCCACCTATGCCTTTCCTTCTCCATATCTAAACATCATTAGCTGTGAAAGTTTTAAACATTTTCCAATGTTTTACTACATCCTAGTTCATTGAGTGGAAGACGGCTTGGTAAAAGCTGCAACATAAAGAAGAATCAGAGCCACAGCTAACGAAGTCCAACACCTCAGAGTCAGAAAAGTGCAAAGTTTGTGATACAAAACTCGGTGTACCTGTTGGCTGTGACCACAGTAACAAGTAGGGTAACAAGCACCTGAAAGTGTTACTTTGTTTATTGCTATCCCCCTGCTTTCACGACTTTCAACCCTTACTCTCACACACAGAACAATTCTAAAACCTGGCTCTGACCTGGCTCTGGCGTGGTTTGTAAAGTTTCAGGTTTTATATCTGACCAGTCCAAATCAGATCAAAGTCCTCTTTGAACAAGTTGTCCCCATAAAGCTGTAGATGTTCAGGGAACTCGCCAGTAACCTACTGCCAACAGCAGCAATAAAATGTATGTGAATGACAAGTTCTTTGAAGAGCTTCAGGAACCTCTACAATAGCTGACTCTGGGCCAAAGGGGACTACCCTGCAGCCTAAGTACACAGAAGCCCATCTCAAAACCGCTTGACTCCAAACACCCTTTTCAACAGTATGAAACCACATTCCAAACAGACCTGGATCTGCAGAGCTTGCAGACTTCTGGCTCCACCACTGAAAACCACAGTCCAGCATGACTGGCTGATTCAGAGCTGTCAGTCTGAACTCTAGAATCATTAGTCTCATGATAGTTTCACTGAACCCAGGGAAGATTCAGTTTACACTTGCTAAGCTCATATTTCATTTTAAAATCTTCAGATAAATGAAACAGACATCTGATGAAATAAGAATCAAAACTTCCATCAAGCTAGATATTTAGCAGTAGTTTTTGACAGTGATTTCCCAATTTAAAACCAAAACAAGACAGCACATACACCAGATATTAAACCTTTCGGTAAGAGACTGATGCATGATTACTGCTCAAGAGCCATCATGGAACATCAACGTATAGGAGTGGGCACATAGGAAGGACATGATGCTTTTTGTTCTTAGAAGATCACATGACCAGGAATATCTCTGGATGCAATGTAAAGCCCTATTCAAAATTATACATTAATGATTTCTTTTTTGTAAACAGGACTATGACTTGGAGAAATAAATTTAGATGGAAACAAACTGAAATTGCATTTAACCAAGCACAAAGAGACTTAAACCCACATTGAAATACTGAAGTAAAAAACCATTGGTAGGTTTCATAGTGAAACGATGATACTGAAACTTAGCTTTCATTCTAGAGAGAACAGCAAGAAGTGTCATTGCTTCAATTCAGAACTAAGTAAGAGTGCTGTTAACACTATATACTCTTCCCAGTGACTCAGAAGACTGCATCAGAGAAACACTTCAAACCCAACTGGTCTGAAACTGTAATAACTCAAAGATTTATGCATGAAAAAAAAAACCCCTTCAATTTCATTATTATATTGCCAATTCAAAGATGAAAGAATCCAAAAGGCTAAAGCAATGCTAAGTTACATGAATGATATATAATGATTTTGTTCTCATTTATAGTGACCTACAATTATTGAATGCAAAATTATCCTGTTGTCACATTTCCACAACAGTGGAAAGTCTGAGAGTGAACTTTGTGCCCTTTTAGTATATTCCCAATGACACTATTACTGTATTTCATTAAACTTCGTATGAGAACATAAATAAGACAAGCTCTGTTGTGCCATGTTTTAGCAGCTTGCCTGGTAGCTCAATTTCTGATACGTATTTTGGGTTATTCAGTTCACAGCAGGAAGCTCTGGAAAGCCTCTGTATCCAGGCAAATAGCTGAACTTCAGCAGTTCAATACAGAAGCCAACAACAGCATTACAAATCTCAGAACTTGCATTATGTAACCCAATCTTCCAGCGGTTTTGCTCATGGCTAGATTGGTATTTGAAAGACTTATTTCTGTGTTTCATACTGATACTAAAGCAAGTACCCCTAAAAATGCTGAGAAGTCCCATTAGCCTACAGCTGTAAGCCAGAAACGAAGCTAATCAGAGATCACGGGATATGACAGCATTTTAGGGAGAACTTTCCAATCAAAAGTATCTTAATAATTGCCCATAGCCACAGACAAAAACTTCTGAAGATGAGGTAATAATTTTAAACTAGAAGAGCATATATTTAGATAGGATATAAGGAAGAAATTATCTGTGATGAGGATGGTGAGACACTGGAACAGGTTGCCCAGAGAAGTTGTGAGTGCCCCTCATTGGTGGTAAACAGGTTAGGTGGAGCTTTGAGCAACCTTAAACTCTGAAAGGTCTTCCTGATCCTTACAAGCCCCTTCAGACCTAATGCATTCTGTATCAGTGGTGTCCAAACCAAGGATAATTAACTGGATTTTGATGCAGTTAAGTAATGCCTTTAGAATTTTCTTACCCCTGCAATTATGTGATGTTGCTGAAGTCAGGCTATATAGCAAGTTAAATGCATACAATTACATTAAGAAAACATATAGAAATCCCAGCAGTAACAAGGCATGCCAATTGTTGTCTTATTCACATTATATGGCGTGTCCTTTTTTCTAGTATTTGCATTACATCTTTCCCTTTTTTTTTTCCCTAGAGAAAGAAATGGCTCACATATAATATTGGCCTAAAATATTGCGATAACACACCTAGTGTATTAAAAAAAGAGATTTTGTGAAACAAAAAAAGCTTGTCCCAAATAATTTCAAAATTACAATGAATTTTTCTTGTTTCTTTGACTGAAAACATTAATTTATGGGAAAAAATCCTAAGACATTTGCATCTCTCTTTCTTTCTTAGGCACACATAATGTACAGGCTATTTCCTGATTTTGGAAGGAAGTTTTTCTAAGTATTTCCCTGATTTCACGGAATCATTCTCCGTTCTTTACTTTTTAACTTAAATTTCTATATTCTTAGTTGTGCAAACCCAGTCTACAGTGACTCACTTTGGCACAACCTAGTCACTGCAGCACAGCACAGCCCAGCAAGAGCAGCATCCACTGTCAGAAAGCAAAGATACAGGAAGCAAAGATCTGCAAGTCCTACTCCAAGAAAACCTGATTCTCAAATATCAGTACGACTATAAAAAGAAACAAAGCACATATTTCAAGTTCAGGTCTAGCTGCTCTTTTGACACTCTCTCCAGTTCTTTGAAATTCAATCAAAACATACACAGTTCCTATTTGGAAGATATTTATATTTGGCAAGTATGGTCTTTTTTTTTTTCTCCCCTGTTCCCTTTATGTCTCTTGCATGTGATTAAACCAGGTAAGTAGGTAACTTAATTGTGGTTTAGCCAAGCAGATGGAACAAATTCAAAAGGTGTCAGTATAGCCCCACCCGACTTACCAATGTGAGTGGCCAGAACTTGTCTAAAGGTTGACAGTTCAGTCCATCCTCCTCCTGAGGACGGAAGTGTAAGGTTAACTATAAGAATCTAAGGGAATATAAAGGATATAAGGCTAACTCTTGCCATAATAAGAAGCTGGAGAAAAAGAATCCAGGTCTGGAAAACTGATTTGGAGGAAACTACCATCTCTGCACTAAGACTTAAATTAATCTTGTTTTCTTTGTAATTCCCAAAACAGAGCCAACCAGCCAAGAGATTTCTCCATCCTTCATTTATTCTATTGCTCTAAAGGTTGTTACTACTGCAGCAAGGGCACCACTGTTGGTAGTGTTTTTGAATGCAGTTGTTGTGGCACACGGCCGAAATCTCCTCCGGCCATGGAGGGAAACATATTTTACTAAGTTTCTAACTCAGCCAACGAGATACAATAACATTTCACACAGCAAGAGAGGCCTCTAGCTTGAGGAATTCTCATTACTGAATTTTAAAACGAAGCTTCTGACAGTAGGTATATTACAATAACAACAATAAAAAAGAAAAAAGTATTTTAAATTCCCATTTCCTGCTACAGTAAGGTTACTATGAACAATAACATTGTTATGAATATTGCTATTGGGTCTTTGCCCTTGTAGCCATGCTATGTACTGTTCACCATACTCTACAAATGAAAAGCCGGAGCAATGCAGTAACTGAATAAAAGGCCTCAAAAAAGCATGATTGTACCAAAGGCAAATTAATAGTTGCGATACTCCGAATTACATGTAACCGTAATGCCAGTTCAGTCACATAATGACAACCAAACTCTAGAAATAGTACTTTCTTTAAATATATCTTGTTTTCCATTACTTATTTTTCATTTGTATCTGTTCAACAGTTGATGTATCTACTACAGAGCAGCCTATATTAATGGTGACAACTCAGTAAAGGCTTTAAACACGCATAAAATAACATTACTTTTGCAGAAAAAAAAATCATAGAACACTGGGAAGTTAAGAGTAAAAATATTAGTAACATCACAGTTAAGGCACATGATGTGCTTTCGTGCACACATCACTCAAGTCCTGCCTACCATCATGCAGGAACTCCACTGTACTGCCAGGAAGAGAGCTGCACACTCTGAATTTAACACACTGGAACGCAACCAAAGAGACAATTCCTCTCTTCTTATCATACTCCAGCTCATTCATCATCTTTCTTTTTTATTGCAGCAGGCAAAACACTGCATTTCTGAACCATATCATCTTCCAAACATTCTTATCAGTGCAGTCTCTTTGCTGATCTCATTTTAAAACATAGCAGCAATTCTAACTTGTGAAACAAGAATTTTTCCAGGTCATAGGGTCAAAATCTCTGATTCCCCATATGCTAAGCAGGCACTTTAAGATGAACATTAACATTTTGCAAAAATTTATAGCAAGGGCACTGTCAGCACTCGTATACAATGTGCACAAAATAACTCCATTCAGCTTGCTGAAGCCACATTCATATAGCATTTCACTGTGATTCACTGACTACTTTGAGAATGCCTGGTTTATACAAAACATCACTCAAAAGAGAAGTGAAAAATTTCTGAGCAGTAAACTGGCTTTAGAGAGATTATCTACTTAGAGAAAAGCAAAGATACCAAGCATAGCTTGAGCAATAATATTTTGAGCTAGTCTGTAAGCTATTACAAGTTACAAACTGTATGATTTAAGAGCAAAACAACTTCATCACCTTCCGTCTTCACTGCTCTTTCCTGTAAAGTGCAGTTACCTGCACACCAAAATGTACCTTTGACACCACACACAAGTGTAGCTGGAAGCTCGGCGGTGGGATCTGTGATCCCATTTCCATGAAAGCCATAGCAGAAAGCATTTGATGGATTATCAGGAACCCATAGCTGAGTACACTGCACTAGAAGTGGAAGAAACAGGTTGGTTTACTTCTTCCTAGCTATCATGTATAGCCATGACACCACACAACTTCCTCCTAGGAGTCACGCGTTAAAATACACTATTTACAGAAAAACTGGAAGTAGCTTTGGACTGTTAAAGAACGCATCAAACAACAGAACAAAAACAGCTCTACTTCATATATACCAGACTTAAGAAAGTATTCAAACAGTTGCTAACAGGAGCAGGCTATGGGCATCACATCAGATTTTAATATTTCACTGAATATATGTTAGAAAAAGTTCTGCGAAATCATCTATCAGAAGTTTTCAACTACTTAGCCATATTTCATCAAGTGTAGTCTGAAACCTTATTAATCAAACACTACAGCAACTCACACAAATACAGATGTTGTTGTGTCACAAATAACACACATCTGTATTTCAGTCTTCTAGAGCAAAATAACAGACAACCAAATAACAGAGAAAGCTTTTAGATTTTGGCAGGGAGTTTTTCCCCCATGGACAGAACAGGCTGTCCCCACAGAACTGGTATTTACCAAACGTGGTTCAATGATCGAATTACACTTTCTCTGGTATTCACAAAGCAGTGAATGCATGTGTCACAAAAAAGCTACAAAAAATCCAAAAAGTTGAAGAGTAACTCCAAGTATTCCCTTTACTTTCCAGATACTCCTTTCAGAAAGCACTCTCAAGTCTGTGATCTGTATACAAAAAGTTCCTTTTTTTATATATTCATATTCAAAGAAAAAAATTACACTCAGAGCAATTAAAATTACCTAAAACTATTCAAGTAACTTAAATAATTGGTCCAGGATGGTAATGATACGGACAATCTCTCAAAAGCAGGACCTTTCTTATAAATCAGACTGCCAAACTAAGAGCATAATTTATGGCAAAACCTATATGCATAAAAAAAAAAATTAGTTGCTAAAGAGAGAATTGTGCTCATTCAGATTAAGGACTCCACAGGTAACACTTAACACTCATCTCACTGATCTTCTTTGTTCTTTCTTAATTAAATAACAAATAAATACTAACGCAAAACAGTTAAAGTTTTACCAAAACAAAATATTTAAGGCCTGTCATTAGGGTGCCCTAAGCAAATGATACTTCTAAATATTTAAATAAAAATCTACTGGCTCCAATACGAATGAAAGCTGGCTAGCCAGCTAACTGAAAGTTTTCTAACATTCAACTTTTCAGAGTAATTCCAGAATGAATACTCTGGCCTACTTTCTTTTGGAAAAAAAGTAGAGAAAAAAATCCTTTGAATATATATGTCTGAAATCTCTATGAGCCTTTTCAAATCAAGGGTAAAGGCCACTCATAGTTCCAGATGCCAACAGAGAAGCTCCAGAACTCGCATTATTACATCTGTCAGCTGCCTCCTGTGGCACAAGGCTGGTGAAGAAGCCACCTTAGCCAGGAAAGCACAGAACCGGCTTCATTAGCTTCACTGAAGACCATCAGAAGTCCACAATCACTATTCTCACTCACTGTGAGGATAAAATTATCACATGAATCTTCCCCTATGAGAAAACTATGAGATGAAGCTAACTTTGTGGCAGTAATAGCCAGCCTTGCATGCTTCTTTACTAATGAAGTGCTTATAGATACAGGGTGAAACTATATCAGAAAGCTGAACAGACCAAAATCTTCAGTAAGTGAACATACCTTGCTTTCCTCTCCACTCTACTTAGACCCTGCAATTCTGCCCTCTTTCTTGCTCTGGCCATGATATTTGTCCTCCTCTTCTCCACATCAAATTCAAGACATTAACCTATTAGAAGATAATACCTTTCTTTTTTTGTTGGATTTCT
Source organism: Corvus brachyrhynchos (assembly GCF_000691975.1). NCBI lineage: Eukaryota > Metazoa > Chordata > Aves > Passeriformes > Corvidae > Corvus > Corvus brachyrhynchos. The sequence continues at coordinate 1,100,139 of NW_008238373.1, read as the reverse complement.
CTTTATGTTTCAGCAGTGATGAGCTGCTGCATAAGTTCAAACCATCTTGGATACATTCAACTGTATCACACCCAGCAGACTGGAAGATCCTAGCATGCAAAGAGCCTGAAAATGCATTATTCTGAAATCAAAGACTTTACTGCTAAACTGAAAGGAACAGTGAACTAGGCTGACAAATTACACCTCCTTTCCAAAAATTGTAATTAAGAATCTGAATTACAGACCCTGTAAGCATGGCTAGACCAAAAGCTGAATTGGAGCAGGGAGTTACAGGCCACGTGTTGTTACTTCAGCAGCCAGCATTGGATCAGTGCTAAGACTGCATCATTTTTATATCCCAATCCTATTATACTCCTATGGGACTACATGTTAAACCAATTCTACAGCTAGAATAGGTGCAGAAGAGCAGTGACTGCCTAAAAAAACAAATCAAAAGCATTTCTAAGAAACACGTAAAAGCATACTTTAGGAAGCACTAATCTCAATTCATGGAGCCTCAAAAAAGCTGTAACTATATAATCTAAGGCCGCTCTGTCTCAAAGCACATCCAGCAGCATCCCAGACAAAACAATATTGATCTAGAATGTTTCTAAACTTGGGCCTACAGTTCTTGAATACACTGCAATAAAAAACAACTCTATCTTCATAGAACTACTGATACATTTAGGTTGGAAGGTACTCACAGAGGTCAACAGCTCCTCCAGATACTATTCAAAGCATGACTAACTTCAGGTTTTAAACAGGTGCACAGGGCCTTGAGCAGCCAAATTCTGAAAACACCCAAGGATGGAGATTCCACTAGGTTTCCAGAAAATCTCCTACACTGATTAATCACACACACTAAGAGGAACTTATTTTTTATATCCACTTGGGATTTCCCTTGTTGCAATCTATTACTTCTCATCATTTTGTCTGCTACCTGAGAAAAGCATCTGCCCCATATTGCCTGTAAATTCTAACTGCACATTAGTCCATCTTTAGACCACTCTTCCACACATTAAACATGCTGAGGTTCCTCAGCCTCTCCACTTCTATCACTAACCATCTTATTTCCATCAGCTGAACTTGCTCCCATTTGTCAGCATTTCTTGCAATGGCAGGCTCAAGGCTGTCAGATGCACCCTCACAAGTGCTGGAGAGAGAAGGAATAATCACATCCGACCATATGCTGCCTATGCTATTTCTTATGTTCAGTCTGGAAAGCCCTTTTGCTTATTCTTTGACAAGCTGTCATACTAAGAAGTACTTTCAAGCCCATTCACAGCTGCTGATGGAAAGATGCTTTTCTAAAAACAAGGTTAATTAACTTGATGCTTTTACAGTGCTTTTGCACCAGCAGTTGTATTATAAATCAAGTAAAGCTAGGTATCTAAGCAAATACAGTAACTGGTACAGAAATACTCTTTCTCTACTTTTACATGTGTAATACACACATCTCCCCCATCTCCCTCTTCTGCAGAACCCAGAGAAAACCATTCAGGCTTGACAGCTGCCTACTTAAAAATTGAAGCAGGGAAAAACACAGAGAGAAATGAAAGTTATGGGTCTGAATAAGGCAGGAGGAAGAGCAACAGGAAAAATTATAGGCCTCAGTGCAATTTGTGACACAGTGCAATTCAAATCTCTGTAACAAGTATTTCTCTGCTCCTGTTGGGCTCTATGCAAATCCTTAATCAGTAGCTTCTGTGAGTCTCAACGCTTTTTTCCAGACCTTTAGATCCCTCTCCACTAACTAGATGCTTACATACCTCGGTGGAATTTGGTTCCACTTGAGCAAGACATTTCTTTCTAGCCCAGACATATGTCCTCTCTAGACATCACAGGAAACACATTTAAATACTTGAAACAGAAATTTTAAAATGCTACACTTTTTAATGCCAAAAATCAAAGCCATTGTTAACATTATTTGCACAGCAGGAAAGTTTTGATGGCAGCATAGACATTGGAAAAGCTTTTTCAATATCATATATTGAAGTTAAGAAAAAATTGTCAAGCTCCATACCTTCCCATGTCATTGCAGCTGGCAGATCTTGCTCTGCCTTTGTGGATAAATGCAGGATGGCCATCTATTGGCTAAGAGAACAGTAAGCCTTGCAAATGGAAAGGCATACAGGTATCAAAAAGGGCTACTATAAGTTGCTACTGGCACCAGTCACTGTGAAACTAAGGAAAAAATAAAAATCCAAACCAAAACCAAATGTTTTCAGACGGACTTCTAAACTTCATTTTTCCCTCACTGCCCTGAAAAGCTGCTTCTTTCCAACAAGGAATGGAAACTGCCACACTTTCCATTAAATAGAAGTTACCACCATGTTGCAAATGAATGGTTAGTTATTTTAAATTAGGTGGTATAGATAATTCCTTATGTGGAAATAAAAAAAGATTTAAAATATTTGAAATGCTCTGGCTTCCTCTTATCCTACAGGTCTTCCAGAGTGTCTTCTGATTAGTCTCTAGACTGACACAGAATCCCTTTCGGTCATTACACAAGAAGTCCTCAGAACAACAGCTTAAATGTCCTCCTACCTTACCCTAAAAAAGCTATGTTCAAGCTGTAAAAAAAGTCAGTGATCTGTCACTGAAAATGTTGCATCCTTATTTTGACACTGTCAAGGTACTCTTATGCACATCTTAAAAAAGCAGTTCCCTCAGTGATTGGACCACTGATGAGGCCTCTCCCGCACTATTATTATGCGGTAGTTCTAATGACACTGACCAACGCATCTTACCCATTTCACTGGGAGGCACAGAGGACATATACAGCAATTTAGGTGTGACAGTAACCAACTAAATCACACTGAGACAAATTTTCAGAGACATCACAGCAAGAATTTTGACCATACTGTGCTCTTTTATATCAATGAGAGTTAAGATACGTTTAGAATGCATGACTGATTTCAGTCTTTCAAAGATTTCAGTCTTTCAAAGAATGCACTGAATTTGTCATAATGCAACATTGGTCATAATAAATAAACTAATAAATCTAGAGCCATTTAACCTCACGATGTTAAAATATATTCTGAAATATTTTCACTTCCTTCATTGTTTCAGCTATAGTAAAATCAATCCCTTTTTATCAGCAGTGAGTCCTAACAGGATTGATGGCTCAGTCAAAAAAACCCTAAATGCCACCAATACCACCAACCTGAGAGGCTTTGTATCGTATCAACATATTCTAGAACAATAAAACCTACTGTGAACACTGCCATTTCAGTTATATGAATTTAGAATGAGGAATTATGAAATGCCTCTATGCATGAGTTAATAGTAAAATTAATATGTGTAATAGTAGAATAAAAACCACATTCTACTCACTATAACATTTCATAGTAAAAGCTAATGTAACAATTAATTACTTAAACTCTGCAATATGTGTAACTTGCCTTTTAAGAAAAGTATTCCTTGTTTCTCGATTTATAAGAGACAAAAGACAGCTCTTCCCATAACTTAAAATTCTATAAAGAAAATTCCATTACAAACAACACCGGACGTTAGAAATAGATTTCTTACAGATGCAGCAAACGAAACCACTATTAATTACAGTGAAATGCATTGCCCATATTCTTTTTTCCAACATCAGAGGAAATTCTGCAGGAGTTGTCTTTACAGCTTCCCAACTACTGCAGAATTTTCTCAAATATCAGTGACTGTAACAATTTCACTCTTGCACAGATCAGTAAGCTTACTCTTATATTAAAATTTCTCTTCAGTGCATAGGAAAGCTACAAACAGTCAGCAAAAAAACTGTCTACAAAGAACAGATTTGTGCTTCCTTTCCAAGCCACAAAACGTAGTAGTTTAGGAGCTGCTTTTTCCCCCCCTCCATTTTAATGAAACCTTAAACTTTGCATAATTAGAAAAAGCTCTTTCCAGTTGTTGCCATAGGAATACTGAACCCTTAAAGGAATACACAAAGCACAAATTTCTACTGTAACACTACTTTACATTTCTCAACAGATTTGTAATTGTTCGACTTTAACATTACATGATAAGTAAAGCTGAACAAAAGCATTTAGAATACTAGTTTGTTTCAAAACCTAAGACTTCTCATTGTGCATGTATTTAAGTCCATGCCAGACGGATATTTGGAAACTGAATTGGGTAGAAGGCATTCCAAAGACTCATTACCAAATGAAATAAATGAAACTGTTTCACAGCCACACAAAAGCTTAGATATTTACCAACTTAGACAGCAAAAACCATGAAATACTGCAGCATTTTAAAAAAAATTCTAGAAATATACTGTTAGGCACATACGACTGAAGGAAGCCCACCTTAGCAGAATGATACCTGAATAAAAAGAAATGTAATATCAGCTCTTAATTATTCAACGCTGTATAATATGCATACCAATATGCAGAATTACAAAATTTAAAAGCAAAGCATCACAAAATTCTAACTAACTAGCCCGAGTAAGGGAGAATACTTGCCTTTCCCCACACCCAATAAATAGCATGAGACTGAGAACTGAAGCTGACATCTAAAACGACACAGAAATCCAATCAGAAAAGAAATTAAAGAATCTAATTGTCTGTGTACAGGACATTTGACAAGCAATAGGAGAGCTAAAGTTTCAGGACAAAGAATGAAAGCATTTTTATGCTTTCTTTCCCAAGGGGACCCATAGCTACACAGATTCAGCAAAGACCCATAGCTACAAAAGAAGGAATTCTTAAAAAATTGCATATTATCTCCTGAAATCTTAAATCTCTTCTTCAGATCATTTAGTTTCTTATCGTATCTACTAAAAAACCAGTGAATTTCATTTCTTGCAAGACTTTCCGTTGCTTTCACCTTCAAAAATAAAGGCTGAATGAACTGCAGGAACACCAACGTGGTTGAAGATGGAAGCACCTATCTCAGCATTACATATATTCTAAGTAGACAGCATAAATAAACAAAGGATGTCTTGATTTTACAGTTCTTCAATTTTCTAATGATCCATAGTAGTTCAAATCAGTTTATGTAAAGAACAATAAATTTTACACAGAACTGTCAAGACAGGTTTTATAGACCTATTTTGACAATATAAATATATCAGAGCAAAATCCACAATTATCCTTTTCTCCGTTCCACAATCAAACTGTGCTAATAAAAGCTGTATCTATGTGAGGAATATTTTGCCAGCATAGTACAACTGTACCTAGAATACACAGATTAAGCTATAGTTTCACAACACTTTTTCCACTGCAGTACCAGCTTAAGCAGTCCTCATTCCTCAGCTGTGCTGGCACAACTGTTTGTGCAGCTGAGCAGAGAGGCCGGTCAGGGAATCGATCCAGGTTAAAAATAATATTTTTCTGATGGTAAATTCCACAATCTACTTTGCTGTAAAGCCACCTGGCACACTAACTAGTTATACCAGCACAACTGAGGGACAAGGCAGGAATAAGAAGCTAAGGTCAGGGCAGCCCATATCAGAGCTGACGTGGAAAGAAATGCTCATGAAACTACACTCTTGGTCCTGAAATTTTTTGGCATTCCCTGATTAAGTGCATTATCCAACTACTGCAGAATAAAATAAAACTACTACCTCACAAGCATGTTTAAAAAAAAAGAAAAAGAAAAATATGGAGGTTTCCACCCACTTTTCAGGAAATTCTATGCAAGGGCTACAAGAAATTCTCTTAGAAACTCATTTAAAACAGAAGTTTCAAACTGCCTCCCCCCCACTCCCTCGCCACCATAATTTCCTGTCTGTGGCAGAAGTGTATCTTATAATTTACTGTTTCTTTCACACTTTTCACAAATTTTTGTGTTTGAAATAAACAGACATCCTCTGTTTATTTCAAACACAAAACTTGACACTGGATCTCTATCCTTCAGACAAAGGGGCAAAATGTAACTGCATCTGTCCTCTTAACAAATCCTAGGCAATGAGAAAGGAGGGGAAAATAAACTGTTAACTATGATGGTAACAACTGTTTACAGCAACTTTGTATGGAAGCAAATTTTCTGTGCTCTGATAAAGTAACAAGACTAAAACAATACAACTCATCTCATAATACTGGCTATCCTATCTGTGCAAGGGCTACACCCTAGCTTCTTGGTAAGATTTGAAGCTTCAGCAGCAATAAGACAAGATTTTCCTTCTGTTAGTGATCTACTTTACTCCAAGTTTATTCAAAAATATGTCTACAAGGCCATGAAAAGGGATGAACCCTTGTTGCCTGTGCTCTATTGATATAAGCATTTTCTATCTTGGGGACGAGCTACTGGCATACAAATACTCAGGTTTATGACTACATGGATAAAGCTTCCAGACAGAAGCTGGTTTATATCATGTTAGAATGGCATGGAGCCATACTACACACACACATAGGGAGCACACGTGTCTCAGTCACACTCAAAAGAAGCATCTCTGGCACATAACCTTCTACTTCCTGCTGGTTAGAGCACAGTTTGTGAGAGTACTGCAGTTAATATTGAAAGAAAGTATGCTTTTACTTTTTCTTAAAAGGAAAAAACTACTAATGCTGGGAACATTCTATTATTTCAGTTTATATCTGATTCACACATACATCACTCTTAGGCAATTTTCTGAAAACATATCAGAAAAGTCAATAAATTTAATGTACTATTCCAAACATTTAAATTGAACATATATCAAACAGCTATGTCCAACTTTTGTAGCTTCTTTCTATGAATTTGCTTCAAAGCGTTCATGAGACACTTTTAACACTATTAACTTTGAGAATAAGGAACAAATGTATTTTTCTTCACCTGTTAACTTCAGATGTTTATCATCAGATTTAATTCAAAGTACAGCTCAGAATTTTTGATAAGAAATACTGTATTTGAAGAATGAGCCCCATAATACTGATTTGGAAGATTTTTTAACACCAAGTATACATCATACTCTTTCCAGTCATGGCTGGGCAGAGGGTACTTCTTAGAGATGGGTCATGAGGAACAGACCTTGTTTAGTATTTTGATTCTTTATTTACCTCCCAAAAGATACTACAATATGGCAAACCAGTAACAATAATACATGAAAGCCTGCTGACTCTGCACTACTTTGAAAAAAACAACAACAAAACCAAACCTCAAGCAG
>NW_008238373.1:1073624-1092826 GCF_000691975.1 Corvus brachyrhynchos | reverse complement strand
GAATGAATATAGTGTCAAACACTGACACAGGCTTAATTAAGAAGCAAGAATTCCCCTCTTGCCTGAATACAACTTAGCACAGAATCAGTCAGGCTGGGAGGGACCACAGTGGGTCACCTGGTTCAACCTCCCTGGTCCAACCTCCCTGGTCAGGTAGGACCATACTAGAGCACATGGCACAGGATTGCATCCAGATGGTTCTTGAATATCACCAGGAGGGAGACTCCACATCCTCTCTGGGCAATCCATTCCAGTGCTCAGCCACCTGCGCAGTGAAGTTCTTCCTTATGTTCAGGTGGAATTTCCTGTGCATCAGTTTCTGCCCTTTGCCTCTTGTTCTACTGCTTATCCCCTCCCAGGTGTTAAGGTTGTGCACCCAAATCGATTCAAATAAAAACTAGCTAGAAGCATGCACTTCTTCAGCAATTAAGAGAAACAAAAGAATGATGAGCAGTGCATTTGTCAGACCTGGCCCAAATGACCCCAAACTACTGATCATCCTGTGGTATAACTACAGTAGCCCATATCACGAAGGAAACACCACACTGAAGTCCCGAGACAGCAGTCTGGCTTTGCATCTGGTCTGAACACACCTCTTCAGGGGTCAGGTTTCACTGCACTGTTGTTACATATAAATTTTGATAAAATCATGGTCAAACTGTAGCCTGTGGGAGCCCACAAACATACTTTATTAAGGTACTTGTTCTACCTTACCTAGTCTTGTACTACTCTGATAAAGAGTCATAAATTTTGATGTGACCAAATACATCACCCAACACAAGTACTACCTGTTTATCTTGCACAAAAAGTAAACGGCTTCATTTAAAAATGTGCATCTCCTGTTACATAAGTCATACTGTACCATTATGGTAACACAGATGGGCCTAAACTAATCTACCTTCTCAGAAGATCCTACAATGAGTAGCTAAGCAAACAATAGCAGCCTGCTGTCACTCAGAGGGGTTCCTTTCTAAACACCACTCCAGAGCTCTTTTGGCCAGTGTCCTAGACCGCAACTTTTTGTGCAAATGTCTGAGAAAAATTGTTTAGCAGGACATTATCTATTAAAAGCCAGCACATTACCTTCTACCAGTGAAGTTTCTTCATCTGTTTATCATGTACCAGTCATTTTTCCATGCCCTCACACTGCCAAGCTCACACAGCCAGGCTCAACAGGCTGCTGCTGCCACCTGCCGGAAGAGCTTTACTCTCCTTTCTCCACCACAAAAACTTCTCTGGATCTTCTGCTCACTGGACACTTGAGAAGGGGAAGTCCATTTGCTAGGTGATCAGAAAGTGATTATCTGGCAGGTAATGGGCAGCCTGAGTTTGTCTATAGCAAATGGAGCTGGTTAGAAGAGGGACCTGAGAAGTGCCAGTACAAGCCCACGTGTAGGGGAAGATACACTTCATTTGTTAACAGGAGGGAATTCTTAGACTGGTACTGTATTACTTCCAGTGACAACAAGTAGAATGACTGCTGAACTCCCAGAGCCAACTACCATGTTGCTAGTTATAAATAAAGCCACCTACTGTTATCATCAACAAAACTAACCATATCAATGTTGCTTACAGAAACCATAAAAGTTGGTTTCTCAAAGTCCACCACTTTCACACACATGTTTAAAGAAACCTGGGGCCTTTGAAAGTAAAACTCTTAGCTGACTTTAGGTACCTTCTAGAATTCTTGGTCTTGCATCACTTTGCAATGAAAATATATAGTCTGAAGTACTGAATTAATATGAAGTAAAGATCACATATATTTGATTTCAAACTTCCAATGAATCTCCAAGGAGTTGAAACAAACTACTCCATTGTTAGCAACTGTGTTAATGCCCATCAGTCAGGTAAAAGAACAGAAAACCAATTTATCTGTCCACTAAATTCCTTCACATTTGAATTAAGTCCTCTGAAGTTGCAAGTGAAGTAAGGCAGGAAGCATGAACAAAGTAACTGAGCTGTACAGGTAATTCATAAAGATAACAGCTTCAAGCTTAGCACCAGAGTGCCATGGCGATGCATTAGCTTAGATCTGTATTTCATCACTCAATTGTGAAAACCCTTCAGAATACCAAATTTTCAGCTGGGTAGTTTTACGTTTTTAACTTTACGACAAATGTCATTTTACATTAATTGTAGTCATCAGCAGCATGAAGCTGACTGGAAGTGTTCGGAATGTCAGTTTTAAAAGTAAGAAACAGTCATCAATACAGATGACCATCTATAAATAGGCTCTCGTTTTCTGAAAGACTTCAGAAGAAAATCTGAAAGAAGAAAGAGAGGATTCTTATCAGTACAATTTCTTTTCCTTTCTTACACTTTGTTTCATTCAAAATAATCAGCAGTTATGTCAGCTGTGTTCTTCAGCCCTGAAGGACAGAAGATTGTGTTTTAAGAATATTCAAATTCTATCTTCAGGACTGGGCAGCACTAGGCAGCTCACTGCAGAACCACTGGAGCTGGCAGAGTGCTTCTTTTCCCACTTATTCCTGTCATCTCTTCATGTACATCCTACCAGTGAACAAAAAAATATATTTAGAAACCAACACTTTAATCACCCTACATCCCTTTTTGTCTAATCTCTCATCCATTAAAGAGCAATCTTGCCACAGACAGCAAGACCAAACCAGGTAAAGATGTAGTCTGAAATAGGTCTGGCACTGTAGGCTGGAAGAAAATGTTAAAAACAGGTACAGAAAGAGCACAGTGCAGATTCCCTTGTAGGACACTCAGGTATATAAAGAAAGGAGGAGAAAGGTCCTGAGAAACACCCCACTAATGAGAAAAAAAATCTCACACAGCAGATACCCAGTTTAAACTGCAGATCTTCATTTCCAGTAGGCATCATCTGTCCCTCTCCAGTCTTTGACTGCCTCTGTTGTGTTCCTTTACCTTACATTGATACAAACTCTACAAAGGATTGTATAAAACCACAACATTCTCTATTTTAAAGTCCATATGCCTGCCTACAATGACTTGTTGATCCAGTTCTTGGCAATTACATCTGCTCTTGAAAGGTAAGTTTTACTGCCTTCTCTGATAAAACTTTTATCTACCGCAAAACATACAACACCAGCATAACAAGACTCAAAGCTCAGGCTCTCCCCCTCTAATTCCAGCATTTCCAACATCCTAAATTTCATTCTTTAGGACCAAGAAAGATGCGACTGAGCTGCCAGGAGAAAACTGCTACCTACATGAAGCTGTACGATGCATTTAACATGTAGGGGATAATAACAACAAGGAAGTCCCATTTTTGTCAAGAAAAAAAGTAAACATGATCCTAACCAAGAAAAGAGGAGTAAAAATTTCAGAACAGATTATCAGAGAACACTCCCCAATGCACACACAGACTCATGCTCCTCACTTGTTGTTTGCTCAAATAAAAGCGAATGCCTGCTTTTTATGTGTGACATTAAAGGCAAAAACCAAATACCTGAAAGCTATAAACATGGTCCCTTAACAGAGCAAAGGTACTTATAATATCACTATCCCTAACTGCTGAAGAAAAAGGAAAGAAATCAAAAAATTCCTTATGAACATCTGTGCCAATCAGGCTTCTTAAAAAAAAAAAAAAAAAAGTTAAAATATTGGTGTCAAGAATCTACCAATTCCTTTCACTCATTTAAAAAGTGAAGAAAGAACTTTGAATTGGAACTGTCATAAGATGTGAATCTAACCATAAAAGATATCCAATGAATTATTTAAGCCTAATCGAAAACCAGTTTGTTCAGAACATCCAGGCAGAAAATTAGGTTCTCCAGCTTTTCAAAGAAAACAGTCTGTCTTTACACCATTCACACAGACCATATTTCCCTTTGCTCAAGAACAGCTTCAATTAAAATTTTTCATTGCAGATAATAACCATTTCAAAACGCTCATAACTACACTTCAATCCAGAAAATAAAGTCAGTATACTAAAATGTTTCATACATCAGTTAAAGTAAACCACAAAAAACTGTTATACGTGTCACAATTTAAATTTTTTATCGAACTGAAAGACAGAAGTCAAAGAAAATCAGGTTTTTTGCTAAGGCAGAATTTTTGATTACGTAGAAAATGATTGGCTAATGCAATCAGTCATATGCTTCTCTTACTTTAATGACATATAAAGCAGATTTGTTCTAACAGAGGCAAACAGCTTTGGTTATTTTAAGGATTTGGGGACATTTCCACCCAGGAGTTTATTCATGGGGGTCATCTGAGAACAGCAAGATCAAAGATACAGTAATAACCAAACATACAATTAAAAGATATGCTTGATGATAGAATAGAACAGATCTTCTGCGCATTGCTGTACTTCATTTTACCCATATTTTCCTGAGAAAACGGATACAATTATTAAAGAAAATTCCTTGAATTTTTTTGCTAGGCTTCTAATCCAAAGTAAACTATTCTTATTTCATTTTGCCATGCTTCAAAGTTTTTGCAATTCCACTTGAAACTGGGACAGTAGGACAAACCTCAAGGCAGCATCAAATGTAACTCTTTCACTCTTCTCTGGCATAACCACTAATACCTTGTCCTGCACACTCCAAAATGTTAAAATCTCTTATTGTTAACTCCCATTCCATAGAGGTGGGTAGGTGGAAAGAGGCTAATGAGCAAAGAAAAGTATCCACCCACTCTTTGGAAGTACAACGATCATTTTCTAAACACTTCCACCTTTCATAGTATGATGATATCACCTATCACTACCAAGAGTCAAAACAGTAAAATGTGCACCCACTATCAAACACTTGGGTACTGCTTAGAAAGCCCCATAATCCTACTTCCCACACAAACAGATGCAAGCAGAATGGAAGGTCTGAAGCAGCTGGGCCAGGGAATATCTAGTTAGATAACTAAGCACCCAAGTACCATGAGCTCCAACTTCCCTCCTGTTCCCTAATCACAAACCAAGTAACTATAGGGCAACTTCTACTTCCTTCTCATTTACGCTGCATGAGTCATCCTGAGAAACATCTCAGTTTATTTCATGAACTTTGAGATTTGATTTAATTTCCCAGCAACCCTCACGGTATTCTCTCCTGGTCACAGAGCACAGAGGATTGTGTCTTACACACACTTTTACTTCTGGGTTCATTGAATACTTTCCTTTACTTCTGGGCTGGCTCAGTATTTTCTTTTCCATTCCTCCACTCTTTACAAAGCTCAAACAATTTCCTTAATTGATGGGAGAGGTGCCACTGGTAAGTCCAGTGTTTGCGTAAATACGTACTGGAAGCCAGGCTGGCAAAACAATAAATTCCTTTTTCATCTTAATCAAGGGCTTGACTTGTTTACCAATATATCATTTACTCACAGTGTTTTAATGACAGTAAGGCTGGGTATTTCAGCCACTCCTTAAAATGCTGTTCCAAAACAACTCAATACTGCCACTGTCATTCCTCCTGTTCCCAGGCATGCATTACCCCTCTCCCTCCCCTCCTGTGAGTGTCCAATTCTGGCACTCATCTGATTCTGCAGCAAGCCAGTTCATGGAGCAAAATCGGGAGAGGGAATAATGTCGTGGCAATTTTCTGCTAGTTTAGCTTTGAGTCAGATGAATGCCAGGGTGAATACAGGGAAAGAAGAAGAGACAACTTACACTGATTTACAGATCACACCCTTAACATTTCCTAAGGACAATCTTGGAGAGGGGAGAAAAATCAAGGTTGTACTCAACACTAAAACAGACTTTTCTGATTTTACATTACCTTAGCACTAGAATAAACATTAAAAAATCTAAAAACCTAGCCCAATCACACAAAGCTGCCTCTGGCAGCTGTTACAAACAAGCAACAATGTAGGCCCATAGGATAAGAGGAAGGAGGAAACATACAAGTGCTAGAGAAGCAATGCAAAAGGGTAAGTAACAGCAAACCACTTCCTTCAATTGGTAGCAGCTAACTGGAAACAACTGTGTCAAAAGGCCGTGCCTGAAGTGAGAGGCAGTGGAGAAGTTTCAGAAAGATTGGTAGGACAACACCAAGAGAGAACCTCCCACCAAGAGTTAAAACACCTTTAGCTATTTAACACAGTACCATAAACAAAAGAATGGCCACGGAACTCCCCTTTTCTGTCAATCGCCTTCTCTAGAGGGGCGATTGAGGCCCTTGGATACAAAGGGTGTCCATATTAGGAAGAGACTTGCAGCTGGGCTGCCATAGTTTTAGCCTAACAGAGCTTTACTTTGTATCTGCAGTTATCTTCACCTGTGAAACTGCACTGGCAGAAATCCCAGGGGTAATGGTGGAGGACTTTTGACAGCTGCCAGGAAAAAGGGGAAAGAAAGGGTGAAGTGTAGTCACGGAAAACTAGTTGTTGTTTTCTCTTTCTTCTCTATTAGTTCCCAAACCAACACATATAAGGACAAACCCAAGAGCACGACTGCAATATTTGGGAGGATGCCTCTAGTTTCCACTTATTTTCTGCCAAACTCATAGCAGTAGACAAAAATAAACAAAAATCCATCCATTAACCTGGAGAAAAACCCTCCACCAACACCAAGATGAGGTAACAGACACTGATAGGCACAAGTCAAATAGAAATACTCATGGTGGTGTCCATACAACTTCGTTTTCCTATGGCTTTTCTTCCAAGGCCCTATTTGATGCACAAAGAGAGAAAAGTAACAGACAGATGTCTGAGCAGCTATTCCTCTAGCTCCCAGTTAGTTTCCCATACTTACCTTCTTCTACAATAAGATACAGATTTACGATCAAGGAACTCACAATATGTAATTTTGAAATTTGCTATTTTTTTCTAGGTTTCCCATGTTTCACTATGAACTGTTGTCAAGGAATATAAGAGTGCTAGTTGTTCTTCATCCTTTTGTTAAAGAAAAAAAGATGTGATCACTGCACTTGATGTTATGTAAGGGACTAATAACACTGATCCTTTTTTCTGCATTTTACTCCACACAGGATTTGGGAGAAGGAGATCAAAAAGAAAGGGGAGAGGAAATCCGGGAAGAGCTGAAATGTCTCCAGCGTTCACAGCTTCTCAGTACCTATTGTTTCCTGCTGTTACAACCTGTAATAGACGACCACTAGCCCTTTTACAAAGTAACCTATCATCTACTTTTTTCCTACCTTAACCTAAAAATCCTTACAAGAACCCTGACGCCAGCTGCATACTAACAAGACAACTAGCTACTCAAAAGGAAGAAATTGTAAGTAACCTGCTCTGAAAAAGGTGGACAAGGAAAGTAACAGAGTGAAGTTGAGAAAAAACAGAAAAGATGTCTCATGGCACCAGGTGAGTAAAGAGCTTTTAGCCTTGTAAGGTCTTCCACTTTGTCACTTCACCTGGGAAGAAGAAAGACTCTCACAATAGCAGTAAGATTTACACAAGACTAAAATTCACCAAAAAAAAAATCCAGATGACTTGCAACTAAGATTTTGTCCTTGTGTGATCCCTATTCCAGGTGCTCTCCTGTAAACTGCAAACAGAGAAGCAGAAGAAAAGTGCAGAAATAAACCATTTCTACTCAGATTTTGACTTGCCACGGTATTTTCTGGACATTGTATCAGCTGGTAGCCTTTTATTAAGAAAAAAATAATTGAAAATATAAAAGGTACATACAACTAAGAAGAACTGTTAAACCTTGGTGTTTATCTTCTCACCAGAGATACAGCCAGATAGTGGGAATTTTCAGGAAACTGAAGAGAGCTGAGATAATATTTATAAAATTAAATATTAAATTAAATCTTAAATTTAATATTCATAAAAATAAATATTAAACAAGTCCATGGTGGTAATTCTGCTAGTCCAGATAGCTCTTCACAGCTTTGACATACTAACGCATTTCTTGCATTTGCGACAAAGATAAGAGGCCTGTTAATAGAAGTAGACCAGCTTTTGAAAGATAAAATGAACAGTGTCACACAGATAAAGAGGCAAAGGATTTGTAATTATCTGGCTCTGTATTTCACGAGAATTCAATTTTTCACTCATCCCAATTTTCTAATGCTTGTCCTGGAAAAATAGTAAGCCATTGGTTACAGGCAGGCATAATTAAAAAATGCAGATGGGGACTTTTCAGAGGAACTGGCAAGAATCAAGATATAAAAAAAACCCCTCATGCCTTAATTTTGTGATATCACCACCATTTTCGCCCATAAATAAATAGCAAATTAAGTACTATTCCTTCCAATTACATATAGTTTCATTCTCACAAGAGATTCAGAAAGGATGACAAACGAGTGACAATGAATTCTTAAGTTCACAAGGCAAACAAAGCTGCACTGCTAGGCTTCTCCTAAATCAATTTAAAATCCTAGTCAATCCATATATACCAGAAAACAAAGCTGCAACAGCCAGAAAAGCTAGCAACAGTAAAACATAAAATGAGAAAGGGCTTTTGAAATCAGTGAATTTTGACAGTCTGCATAGAGTAGGCATTCTGCAGCATTCATTGATATAATGGTTTAAGGTGATGACTTGCCCTTATCACAAACAGGCAGCAGCCTGAAGTCACACAGACAATGCTGAAATACTATTTTGTCCCAGACTCTTAAAACTTCAAACATGAAGACAACTTTCTTTTTAACTAACAAGATCCCATGCTAGTATAACTCCAAATATTTTTCTAGCTGAAGTATTCCTTTCAGTATAACCTGTATTACGTTGAGGCAAGTTGCAGGTCTCAATCTCATTTGTGTTGGCAAGAATTTCCCCACTCATTGATGGGGAGTGGAAAAAACATTCCAGAGAGCTGCCCCTGGCTCTGCACTGAAGAAACGTAAGCTTCAGTTTGGCCTGTTCTTTTGGCCAGTTTCAACAGGAAGGAAGCCTGTAGCTCCATCAACTCTGGTAACACCATTAGGTGGTACTTTAAGATACTCTCTTGTCATAGCAGAACTACTGGCAACCAAAACCCGTAAGAAATCAAACAAAACCAATATAACAAACACAACCAAGAAAACCAGAAAGAAATCACAGCCTAAGCTTTAGCTTGAAAAAGTTGTTAGTATCTGCCAGCCTAGAATCTGAATGTGCAGGCCAGATTAGCAACTACTGTTGAGTTCTGAAGTCCATCCAAAACCAGCAGCTGAAAGAAAGAGAACACCTACACACTAGTTTTTATTTACTCATCTTTAAATGAAGCTTTATATTCATTGATATGTTTGAATAGCAGATTATAATTTAAGAGATTCACTAGTTTTCTCTTATAACTATTAAAGATTACAAAAGGCTCCAACTCTGGGCCACAAATAATGCTCTCTTGTAGTACACAGGTGTAACATGAACATCTTTACAAAACATCTGCTTTGCTATCTTATTTTAACCACACTTTTCCTCAAGAGTCAACAAGTTCTGCACCTTTTCTAAACAATTCTCTCAATCTCTCTTTCCATAGTTTACATAACTCATTGCACTTATCTATTAGCCACACTTCCACAAGTTTCAATAGGACCTGAATTTCCTACTGCACTGCAAAACTGGACTACAGCATTTAAAGATCAGAAAACCTTGGAAAAAACTAGCCGTTTTTATTGACCAAGACTGCTAGGATTCTTGCAGGCACCATCACTTAAAGCTAATTAAAATACATCTGCTGAAAGCATTTAAGACACCTTGATTATGTCCAGATAAGAGGAGAAAAATTACTGTTACCACCTTTCATCCAGGCAGGTCACTAGTGAAGCTTTTACACTGTGGCAGAATCCACATACGTCAGTTCTGTGGTGAAGTTAGTTCAACTAATTCCTGTTCTACTTTTTGAAAGGCTAGCTTTTAATTTACACCATTTCAGTATTTCAGCTGGTGACTCTGTGAACAGCTGCAGTGCCACAGTGTGTAGAGATAATTCCCTGAACTGGTCTTCCTGCTTCTCTGTCATAGGACCACTCTTAGGTCTACAGTTTCATGAGGGACTTTCATCACCCACAATACCAGCTTAATGAACTCTGATTTCTTCTATATATCTATTCTTCTGGTTTTTCTACCATATCTCAGTTTTGCAGAAAAACCTATTTGTGGGCTCATACTAAAACCACACCAGTGAACTCAGGGGAAAGGATGGCAAATCCATGCCCTGTCACTGATGTAGCACAAACCAACCCCCTAAGTGTGAAGTTACAGGAGACTACCACACTGATCTAACAGCTCCTTGGCGCCCCAGGGTTGGTCTCACCCCACAAGATCACCTAATTTAAATAGCAATCTGATTAATTTTCTAACCACCCATACATAAACTGCCCTGGCTCACAGACAGATGAGACCGGAACAAGGGACCAGCTGCTTGTGTCAGTGAAAGCAATCTTCCCTGTTCAGTCACAGCAAAATATCAGTGGCCCCTGATGCTCACAAACACTCATGTTTTTCCATTTTTTTGCTCTAAACCTCCTATCTCAAAGCCATTTTGTTGTATTACTCCAAGAGTAATTAATTTATACAGAAATATATGGATAAAATAGCGAAAGCATTCCTTTCATGGCAGCACAGGCATATTTTTGTATCAATAAACCAAAACTACTCACTCAAGGTTGCAGCTCTTGCAGAGAAATAACACCATTCTGCACATGTAACTGCACCACACCAGCAAAATGATGCAGCCATGCTGGTACCTTTCCCAGCTTTGACAAGATCAATATCATCAGAATAGTGAAGATACCACATTGTAAAACTGGTATTTTTCCTCCACAGTATATGTATGAAAGCACTACTGGGAGAAACTATATTTTCCTTTTGATCTGGAAACCACAGGGGTTTTCAGCCCCATGCAGGGGAAAAAAAAGCAAATAACGGGTATTTTCTCTGAACCTTGCTGCTTAACTCATCACCTGCTAGACACAAGAGACTGGAAAGAACAGGAATTTCCACAATCCAAGTGACAGTTTTCACCTGCTGCTTACAATTTATTTTACTCTCCTTCACCAGATATTTGGCAAGAGGAACAAAAAAAAGTGTTGCCCTTTATGCACGGAAAAGAAAGATCAAAATGTGCTTTTTGTAGAGGTGCAAAAATGAATCCTTTAGCAACCTTTTTTACACATACATTCATACTAAGTCTTAATTCAGATACAGAACAAAACAAATTGTATTTATTAAGACACTGCTTATGGTTAAATTTTCCTTGTATTCAACTCATGCTCCAAAGAAATAAAAAGTTCTCAATCTCAGTGAAGTCCCAAGTGTGTCAGAGATACGATCCAGTGTGATAACCTTCGACTCTCGGCTTTGACACATCGACCTCTACCCTCAACAGCTACCAATGAATACAAGCTAATGAGGGTCTAGCTCAAGTAATTTCGTAACTCTTCTATGAATTTTCCAGACAAATATTAAAAGTCATGTCAAAACACCACTAAATGAATTACAGCTATCAAAGACAGTTTTAATTAATTTTTAAAAATTGGGACAATTTAAAAATGACTGGAGAACTAACACACCTAACAAATTGTCATAGGTTAGCAAGCCTAGTCCCGGAAGGGACATCCTTGCTAAGGGGTGCTTACAGTTTCCTCTGGGAACTGATAGAACCTATCAGCTGGCCAGTTTGAATATGGACAATTCTCTAAGCCACTTAAAGTTGTGATCACCTCTGTGATCCACATTTAAGAATAGGCAAACTCCCCCTCCAAGCTCTCTCTCGTTTCCGGCGCTGGGACAGGCGGCTGCAGGGCCCGAGCAGGGGCAGAAGCACCTGCGCTGAGATAGGCAGATGCTGACGCAGCTGTAATTTCATGAGAAGTTTGGACAGGGAGAGATGAACCAGATGAGGACTTTTGCTCCAAACGGGAAAGGAGAAAACCTCAGTCCCTAGAGATGAACCAGATGAGGACTTTTGCTCCAAATGGGAAAGGAGAAAACCTCAGTCCCTAGAGATGAACCAGATGAGGACTTTTGCTCCAAACGGGAAAGGAGAAAACCTCAGTCCCTAGAGATGAACCAGATGAGGACTTTTGCTCCAAATGGGAAAGGAGAAAACCTCAGTCCCTAGAGATGAACCAGATGAGGACTTTTGCTCCAAACGGGAAAGGAGAAAACCTCAGTCCCTAGAGATGCTCCCAGAGATAGTCCTAACGATGAAGATGATGAAGACCCTTTGCTCCCAGGGAAGGAGAAGGGCCTCTGTTTTTGTTTCTGAACGGCTCAACCTTAAAATTGTACCCCAAAAAACTTCAAGAGTGGACCCTCGAAAGCAGTTGCGGGAAAAGCTGCAAGTCGGGGGAAAGGACTCACACGCAGGCAGAGAGACTCCTCTTCCTAAATGGACTGAACAATATTTGGAAGTGGGCGGCTGTCTCGTTGTGATAATGTTTTCATAGCATGAGCAAGAAGAGACTTCTCTTTCTAAATGGACTGAACAAGGTTATTATGGAAGTGGTAAACAGACTGAACATCTTAAGGGTTGTCTTTTCACATTGTCAGTGGGAGAAGGGAGGAAGGTGGGGGGAGGAGGAGAGTTCTGAAGGTGGTATAATTTTTTTTTCTTCTTTTAGGTCTGTTAATAAACTTCTTTATATTCTTTCAAGTTTGGTGCCTGTTTTGCATTTCTCCTAATTCTTATCTCACAGCAGATAAACAGTAATGAGTATTTTGGACCAAACCACTACACTAAATTGGTGTTTCTGCCCGGTTACAAACCGAACCCGCAACACAAATGAAAGGTAACAAAAATGCTTTGCTAAATGTCTGTCTAATCCAACACATGTACCTAGGTAAACAAACTTACTATTCATGGGACTGCAAACTCTTCTAGGATAGACTTATTTAATAAATATTTATACACTGCCTTGCACGGAAGAGTCTAATCCAGGTTAAACTCTAGTCAACACAATATAATAATCTGGTATTGGCAGTTATTCCAGTAAGACAGTTTTAAATACACAGCTTGTAACACGCATACAAAATAATCTTATCCCCATTTACCAAAGACAAGAGTAGTACTTAAAACAAAAAGAGAGCAAGACACTAGATTTTTACTGCTTTGCACTTATCAACCTAAAATGCCTTTTTAAGCACACTTTTGCTGAGCCCCTGGAGATTGTCTGTTCCCAGGCTTAAGGCTGTTAGACTTAAGAAGGCTCTTTAAGAAAAATAACCTACGATTCCCTTTAAAAAAAAAAAAAAAAAAAGCTTGTTCGACAAATGGGAAGTTACAGTTTGAACCATTTGAATGAACTGAAAGAAATCCAAGCACAGAACTCAAGACCTTTTTTTTTTCTATTGCTCTCTCAGGAAAGCCTAAATGAAGCAGGGGCAAACTTAGCAATGATACTCTGAAGAAGAGACAAAATGGGAATGAAATGCAAACTGCTGAATGGATCTCTTAAGAAAAGTATCCAAGAACGATTAGAATAAAAAAGAATGACAAAGTGTAAACAAGAGTGCACTAATGCTTCAGCTATAAAGTACAGATCAGCATGCCTAGGCAAGGTAAAGGCAGAGGATATGAATGAACATATTTCTTCTTTTTAGCTCACCTACACATATGATAGGATGTCAGTAAAAAGGTGGTTGAAGGAGATAAATTCTGCATGGCACAGATTTGTCAAAGAGTAAAGAAAAAATAAACAGAAAAAACAAAAAAAAAAACTATGAATGCTGTAAAAAGACAGGAGAGTACTGCAAAAAGAGATCTGTAGCACAGCACGAATGCAGGAAGGGGAGACTTCAGTTCTTAAGAATTTAAACACAAAATGAATTGACAAAAGTTACAATTACAGACCACACTGTACAACTTACATATTCTTTTAATTGTGTGCTTTTTTCCCTATACATAGGTGAAACAGTTCATCTTTTTCTACCTAGGCAAATCAGGCTTACAACTTACACATGGAAAGACTTTTCTGCATTTCTAGCCTTCAGTACAAAACAGAAATCAACTTCCAAAACCCCAACAACTTCAGGAAAAGAAATTATTTATCTGAATGTACATGTCAGTGACAGCTTCTGAGGCACCAGATCAGTAACTAGTGTCTGTGGGGTAGTTAAATTTTGAAACTTACTGTATTTTTTTAGTTACTTTACCCTGTTAAAAAAGACATTCTGAGAACACATTGATAAATGGATGGATCAGCAAGAGATTTTACACACAGTGCGATTTCCTTTGAAAAATGCATTCTAAAACCCTAGCTTTGACAGTCTCTAAGAGTTATACCCTAAACATATTTATGCTTGATCTTTGTACAACTAACTTATGAAAACACCTGATAACAGCAAAGCACATTCTTGAACAATAA
This sequence comes from Corvus brachyrhynchos, assembly GCF_000691975.1. Classification (NCBI taxonomy): domain Eukaryota; kingdom Metazoa; phylum Chordata; class Aves; order Passeriformes; family Corvidae; genus Corvus; species Corvus brachyrhynchos. The sequence goes on along the minus strand of NW_008238373.1, from coordinate 1,078,649 downwards.
AGACATGCTGCAGCAAATAAAAAGGTTGCTGTTAAAGAGTATTTCTCATCTGCCAGTGATTTCTTATCAATTTCTTCTAGCATTGCAGACAAAATAGAGGCGTACCAGGCAAATACTTATTTCAAGACTCAAAAAATTCCGTAAAATCTTCAGTCTGTAATAAATCTATATTAAAAAGCAAATAATTTCAGGCTTACTAAAACAATTTGATACTACCATGGCTCACCTTCACAAATAAATTAGTTAGACCTGGGAGTACATCACATGTACCACTGCATGCAACAGCCCACAGAGAGATGACTGAGTTATACTACCAGCATGCAACCAACATGCAAGTCACATTATCTAAAGAAACTGTAGCTATACATGATGTAATGATAAAATAATGCTTTTGATAATGTATTTTGAAAAAAACATACATGTCTTATGCACTTATGTAACTCCTCCCTTACTCATGCACGTTCTTGTCCCATGCTGCTTCATGCACTGTGTCAGTCTGGGCTCTCCTGTTGAATCAGACCCACACAAACACACGAGCAGGCACAGCTCAAGAGGCTCTGTAATGAGTGGAAGCAACAACATCACCAAACATCGCTTTTTTTTTTTTTCAGTCTTCATCTTCTTAAGAACCTATTTAATGAGATTTTTGTTTAGGGCACTGATCCATAAATAGCAAAATGTATAAGTCCCATTTCCCATAGATTTTTTTTTCTGTCTCAGCCATGCCCCGGTGTTCCAATTAATCACATTCCACCTCTATCCCAGATGCCTATTATCTTTCCACTCTCCTTCAAGCACTAGCCACAATATACTTAACCTCTCATGTCCTTTAACTACTGACTGAAAAAAAGAGTACTGCACATCATACATGGTTCTTACCCCACAGACAACTGGCAGCTAAGTACAGGTAACTGCTAAGTTCATGCAAAACTTTCCCCTAAAGAGATGATCTTAATGAAGCCATCAACTTCAACAAGTTTCACTTTTGTTCAACATTATTACAATGTAAATCTTTCACACCTTGCCCCTTGGCTAATTTCTTTGCCGAAATTTTGATGAGCTCAAAATTTACTGAGATACAAGATTAAAGGAAATATGATTGCTCAAGATTTGTGACTTTAGAAAAGCAAATTAAAGACACTTTATACACTACACAAATATACAAAACCAGCAACTATTTCTTAAAAAAAACCCAAAACACAAAGAACAGATGCATCTCAACATCTTGTCCACAGAAGAACAGCTGATTCTGAACTCCTGAACTGCAAAAATTTATTTTCTAGCATGTCCGGTTAACTAAGGTTTCTTAAAGAAATTGCATTTATGTGGGCTTTTCTTTTTAGTAAGGATTTGCACCCTCTGATCAATTTCAAGTGCATTTTAAAGGATGTATAAAATCTCACAGATAAAAAGGATTCTACAAATTTTGTGAAAATTGGTAGCTTTGTAGAAAAAAGTAACTTGAATTCATGCTTTCAATGAGAGTAAAAGCAGGTGGAATCCTGCCTTCTCCATTGGTAGCCCCAGAACACCCACCAGCCAGCACTACACAGCACCAGATCCGATTAATTTTGGAACAAGCATAAGATACTTTGAATTTAAGTGTTAATCTACCTTAAGTTAATCATCAAAGTAGAGAGCATATAAAGTGGCTTTGTCCCATTTTTAGTAAATTCTAGCAAACCTAACAATATCATGACTAATAGGTACACAGTCCTGGTTGCTTGGGTGATTATTTTTTAAAAACTCATAAATATAACCTACGGTTTTCTTCTGCCACGGAGTATTCCTAAGTTAATGCTTTGCTAAACACTAAAGGGAGCACAAGGTTTAAATCCCTGCTGAAACACAGATTTTTAAATAACAGAAAAATTGTTCATAGTACAACCAGGATCTGAATGAGTTTTAAAACACTCATCATTAAAGACAATGAAATCTGATCTTCATCTGTGCTCAGAACAGAAAGGAACTACATATTTTGAATATTGCTACAAAAATTGGTTCCACATAGCATTTTGCTAAGAGTATAATGCGTATTTTAAACAAAAAAAATCTTCTTCTGGTAAAATTCTCCGACTAGGTATTAACTTACAATTCATTTAGCGCATTACCAAATTATGCTTGACTTCCTGCAACCAATGAAAAAAATTAATACATTCTAAAAACATTAACTATTTAATTGCACCTATGGCAACAAGAACATCCCAAGTGATGCCATTCATCCAGCAACAGTCATGTTCCAAGAATATTGGGATACTATACACAAACCCCACAGATCTTTTAACTTTACTTATGTCAAGCTATTTCACTTGGTTTCACTAGAATTCAATTACTACCAATTAAGGAACACCACCTAAAGGCAGTGTAACACAAACCAGAAAACTCAGTAAACATCTGTATAGCATTTGTAGTAATTTCTTGATTGAAAGTTGAGCTTGCTAATCCGTTCAATAAAAATAAATCCCTAATTTTACTATAATTAGGATAAAGGTCTACAAAAACTTCTGTCAGGGAAAGCATCAATATTATGCCAGTGATTTTTTTGTAAGCATTCTCAAGAGAGGGTGAAACTGAAACAACTATTATACTGAAAAACCCCTGATGACATTGAAGAGTTTATAAAAAAATATTATCCAATTGTAAATCTGACAGCTTTCTTGCTTTCACAGTTGCATTTAAATATGTGGAATCCAAATCAGAACAGGTTGCTAAGCAGGGTTCAAGATACCTTAGAGCATCCAGCAGCATTTCTCCTCCTTGAAACAGAAAGCACACACTTGCCCAGTTGAGATAACCTACTACACCACTAAAGTGAGAAAAACCCAACTTGAATCACTGTATACATTCGTGGTAAAAAAGTTAACTTCCATTTCAAACATTTAAATATTTGAGTTTTGAATACAGGTTTAAAAAAATCCAGTTCCGAATCACTGGAATTTTTGTTCTGTTTTCTGTAAAAGCACCAACAGCAACATCGTTCAGCATTCCACTTGCAGCAGTTCAGAAAAGATCAGCCTGATCCCGCAGTCCTAAATTTACAGTCATTTCATAAACCTGAGGTCACATTTGATCAACCTATTTCTTCCAGTGTTTCCAGCCATGGAGATCATGATAAAGAGGAGGCACTTGCAACGGGATGAACAGTAACTTAGTCTTATGTTTCAAAGTACGCTCTCACAAAGGAATAGTTTGCCAATAGTTCTTTAAGCTGCCTAGCAAAAAAAAAAAAAGTTTGCTGAGAATAATCTCTTCAAAAGATGACAGCTTTAATTCTACAAGGCTCAAAAAACATACTGGTTACCTATTACACCAAAAACCATTACAAAACAACACAAGACCTTGGCCTTCAAAAAAACGTCATGGTGAGGAAAACCACTATCATCTTCTGTTCTGTCACTGGTGGAAAAGAGAAGTTTCTACCAGGACACTGTCACAGGAAGAGTGCCCAATTTTCAAGAATTCTATTATTGTATCAGCAGATATAAAGGAAAAGAGTAGAACCCTTTGACTTCTCCTGTATTGAGAAAGATAATGGTTTGCATTTCAAAGTCTTGAAAAGCTGGCATAAGCAAGGGTAGCATAGCACAGCATAGCAAGATGGCACTGCCCCCACATGTAATGATAGGGATGATGAAGCTTTACCAAGCATCTCTTAAACACAAAATTGGGATGACCCAGACTGAGTAACTCCCCCAACCACCTTCCTTACCTCTTCCCCTTTGCAGGCTCTCTCCCCTGTGAAGCAACATGAGAAAAACCACCCAGGTCTCCTGAGATTTTTACAAGAAATTGAGACTCAACTCAGGGTCCATTCTGCTGCAGCACAAACCAAGGTACTATCTACAGATAAGCATCCCCATGTTTAACATGTGGATCACAGCCACAAATGACTGAAATTTTCATTTAAAATAGAGAGCAGAAATCACTGAAACTGATGACATGTCTCTCCTAATGTGTCAATGGAACTTCCCTCTTGCCAAAAGCAGGTATCAGAATTCTGGGGTTTGACAAAATCCTGTTACAACAGTATAGGTAAGGAACAAATAACTGAAATATGTATGTGAAACACAAGTGCCTAGTTATACGGCAAATCAATAGCTAAGCTGAAACTTATTCCTGATTTCAGCAAATTGTGGCCAGTTGTGAATATAATGCTATTGCTACAGTATCATTAGCCCTCCTTATAAAGTAGCGCATGAACAGTACCATTTTGGTGGGTAAAATTAGGACACGAACTAATCTGAATAGTCTAAGAGAAAGACTCTGACTTACGCTGATGTTTAGAAGGCAGATGTTAGAGTATTGAAATTTATATGCAGTACCATTTTCAGTGTTCTACAGGTGAACTCCAGAAACTGCTTTATTCAGTCTGTATCAGACATCCCAAACTTACGATGACTAGAAAACCACACCTGAAACCCACTCCTTGCCAAGATGCATCCCTTTGGAATTCCTTTTTTATGTATGTGCTTACTATCATTAATACAGGAACACCCACACGTCTTGGGAACAAACCAGGCGCTGCCGAGCCACCAGGCACAGCACAAAGAACACCAGGCTCCTACCCTGAAGGCCTTGCTACATCTAACAGGACTGAGCATTCAGACTTTTCATACGAGCCTTCCAATGAATGAGACAGAGTACTACACACCTCTGCACAGCGTTCCCATGTCTCTCAGAAACCAGAAAAAGGGAAGAAAATGAGAAACAGTATGCATCTCCTCTCTGCAAACCCCCTCTTATCAGAACCATTTCAAGAATTTCTACTTGACAATTAAATTGACTCGAATAATAGAAACCAACGTCCTAAATATACTATATATGGAATCGAGCCCAGCCAGCCCCCGCAAAGGCACGGAGCACCAAAACTCACACCTCAGACACTCGGGTACTCATCCTCAAATGGCGGAGTCTCGCCCAGCGCACTCACACCTGTCACCTGCCAGGCGCCGGGCCAGCCCCTCCCTCCCTCTCTCTCTCCCCCTCCCTCCCGCAGCCAGGCGAGCCCGCTGGCAGCCCCCCCCC
>NW_008238373.1:1042510-1072624 GCF_000691975.1 Corvus brachyrhynchos | reverse complement strand
CCAGAGGGGGGAGGGGGGGAAGCGGCGGTGGCGGGTAGGTGGGCTGCCCGCCTGGAAAGCGAGCAGGGTCTGAAATGCCTGAGGAAGGAAGGGCAGCATCTGCAAGGGGAGAAAAAGCCCTAAGAAAATGATTATTAATTGAAGCCCTCCCCCCCAGTTTATATTCGAAACGGTTGTTTCGAGGGGTTTGCCAGACGCTTTCTAGCAGAAATAGCAGCCCTTTCTCCACTTTACACAGAGTACGTGATTTCCATCATCCCTCTGAGGTAGAGCTCTAACTAATTATCTCCCCAAAATGCCGCCAGGCGGGCGGGGCCCGGTATGCTGGTGAGTCCCTCTTCCCCTCTCAGCTCCACCAACACCTGCAGAAGGGGTCCCTGGCCCAGTCCCCGACAGACATCCTTAATTTTAGTCGGGTATCCAGGCAGGCCTTTGTATTTCTGTAATTTGGGAAGTTTTGTCTTAAATGAAAAGACAAGTTTCTCATGATTTTGTAAAATCATCCAGTAAATCAGATGGGTTTCAGGGTTGTGATACCTTATACTGTCTACTTCTTGCTCTTTCTGAATTTCCTTTCTTCCTGCAGTGAGCAGGTGCTGTCCATGTTCTCTAACAACAGACAGTCCATCCATCCATTCTTGTGTCATCTTACTCTGAAAAATACAGTCAGACACAAAAACAATTTTAAAGTAATGTTTATCATCTATAGCAAAGGGAAACTGTCTGAAACCCTACAACCTAGAATGGGCCTGGCAAGGAATGGGATGTGCTGAAGCTTTCATTTCCCCATACAGTGGGACTGTGCTGGAATCAATAGAGAGAAAGATTTTCTCCGCCACCTTAAGTCCCAGAGGCACCAGTAATTTCCAGCACACGCCAGCGTGTGAAAGGTACTACAAAATGGCCAGGCCATAATAATTTCAAACCGTAAAACTATCCCTTGCGGTACCCATTTCAGTGGTGTGACAAGAGAGAGCTGCACTTTCTCTGCAAGACCTCAGCTGTTAGACTGGCCAATTAACAATTGCAACAGGGAATGACATAAACTAATAAAAAATCTAGTATCCTGTAGGCAGGAACTAAATTACTTGTGACAATTTAGGCTAAATGTTCTGTTACAAAAAATAAAGTCAACTTTGCCATTGAAACAATGGTTATTTGCAGCAATGATTGAAAATAAATTTTACGAATGAAAGCATTAACAAGTGAAAAAAATCCCTCTCAACTGCATTTAGTTAAAGCTGTCAGAATCCCAAGGGCGGCAACTGCAAGGACTGACTGCTTGCAGTAGGCAGGGAGAGAGAGAATACTACACCAAGGAGTCTAATAGTGAGTTGTTATGCTGTGGGGGAGGGGGGGAAATAAAAAAAAAGGAGAAGAGGAAGACATTTTTTTTTTCCCTCACAAAATGTGGAAATGTAGGGGGGTGTGTGTGTGTATGTATATAGATTCCAGTAAGAATCAGTTGTTTTCATAAGCTGCAACAGAGAAGTCTGCAGTTCTTTTGTACATCAGCAGCGTGGAGCATGAAATGCATGTGTTCAAAGCTTCTTACTCAGCCTATCTTGTGTCAAGCTTATACAGGGTTGAGAGTCACTGATACTTGTTTGTTCGTTGTAAATAAAACAGTATTTTCCCAAACTGAGACAGAAATTATTATGAGACAGTCCATTACAAAAATAAGTAATGGGGCATCTAGAAAGAAGATGCAGTGGGAACATCAGATCACAGCTGTACCAGGGTTTGCCTCACTCTAAATGTCCAGGTACATTAATCAAACCTTTCGAGAGAGACCACTGTGCTGTAGGCAGTTCATGGTCTGCCTGGTCATTGCTCAAGCACCCTGCTCTTCAGCACTTCCAGCACAACTGTTTCAAACTTTGTTAAGCCATTCCTGACCTCTCAGACAGATAGGATGATATACTTACACAAATACGTTTTGTGTGCAAGAAACTTAGTTTATTTTGCTAAGTTTAATACCAAGTTAAATATTTGACCCTTTTGCCTACAGTTGCTAAAACAGGGATTTACCACAGGAAAGTGAGACCACCTCTCAATGTGCTATCAGCAGCATTTACTGCAATGCTTAAGCACTGGGATCATGAGAGTGAGCTGTACCATCCCTTCCCCCCTTTTCCAGGCTCCCCACACCACATCTATGTCTGAGCCCGTTGCTAAAGTAGCTCTTCTCTCCTCCTATAGCAGCTAATTTTGAATCAGTTTTTAACACTTTTGCAAAATCAAAAAAACAGCTATTTAGGAAATTAGGTTTTTGTACTGAGATTCAGAAATGAACTGTTTCCCTATATATCTGAAACAAGAACTAGGCAGATCTATCTAACAGTAAATTCTGTGTGTAACTCTTACTGTGGGGCAAATCAAAGCTCAGTCACCAATGAGGCACAGGCCTTGCTTCTTTCCCTGAAGATTTGAGAGATTACCCACCTTTTTGCCATAAAAGGTATGAGTTCATGTTTTTTAAACATTCATCAGACTGTTTATATTTTTCCCTGCTAGAAAATGAAATCTTAAATAGGATTGGGGAATTATTCTAACCATATTGTAAGAAAAGCTATTTCTACAAAGTACAGTCAATTTCATTAGCTTGCTACTGACTATTCTGATGCTGAAATTTCCTGAAAATGCTCTTTAGAAAAGGTAAGAGGATGAGTCCAGTTAAAATCCACAACAACTGGCATAATTATTTCTGAAATTGAGTTTAAAAGTCATCTTCCACAGCAGAAGAAGGTAGCATTGGCAGCTTTAAAGACACTTTTCCATTGAACATTGAACTGGCAATTTTTTTTTTGTTCTTCTAGATAGGAGGTCTGTCAGTCCTATTGGGAGGGTGACAAAAACAGAAGTAGCATTCATTGGCCAAGGACAGTCCTTGCAAGCTCCTAGTCTGAGGCTGCAACCACAGCTTCTCCTACAAAAACAATTAGAATTTAAATTAATGACATGACAAGGAAATACAGAAATTCACCTTATTTCACAAGAAATTTCACACGCTGTACTTCTCCCATTCCATGTGGAAGTTACCAGCTGTGTGCAGTTACGAAAAGCTGTTGTGCCCTGATGTTTTGCTTTGCAATCTGCAGAACACAAAAAGCTCCTGCTATTAATGTTGAGACTCCCTCCCTTTCCAGGTTGCTGCCATCCTTTCTGAAAGATAGCACCAGCTTTTTCACTTCCCAACAGCTCATCTATTTAGGAGTAGAGCGCAAACATGACATTTGAGATAAGGATGTGATTAAGAGGTGCCTTAGTGGTTCATGAGTTCTAGCAGCTTCACAAGATTTGGATAAGGCCTTTGCTGAAGGAAAATCCACTGAGATTTTGAGGACAGCCAGCCTACCAAGGCTTTTCAATTGTAAAAGCATAGGGACCTGTGTTACAGTGGAGCATTATTGTAGTCTATTTATTAAAATGACATACAGAAATAGCATGTTTTTGAGACTTGGTAAGTTTGTTTTTTTTAATGCAGTAAAAAACCACACTTGTTTATTGATCATGAGCATCTTACGAGAATGTTTACACTTGAAGGAAGATATCTTTGTCTACCCAAAGCAATTCTGAAGTTTTTTTTTAAAAATTGTTTTAAAACTGGGAAAGATGGTCATATTAAATCAATCATATGAGTAAGTAGGGAAAAGTGCATCCTTGACACATCTTTCAGTGCTCTGAATAAGAGAATTACAAGTGTGTGAATAAAAGCTCATATGTTCATATGACATACAATTGAGTCAGTGTCTACTCGGGAGACAAATTTAGTATTACTTAATGATCCCATAAACCTTTTTATTAAACTATTTTATGATAATTCAGTGACATAAAATATAAAAAGCCAAGACCATTTGAGGCTTCAAAATACTTCAGGAGAAACACAGATTATGTTTCTTTCCAAATCCACTGTTTCCTATGCTATGTGGGAAATGGAGTAGAAAGTAATGATAAAAACTTATTTCCACTTTTCTTAAGATTTATATAATACTGGTATATAGTTGCTGCATGTCTCTAGGGTCTTGATCAGCAAGACACCTTTAGTCTCTTGCTAAGGTCCATCTTTATTTGAATACCTTTCAATCACTTGCTTAAACTTTATGCTGTGTTGAAACCTGAGACAAAGAAAGGGTTTAAGTGTTTCTGGACAGGTATAACTTGCTGAGTTGAGACAGGAAACCTACCTTGAAGTCCAAACAAATGACTTCCCTGTTCCAGATACAAATCAGGCATGAATATTTTTATAGTAAAAACCCTTGCAGAATGTCTTACAGCTCTTTCTTTTCCTAGCTACTGATTTTAACCTCTTCTGTCTCAGTGACTTCAGCCACATCCCTTTCCTTTACACATTTTATAAATGTGAGAAGTGAGAGTGCAAACTGCAATATACTTAATCTTATTATATGTTAACACGCAAGGTGCAATAATTATATTGTGTTTAAATTTCCCTAAATGTGCAGGAGGCTGTTGGTAGGCGGCTAGTATATTTTAAAAAATAACCTGAAGTACTCTCTAAACCTAAATGTTTCATGGTATTAGATTTCTCCGTCTTCTTCTGGCCTTCTGCCCCACTGCTGTAATTACCTTAACTTATCACCCAATAATAAAACTCTCTGAACAAATCCTGTGCCTGCTATTAAGGAAAATTAAAGCTTAGTACAAATTCTCTGCATTCTTTCTTCTCTTTAACGGCAGTACTTGACAGCTTGCATGGTACAAATGAAACAACAAAGCCCTTAAGCCATCCCACATTGAAAAAAAAGGCTACTCAGAGCTTTCTAATGCTGATAGGTATCAGAGTCAACTTTGAAGAAGAGGGGTACTGGATCCCCCTTTTCAGTGGAAAACTCACTGGTGTAACAAAACAGAATCGGTCATGTGAGCTTATATACGCACTGTACCAGTTTGTTTCCTTCTGGGTCTCATGCAAGCCCTTGTAAGGAGAAGGCAGCTCTGATTCCAGGTCCATTATGTCCTAGAACTGTCTGAGATTGCCAGCAGAAGTGAAAATTGCAGGAATACATTTCACTATGTAACCAGTTGTCCTCTAGCTAGTCCATCAGAATCCTCAAGTTCCTGTTCTACTTGTGTGACTTTTGAGTTCCAGATTGAGCTATGTGTCAGTCATAATCTCCCATGGTTTCACCTTTCTGTGGGAAAAGATCACTTGTGTGTACCCACAGTTAAAAATTTCTCCGTATCATAGGACAAAACATTAAGAAATACTAAACTTCCAAATCATCAGTGCACTAGCATTAAGAAAGGTCATCTCTTTGCCAAGGTAAAATTCTCAATACAACTAGGAAAACCAATACAGAAAAGAAGGTGGTCATTTGTGAAAACAATCAGCTACCACCGCAGCTGTTTTCAGCTATGACAATGTCACACAGAGGTAGAAGAGGAAATTGTGGTAAGTTTGTTAGGAGATGCATGACATACATATTTAAAGGAATGCATTCACGTCCAAAAAATTTAGTGTTAAGTTGTTAGCACTTTTTTCATCTCAAGATCTTCTGATACATAACAAAATACCTTAAAACTCCACAAAACTCTGTTCTTCTTTCAAGAGGGCGTCCATTCTACAAAATACACACAGCCCTCTAGATCACAGCCCAGAAACTGTAACCCCAGCTAAGCCAAACACGAATTTGTACTTAGATTTAGGCATAGGAAAGTTTTGTTGGCTTTATTCAACTCGCTTAAAATTAAGCATATGTTTTAACACTTTACTGGATTAGGGCCCATGTCAGCAAAATAAATTTCTTGGGAAGAAGTAATAAAAATGTAGGTTGCAGTGAGGGACAGCAGAACCATTCACAGTTACAGAAGCTTTAAAACACTGGCTGGTATTTATATATTTAGAAAAGAAATCAGGCATTAAACAAAACATTTTAGATAGCAAACTAATTAGTCTGCTACAGAAGCACTTTTTTAAAATTTTTCATTTGAAGAAAAACTTTTTTTGCATCCTTGGATCCCCAAAAGCAAATTGATTTGCACATCAAGGAAAAACACTTTTTGCAAGCACAAGTTTCAAATGCAATTTTCCCACTGTTTAGTAACAGCCTCACTGTTCCAGATATACCATTGCATTCCCTGGAGAAGAGGACAGACAGGAGGCCAGGCTTTTTAAGCACAGTTTCATTACACACATGCGCCTGAATTTGCTCATTCAGGTGTACATAATTGCAAATACACTATAAATGTCAGCTAACTAATTCTCTTGTATGCATTGTGCACTGATGTGTATTTATTTTTAATGCTAAGAATCTCTCTGAATATTTGATGTTGTAGGTCTGTCCTTTAGAGAGAACTTACATCATTCTCAAAACCAAAAGGAATACAATTCTACCAGACTGTGTCCATGTTAATTTTAATTTTTCCAGCAAAACCTTTCTGTTGCTAACAACAGTGGGGCAAAGTATGAATTCTAGTGTAGCTATGGCATTTAAAGCACAGGGCTATCTGTCATCGTTCAGAACTGCTCTATCTTGTGTGAAGGGCCACACACCCTTCAGGAAACACAGACCAGGGAGGGGCAGTGCTGGACTTGCCCTCTATGCAATGAAGCAACACTTGGATTGAATTGAGCTCTGTCTTGGGTGGATGATGAGCAAGTCAAGAGTTTATGGGTTGGGTTTAAAGAGCAGACTGATAAGGGTGACCCTGTGTGGGTGTTTGCTGCAGGCCATCTAATCATGGGGAGGAAGTAGATGAGGCCTTTTACAGGCAGTTGGAAGCAGCCACAAAGTCACAGGCATTGGTTCTTGTGGAGGAACAATATGGCAAAGCACAAACAGTCCAGAGGGTTTCTGGAAAGTGTTGACCACAACTTCCTGACACAGGTGCTATAAGAAAAAACGAGTAATGGTGAGCTGTTCGACCACGTACTAGCAAAGAGGGAAGGTTTTGCTGCAGATGTGAGGGTTGGGGGCAGCCTTGGCTACAGCGGCCATGAGATTCAGTGTGTTGCATGGAGGAAGAAAGGCAGCAAGTAAGAATGAACTGTGCGCTTCAGGAGAGCTAACTTTCAGTGGCCTTCTTGAAAGAATCCCATGGGAACCGGTCGTGCAGGGAATATAGTTCCAAGACAGCTAGTCAATATTCAAGCACCACTTCCTCCAGCCTCAAGGACAGTGTATCCTTAAGAGCAAGGATCATAGAATCATACAGTTTGGAAAAGACCTCTTGGATCATTGAATCCAACTGTTAACTATCACTCACAAGTCCAGCATTAAACCTTGTCCATAAGCACCAGATCTACATATTTTTTGAATTTCAAGGGACAATTCTGTCACTTCCCTGGGTTGCCTGTTCCAATCCTTGACGACCCTTTCACTGAAGAAATTTTTCCTAATATCCAATTTAAACCTCCACTGGTGCAACTTGAGGCCATTTCCTCTTATCCTATCACTTGTTACCTGGGAGAAGAGATCAGCCCCCCTGTCTATAGCCTCATTTAAGGTAGTCATAAAGTGTGATAAACCTCCATTTCTCCAGACTAAACAACCCCTGCTCCCTCAGCTGTTCCTCATAGGACTTGTGCTCCAGATCCTTCACCAGTTTTATTTGCAGAAATTGATGCATGGGAATTTCCACCTGAACATGACAAAGAACTTCCTTACTCTGCAGGTGACTGAGCACTGGAACAGGTTGCCCAGAGAGGTTGTGAAGTCTCCCTCCTGGTGATATTCAAGAAGTGTCTGGACACAATCCTGTGCCATGTGTTCTAGGACGACCCTGCTTGAGCAGGGAGGTTGGACAAGATGACCCCCTGTGGTCCCTTCCAACCTGACCCAACTCTATGATTTTGTGATTCTGTACTTTGAAGCACCAGTGGTCACAGCAGGATTCTGCATTAATACTTAGGCTGTTCCCAGCAGCAGTGGAGCTGTACCAGGAACCCTCTCACTAATATCCTTGCACAGAAAATGTGTTAGACTTCCACAGTAAGTGTAATCTACTCCTTCAGCATTGCTTCACACCTGAATCACCAGGCAATGAATGTGCATTGTATTTTCTGCCTTTTCAAAGGGAAAAACCTTTATTCAGAAAACATCATAATTTGTTTTCAAATTAGGTCTTTTACTGATCTTTAGTAGCTTTGTCCTTGTAGCCAGTCTTCCAAAAGTGCAAGGTTGCTGAGTGCACAGCCTGCAAGTGTTTGTGCTCATTCTGCATTCCCAGCTACAGCCCCAGAGCCCATTGAACAGTTTCAGATAGACACATTTCTAGTTCAGGATTTTTTCAGAAAATAAGTGTCTGGGCTGACAGTGGTGTCCTTACAAAAGGGAAGAATGAAGATGGATCTAATCTCACCCTTTTGACACATGAGGGAATCCGTTGGAAACACCAGCCTTGAGACACAGGCAAAACAGGTTTCATTACTCCACTGTTAATAAATTCCTGATTTCATGGGGTTTCACAGATCTGGATCCACAGTCCTCTTTTCATATCTTATTTGCATGGCCCACTGCTTAGTGAAGACCTGGTCATGGTCCCAATGCCCTACAGAATAAACAAACAAACAAACAAACATTAAACAGTAAATTTATTGACTGCATGAAACTTATGAGACCACAGATGGCAAGAAAAAATGGCTCCAAAGGAATGTTTTGTCCATAAAAAAAAAAAATCCAGCCTTCTTCCTACCTCTTATGTCAGAGGTTGCCTTTTCTTCAAAATTCACCTCTTCACCAACTCTTCTGAGGTCCTGTGTTGATTTCTGCAGTGTTGTATACAGATACCATTAATCAGGTTAAAGTTTTTAATAATTTTTAAAATTGCACACTTCTAGTAAACCCCAGAGCCACCTGTTCAGCTGGACATAAGCACTGTGCAATCCGTAATATCATGGAGAATAATGACATATGAGTCACGTCTCAATTCCACTGTATGGCTGTCATCTGCTACTGTTGAACAGGAGACCTGAATGCAAATTAGAATTGTGCAGGTTTTGTGCTGAGATGGGACTGCAAAGAAGCCTTAGCACTTACCTGCACATTGGCTGAGAGTGTGGGAGAAAGGAAAGTTTGATTTGTTGGCAACAGCAGCAATGTTGAGGCTAAGTCAAGCTGAGCAGCCAAGCTAAGATGTGCTGACCTGTAAGAGAAACCAGCCCCAGGGAGCAGGCTAAGGTACGGCATGGCCGGAATCACAGTTCAGGTTCACCAACAGTTAACTCAGCACTGTGTATTTAAAAGAGCTGTAGTAATGGAACCATAAAAACTCCCACCAGTTGAGATCTCAGTTTGGGAGCTTCCTAATGCATGACATATTTTAAAGTTTAATCATCAGCCCTTCTCCAATCAAAACTCCTACTCATTTCAGTTAATCTTTGTCAGAATCTGTCCCAGTAGTAGGCAACGCTCTGCAGTTAAAGCAAAAATAAGTTTCTAATCCCAGAAATGAAGTTCTGAAATAGTCTTCCACCAGTAATGGTGAGTGAAAACTAGTTTAAAAATGTAATAAAATGTAATAAACATGTATTATTGCAGCTTTGTGGAACAACGTGCAATGAACCATAGAGGTCTCATCTGGTTCAATTTCCTAACTACCAAAATCCAGTACCTAGTAGTAATCTGAAATTTGTACGTGCATTGAACTGTTATTGATTAAAATAATTGTCACTAAATATTTATTTTAGCGAGACCATCATCCTCAGGAAAAAAAAAAAGAGAAGGTTTAAACCAATGTTAGTAACTTTTTTAATACATCATTTTTCAGCTTGCTTATAAATACTTGATGCCCAAAAGCATAAACAGACTTTGTTTCTAATTTAGAAAGTTTCATCTTATTTTTTAGGAGTAGTGTTTCCATCCAGAAATCTCGCTGGAGTACTATGCGCAAATTTTCGTTCTGAATAAGGAAGGCCTACAAAGGCAATGCATGCATTAAATTGCCAAAGAACCTGTGCATTTTTGAGGCAATAAATATTCGAGTAATTAGTGTGTTTCAAAGGAACTTTGGGATTTTACAAATCAGTACTTTTATATCTAAACTAGCTTTTATGCATCAGCTTATATAGGAGAGAAGAAACTCCAAAATAAAATACAGGAAAGGACTCAGAAAAGAAAGCAGGTTTTAGTTATTGTTTTGCTTATGATTATCCTAACCCTGAAAAAAAACCAAACGAAGATCACAAGAAAACAAAACAGGTGTGAAAACTGTTAAACGACGGTGTTAGGGTAATGCAGCTGAGACTCATAAGGTACCTGTATAAAGAACAAGTAACACATGTGCTGCACAAGAGTTGAGTATTAAAATATCTAAGTCAAGATGTCCGAAATAATTGGTTTCTTTTTGGTTGTTCATCCGTGATAAAACATTAATTTATCCAGCTTTTAGTTTATGAATGTGTAAGTCATTAATTTTGAGTTGTGATTTCATCTAATTTAATCTACAGCCTTTCTCATACCTGCAGCATAAGTAAATTTGTAGTTTGCAGCTTAGACAATGCAGCTTCAAAAAAAGAATTATACAGAACACATGGCCATGTAACTGGGCAATTTAACTACAAGTGCTCTCTGTTTCTTTGAGGCATGACAAATTATAAAAGAAAATTATATATATGTAGTCACCATGAAGCAATGTAGTCATGAAAAAACAATACCGGGTATCATTTCAGAGCGGAACCAAATAGAAATATTGTAAAAGGGAGGAGAAAAAAATTGTAGCAAAGTGTGTAATTTTCTGCTGAAATGAAAGAACATGCAATCTTCAATGATGCAATAAAATAATAGTGTACAGTGTTAAAATACCATGCATTGCAATAAAGGAGTTGGCTTGCAGATACTACACCTACATTTCCTGTAAGGTGTTTTGTATTGCAGTTGTCTCTCTCAGAATAAGAACTTTCATGGATATCTTGGGAGAAACAGTGCCTTTTATTCATATGGATTTGTAATTCCTAGAGAAACAGTAAAAAGTGGACAATTTTGAAACTGCAATAATTTGATAAAACTTTTGAAGAAAAAAATTAGGGTATTACATTGGGAAGTACTTTTAGCAGTATTGTGGTGGCATGACTTCTAGGCACTGAAATTAGGCTGAAAATAGCTATTGAAATACAGTAGAGTTCAGTATCCATATCAGTTTATGTCTTCTTCAGATAATCCAGTGCCCTTCCTTTAAATATGCAGATCAGATAATCACTGTGTTCAAATGTACTCTTAAAACATTTTGCTGAGCAGAGCTCCAGTGTCCCTGTAATGTAGCTGGCAGAGATACCTTCTGATATGGTTACTTGGCTAAGTATTAAGTTCATACAACTTTTAAGCTTTGTACTTAAAGGAAAATATCAGTAGTTTGAAAAAAAACCAAAACACCACCTTGTTTAAGAAACCAGTTATGTATATTAAGAAGCCTCATTACTGTGTTTTTTAAACAAATAATAAACTTTTTAAACTCCACAAAAGTCAGCAGAGCTGTGAGCATTAATTCCTGGTTTAGTGCTAGGTAAGAGAGCATTTCAAATGTAAATGTGAAGGCTCTTGGTCCTTGACCTTGTGGAGCTGACTAGTGTAGATTGTAGTGAGGTCTTGTGTTCATGGCATAATAACTCCAGGTATTATTGGGCAAAATTGTTCAGAACATCATCCTGGCTGCAATGCTATGCAGACCACCCTGTGCAAGCAGGAACTCTTCCACCTGCCTTATAATAACCCATGCAGAAGTTGAGGCAGGAACACAAAGCTGCAGGAAGTATCAAGCAGCAGTTTGTGGTGCACAGCTACAACCACAGCTGGCTCTACAGCCCATCTCAAAATAGAGCCCTCATTAATCAAGATAATTTTATGAGCAGAGTTCTTTCCTGTCTCTACTCAACACATGGTACCTGGACTGTGGTGGCAACAGGTGCCTTAAAGATACCCTACTTAAGAGTGATCAACAGATACTGAAAGCAGTACCATGTGTCTTTTAATCATGTTGCATAATGCCCAGCAGTTACCTACGTGTGATCTAAAGCAAGTACTGTTTATATTCCTGCCCTGGCAAGGTAAAGGGGGCATTGTCATATCTTTCTGGTAAAAACAGAAAATAAGAAGTAAGCAACAGGTTTCTGTCAGGTGTAATGCCTGAAATACTGTTAATAAAGTCATTTACTGAGGATTGTAATTCCTAACATTTTCGTTCTGTAGGAAGATGTCTACCTTTAAAGTATTTACTTATTCCTGTGGTAAGAAAATTAAGTGCCATCCACCTAACTCAGAGACGTTACAAATGCCTTAATGAAAAGGCAAGCACTAGGACAGCACAGCAACAAACTGATTTGTTACAAGCAAATCTATGTGTAGAAAAACCTCTTCAAAACCACAAACAGCAGCAGAATTAACCTGGGCAAAGGCTGGGTCCTTCCCCCTGCTGCAAAACAGGTTCATTGGAATGCATGAAGAAAACCTGGTCCTGAATGGAAGCACATTGGGAGCATGGAGCCATTGCCTTTTGGCATGCATACAACACAAAACAACCTGAAAACAGAACCCCCCCTTGTCTCAACAACAGCAGAAGCTGGGAAGTAGGTCAAATGCAACACTGCATTATTTCAAAATGCGTAACAGTTCCATTGCACGAATATTTTTTCTCTTCCATGATACTCTCAATGTAACATTTCTCCCTTCTACTAGAAAAAATTACAACTATTACTAGAATTCCTTTAGTTTCCAATATGTGGAAAACAAAAGAAATTAAATATTCTACTCATGCTTACTGGTTTATTTCTACCAGGGTATTCTCCCTAGTAAGTTCCACTCTTCCACAAAGTTTCAATCTGATATTGAAATTTATGAACAAACAACTGTCCTTGTTATTTGTGCTTCTATGTTTCCCTTTAAAACTCAAAACCTCTGCCTTTTAATTTTATGGAGGTTTTTTTTTTTTCTTATTAACAGCTTATTTAAAACATTTCTACTGAGGGCCAGTTCTTGCTGATCACTCACATTAGTTTGTTTCAGTTCTTTGTTTCAAAAGTGCCTAGCTGGTCCATGTTCTCATCTTCATGAAATGATCCTTTTCTAAAACAGGAAGAACTTCAGAGTAAGCAGTGTCATATTAGGCTTTACAAAGAAGAGTAAAGTCAGCAAGATACAGAAAGTAATCTTGCCCTGCTCAGCACTGGCTTAAGTGAACCTTTCTAGACAGTGAGTGCAACAAAAGCATTGCAATAGCTGGAGTAGTTCACACAGTTCCACCTTTGGAGACATCTACAAAGAGCTTAATGTACCCTACAGGAATGCTGTAGGGTATAGTTCATCCCTCAGGGAATAGATTAAAATGCTTCTCTAAGTCCCTCTCCAGGCCTATTTCTATTACATGTAATTCTGGTTATACAATAAAAATGTGTATTAAAAATGCAAATGTTTTTATTAGTTTATCATAATTTTTATCCTTGTGATCAACTCGTTTATCTATTTAAAACACTACCATGTTAGAGATATGCAAAAGAATGCTGTCCAATGTAAACAGAAAAAACATCTGCATTCTTACAGAGTCCTATGGCTTACAAAAGGTTATACCTCTCTTCTCTACATCTTCCTTCAGAGTAACAGGTGATAAAGGAACAAGTCACTTCATTTTTTAATGTTATTTTTCATAACATTAATTTCTTAATGTTATTTGGTATTAGAAACTATCATCTCAGGCATTATCAGTTAGAAGACTGGTCGACAAGTAACCCAGTTCCTGTATTCCAGTTTATAAAAAAGGATTGGAAAGGATCGCCTGGTTCATCAAGACTGTGTCCCTGTTACCACAGTCAGCCTTGTAGTCTATAATTTATCAAACTTCAATTTGTTTGCAAAGTTCTATCTTAAAATGCTACTTCCATTATACTGACTAGGCAGCTGTTCCCCTCTCCTCTGATGTTTCAAAATTTCTGATGTTTTCTAAATATATTTATTTAGGGCAGTTTGTACTACTGCACTCTTGTGCCAGTACTGACTTTCATGTTTCTGTCCACCAGAGAGGGAGATAGCAATCCTAACCTCTCTTTGGTTTTAGGTTAAATTTTTTTTGCCTCTTCTTTACCCAGTCCATTAGCTACCTTTCATTTTCTCCTACTAATTTTCATCTTTAATACATTAATTTTTCTTTTCCTTGATGTGTTCTTCAACATCCAAAGCAGTTGGTTCTAATGCTTTCCTTATCAGCAAGACCTTTACCACTGGTAAAGACATATACCTCATCACTATGATATAATCTATTCCTAAAGTATATGTTGGATCTTATTTTAAATTTTTCTCAATATCTTTGGTTATATTTCCTTCAATATTTACCAGTCTTGCAGAGGGTTGAGATATGATCAATGGATCCAACTGTTTACATTGTAGTCTTGCTTCATCCTAATTATAGGCACATGTTTGCTATTTATGCCCTTTCCTTACTATCTGACCAAGTCAGAGCCTCTTATTCAAAATCTTTACTTTTGGATCCCATTTCACATGCTAGTTCTTCAAATATAGCGATTATTTTAATTTATTATCTCTGCCCCGCCCTTCAAATGAGCATATTCAGGTCTTTCAACTTTGCTGGTATCTTAGGTGTTCTCATTTTCATTTCTCAGTGTTGAACGCCCTTCTCCTTAAATGATTTATTTCTCAGTAGCTTAGAGGCAATACAATTTCTTACCTCTACTTTTACTCCCTTTACTTGTTTCCATGCGCTCTCTCTCCTCAAATTGTTGGTTATCGGCACTTATTTAAACCAGCGGACACAGCTCCATTTTGTGTAGTAGCCTACAGCACTCACCAGGAAAGAATCGACTAGGATGTGGAGTCCTCCTCAGCCAGGGAGGGCCCAAGTCATTCCTACATGCATGCTCTGATCACCCATGCCACTACAGGAAATTCTAATGTAGGGCCTCCTGCATCCCACCTGGTTCCTGAGTTACTGCATAGTTCAAACAAAAAAAAAAAAAACCTTCTTGGCACCCAAAGTGGAAGGAGAAAGAAAGAGCTTGTGTTTAGAGCCCAGTGTCAGAGGTTTTGGCAGAGGTGATATCTGAGGTGTAGTCCCCAGGCTGGTAGTGCATTTCACTCTGAGGGAGAGCAGTACACAGCACTGGCTGTCTGTACCAGCTCTTTATGGATCAGATGCACAGAAGTGGATGATGCAAGATGAGATTCACAACAAAACACTGAATGAATGGTAAATCTCAATCCCATTCACAGTTCAGTGCCAAATGATGGTGAGGAAGAGAGAAACCTGGCACTGTGGTGTAAATTAGCCTGCCTTCAGATGGAGAGGCAGGCAAAGAAACTTACCAAATTACTTCATTAGCAACAATTTGCTGATAAAACAAATTCAACAGAACTTAAAGAGAAGCTTTATGGCTGTGGACTACATGACTTTTCTAACCACTTCAAACTCCCTAACCTCTGCAGCTTGCCTGTCTGTAAAGGAGCAGTATCACCCTAGCAGACTTTATGTAACTGCTACTCAATATTGCATTAAGCTTCCTCCATCTGACATGTAAAACTTCCACCTGCTCAGTCACCCAAGTCCTGACTTGAACTAATGACTTTTGATACTGCTGGGCTATATTTGCTCCCAGCAGGCTGATAACAAAGTGTACAGAGGATTACCTGATCCAATTTATGCTATAGTCTGAGATGATAATTATTTTACACTGGCTGGTTTTACTTAGCAGCAGAATCAGTTTAAGTTTGTTGCTGTCTAGAGAAGAAGGAAAATGCAAATGCAGTGAGAAATTCATGTGCTGTGGTGTTTTAAAATGCCAGAGAGCCACTACTGTATCATTAGCTATAATTTTAAGCTTTGACAATGCTGTCAATGAGCCTTGGTATTTTGTCATTGCTGTACTATTTGAAAAAATCTGTTCCTCTCCATTGGCTTCTTCTTTCATCTCTGTGGTTGGCAGCCTTGTTATTTGTTTTTCTCTCTAATGGAAATTCTAGAACTACTGGTAGAAAGAAAAGTATCGCTATGAAAAAGACACAATTCTCCCTCCTTAAACACATCTCTCTTTCTCTCTGTTTAAAAATTAAGACTTTACAATGTAAATGAACACTGCTTCCTCCCCCTCCCAATTTGTTCCAAAGGCAACAGGAGCTTTTAAGACCTGTTTCTCCCTAGACTTACCACTGATACAATTTTGCATCACTGTGAAAAGTTTGTTTCTGTCCACTCCCTTCTTTTTGGCACAGAGATGTCTTCACAAATCTCCTGTTATCAGGCAGTGCTGAGAGTAGAGCAACTGTGGAGTCTCTTAATGCCAGGAAAGATGATCGAGTTTGCAGTGATAATGTGGAGGAATAAACAAAACATTGTAGCATGCTTTAAAGATTCATTCCTGCACTGCATTTGAGCATTTTCTGTGCCTGATCCACACAAAATAAGTATAAAATAGGCCAGCAAGTACAAGATAAGTCTGTGTATTCCACTAGGGCAGAATAAAGCAACTCACAGGCTTTCTGTTTAAGCAGTTGTAATGCCCTGGTTACCAGGGAGGTTTCCAAGCTTCTGAATCTGGCAATTTTTTTTACTACTGTTATGCTTATTTAATCTTGCATTATTTTATTTAATCTTTGATCTATGCTCTAATCTCCCCCGCCCCTCCCTTAATGCATGTCCTGTTCCTGCTACTGTATGCAGAATCAGCTTTCTGGGCGTTTCCTCAAAACATACCACACAGCTCACCTTGCTACGTGTAGATAACTCCATCTGCTCCAAAACAACTTGTATCTAAAGAGAAGTGAAGAGACAAAGAGCTCCATTCGCCTTGCTAGAAGTTGGTCACTGGAAATCCATACCAGCAGATCCACAGACCAGAAGATCCTTGAGAAAAAGTGGATCTGGCACTGCTGTGCTGAATTCAGTGTATCCATGTGAAACCAAGCCTCTCAGACGACCAGGGATACCTGCCTGGGGAATTCAGGTTGGGGTTACAAGGAAGCAGCTGTGGAGAAGCTCAACTGCACCAGTGGCAGCCATCCTGAGCAGATGTCAGCAGAACTAGAAAACCCTGGTTTTTCACCCGGGCTTCCTCAGGTGTGTTTTGTGGGTGGCTCATTAAATTCCACTTCAGCAATGTTTTGCACTTTTCTTTTTTGTATGTGGCACTGTACCAAAGGAGCAACATTTTTTAGTCGGTCTAGGAACTGCAGAAGAGAGGTGGGGTAGAATGTGGCAGCATCACCCTGGCTTCTCCTGCCTCCCAGGTCATGTACTGGTGTGCACTCAGCAGGGATTTTACCCACAGTCCGAGGGTCCAGTCCCCAGTGGATACCCTAAATTCAGTTCTTCCAAAGAGCAACTGGATCCTTCAGTTCTGATTCACAGCTAATTGGATAACTAAAAGAATAAGCACAAACCTTGCAGGTGGCTTTAAGCCCATCCTTGGGACTTTGACTGGGGTGTGAAAATTTCCAAGAAAATGTAGAAAACAGAAGTTCAGGAAAAATGAGAAGGCATCATGCAGAAAATGACACAAAGTCACATGCCTGAGTGCTAGATTTCATCATCAGGGCTCCAATTTAGATTACAAGTTTGGTGATACTTTAGGTAACCACACAATTCACTATTCCCAAAGTTCTCCTGCCCCCATTCTCAGGAAGAATATGAACAACAGGCAGATAGGATTAAAACAAGTAGTGTGTAATGAAAGCCAACTTATTCTGTTGATATTAGCAAGGATGTCATACAGGAAGATTTTATCTTGTCAGAAGAAGAGTTTTGTGCCCAGGTTACTTCTAAACTGTAGCATACATCTATGTCCCATACAAAATGGCGTGTCTGTAACCAAGGGCCAGAATGAGTATTTAAGAGAGAAAAACATAAACACATCAGTGTGAAAGAAAAGGACTGGGGAATAAGAAAAATAGTTATCTTTCCATTCCTAGAGGCACAATGAAACTAAGTGCTTTGCATGAGCTACCCTGTCAATAGCTTAAAAAGATTAGGAGCGGGGCATTCTTTTTGTGCACGTGACCTTTTCAGCAGCTTGGCAAATAAAATAAATAAAGAGAATAGGCCAACCCCAGAGGTGGGTTTATATTTAAACACAAAGTTTACATTCAAGTTCCTAGGAGAAGAGTTGGAACAATGTGATGATGTGATGTAAGCTTGGATCTTCTAATTAAGATCAAATTGCATAGTATTTTTAGACTTTAAAACTACATGTTTTGACCCAAAATGCAGTTCAAGTTTTCTCTTGGATCTATTGTGAATTATTAGCACTTGACATTCTATAAACTGGGCCTGGCGTAGACTTCAATGGACATAAACCCAGAGTCAGAGTGGGGCTGCTGGGTAGGGTTTTTTCTCTTTTCAGTAAACACAGATTTATAATGTGCCAAAAATTCTACAGATCTCTTCAGTCCAAAGTCAAGGGGGAGGCTTTCAAAACATTCTAGGCTTTTTTATTTGAGCCACCTCGTAGCTTTTTGTGTAGGCATTCCTTCCCAGCAAATAGCACAAGAGCTAGCATGCTGAACAAATAAATACAAAAAGGTTACTGAGTGTATAACACTTTCCCTCCAAGCAGCCTTCTACCTCGCATGCACACACTGCAGGTTTGAATTGTAAGTGTAATTTAATTCCCACAAAACATACCAAACAAGGCCTGCAAGGATTCAGAAAAAAAATATTATTGAGTCATGGCAACTTGTTTCATGCATGAGCTTACTGAAGATATAAAGGCTCCAAAAATAACTTCTGCTTGTTGAAACCTTCGTTTAAACCTCACCTTAACATTCGCAAGGAGCTCCTGTGCATCTTGACCCCTCCACAAGGAAAGATTGAAAGATTACTCATGGAAACAGCAAGTTAATCTTCTTGTGAGATTTTCTGACTTGCAGTAAGTTTCTAATAAATGTACCTAGCCCTAGTGGCATCTTGTTCATTGCTGTGGTTTTACACCTGAGGCAAACATGAGGCAATAAGGCAAATAGTCCTGTGCAGTAAGGTAAGGTTTTTTTCCCTAATCTTAAACATGTAAGGCAGAGTTCATCTCTTTAAAAGTGAAAAAACCAAACAGTTCTAACAAAAAAGTTGCTTTGGACATGCTTTTTGCTAGCATACATCATGTTTCACTTACAGTGTTACAAAGCCACGCCGCTCAATCTCAAAAACCAAGCTCACTTTTTCATAACTTCCCTTCTCTGAAGCAGGTAAACAAATCCAAGGAATTAAAACTACCTGCCACTTAGCCTAAGTGGACTTGGTTCACTGTAGTAGAAAGATGAACCTTTGTGCCATAAAAGTGATATACTTTTGGGCTCCTAAGGACTACACCAGCAGTTTTCAGCTTAAAAAAAGAGAGAAATAGAAGCATCATTACAACAGTGTTTCACAGTACCATATCCATCCACAAGGTTCACAGCCAGTTCAAGTCCAATGAGAAGCGGTGATCTGTAGCACACTATGCATTGTCATGCAGCAAAAGCCACTTCCTCATGTACATGCCCAGAGCCCTGTTCTGGCTTGCACAGGAAGAGAGGTGAATGGGTTAAACCTCTATTTCCACTGCTTCTCAATGAGGTTATATGAAGGCTGAAGGTCTTAATGAAGTTTTTCTAAGGTTTTATGTCAGACCTTGGCTTCTTTTTTTTTTATATGGTTCACAAATGGAATTCAATCTTTGGAAAAAATATTTTTGTAGAGCTTAAAACATAGATGGTTAGAAGAATCTGACCTAGATTTGAAGATTTCATGTGGAATTGATAAAAGCAGACTCTTCTTGCCTTTTCTTCCTGCTGTGAAAGTGGCACTGGGAATTCACTGGATGTGAAAAAGATCCTTTATCTATTACCTAAGCACATTCACCATCTCCTCTTTCTCCAAGAGACCATTCTCTCCACATGTCTGCTTGTTTGGATGGTGGACATCATTGACAGGGCAGGCGTGACTGGCAGAGGAAATTCTCTATTGCAGCAGTCACACAATATGATACACCCAGTGACAGCCTTGGAGACAGTGGCTGTATGCACAGGAAATCCTTAATGTTTAGGGTTTGTTGTTACATTTTCCCGTGAAACCAGAAATGAAAGAAGACATAGTTACCAAAATCCTTTTTAACTTAGCCTTATGATCTAGAAATTCACTGTTAATCTGGGATTTGAAAAGAATTAGTAATACATCAGATGATACAGGTATATATAAATCCTACACTTTTAATTATCTCTGTGTTCACTCCTATACTGTGAATTTTCAGAATAAGGACTGGTAGGGACCTATCACAGTGCAGCACAGACATTTAGAAGAAGTGGTATCCTTGGTTAAGGGGTAAGGATGTATCTTAAGGATGTGAGATCTAAACCATTTTTTGCCTGTCAGTAAACGTACATACTGCCACTAGTATCTTGGGACAGATTTCTCACCTCCTTTGCCATGTTAGTGTTGTTCAATGATTTCTTGCACTACTTTCTCTACACTAGTTTTAGGTTTCATTTATTTTCTCACCTTGTGTATTTCCAAAGGCTCAAGCTGCTATTCTTCCATTAAACAACAAAAATATTAGTATTATTTTAATTTTCCATTCTCTCTCCATTTGTCTTCTGTTCTCAACTTCATTTCTTCCCACCGTGTTTTCTACTTCCCATTTCTCTGTCTCAGTTCCTGGCCTCCATCTCATCCCAGTCTGTAATCTTAGCTTCTTTTCCTTCCCTCACCCCTTGCTTTCACAGCCTCTCTTCTTGACTTTAGCTCAGTCCATTGTCACTTCAACAAACCTGCTAAGCTCTCTGAGGATACATAAATATATATGCACACACACTTTGTTGCCTGATAGCCATAGCTTATCTTTGGGTTCCCCCCATTCTCCATTACTATTTCACCTGATCTTTGGGACTCGTAAATGAGCTAAGGAGGCTGGTTCTGAAAGTACCGTTAAAAAAACCCCTCACTCTTCCCCTTCCACAGACTGCAGCTTTTGCCTGTCAGAGTTGTCTTTCAGCCTGTTAGCATGCAGATAACCTGCTCCCTGATCTGCTGTACCGTGGTGGTAGAAATCTCTCCTCAAGTGGTACCTTACACAATAACCACATTCAAAGGAATGTGTGGGAAACACATACTTTCTCCCGAGATGAGATTTTCGAGGGTTTCTGATCCATGCAAACAAAGCATTAGCTATGAAATAGTCTAGTCCATTGTTCACATCAGTTCTTGTTGTCTCTCTTAAATGATCCAAGTCATCTGCTTGCGTTTGTCCACTCGCTGTGTCCTCAAGCCCTGGACTCCCTGGAAAGGCTCTACTGTGCCTGGCTGCAGTGGGAGCATCCCTACTACCATGACTACGAATGCCCATTGCTCTCTTGCCATGTTCATCTCAGCTATTCAGAAATGAAGGCCACCCCAAGAAGAATGAGTAGCCCCCAAATCGATCCTTTGAGCTCAGTGTAAATACAGCCGGGTGGGAGAGAGAGCTGGATCTAGTCCTTAATCAGGCAGTGAGCACAGTAGTGTAGCTAAGTATAGAAGCCACTTAGTTTACAGTACAGTGACCCAATAATTATGCAAGATAATACTGTATGCACTTAGCTCGCCTGTACCACTCAGAGCACTTGCCAATAATACATGAGCATATTGCATTATCTCCTTCCCCAGCTCAGGGCTCTCTATAAACAGTTTGTTTTTCTCCCAAGATTGCTGGAGCTATGGCACAGAGCCCTGTCTAGGTATATTTAACCCCACGGATCATTCCAACATGCTTCTTTAAAAGAAGATCATATTGTTTTTCCTGCTTTCCATTTTTGTAAGCCTAGGCTTTGGCCAGAGGGTACTCTACATATCTGGCTGTAAATAGACTGCTTGGAGCCAAGCAATGTGGTGCCTTGACTAATTTCAGCATTCACTTAAGCTAAATTATTTACGATACTCTCTGCACAGGCTTTTCTCTGTTGTTGTTGTTTTAATGTTGTAATCTCAGCCAGAATAAAGGCATAATTTGCATGCATTTTCAGCTACTGCAGTAGCTAACACATGGCTCTGAAAACTGAAGCCAACTACAATATATTTGAAGTTTGAACTGAGTGGCCAGAAAAGGGAAATCTTGACATGCCACTAAATCATGTCCCTAATGGTGAGAAAACTTAACATTTTTACTTAAGCAGCTGAAACAACATCAGAAACATTTTCCAATGATACAGTTATTCACTTGTATCGAGCTCATCACCTTTGCTGCAAGAACGTAAATCAGGAGGATGTTAAGCTGTGAATGGTCTATTTTCACCTCTATGCTGATATTATGAGTCCAAGTTCATCACCAGCAGAGCACGTCTCCATAGTCAGGAGAATGTAAAACACCACACAGGCAGAGGGAAGAAATACAGCTGCGTTTTAAGGAGCCTCTGAGTTTCCAGCAGGCACAAGGCATAACAGATAAGAAAGAGAATAAAAGTTAGAAGGGAGCGCAGAGCAGAGAGGTACCTCCTTCTCCACCAGCTGGTGGCTTGCCAAAGAAAACAACAGAAGTGGGGATTAGAGTTTGCAAGGTTGCGCATTAGAGGAGGGCTACCTATTCCC
This sequence comes from Corvus brachyrhynchos, assembly GCF_000691975.1. Classification (NCBI taxonomy): domain Eukaryota; kingdom Metazoa; phylum Chordata; class Aves; order Passeriformes; family Corvidae; genus Corvus; species Corvus brachyrhynchos. The sequence goes on along the minus strand of NW_008238373.1, from coordinate 1,050,142 downwards.
TGCCTTTTCTCCTCTGAAAAGCTGCCATGTGGGGAGAAACATTCCTTTTATTATTTATGGGGACAGCCACTGTTGTTTATTATGCTCATGTTACTATGCTACATGCCAAGTACAGGCCCTCTTTTTCACAGAGAGGTTTTTCTTTATACAGAGGGGGGAAAAAAGAAATGTAACACGCACCCCCCCCTCCCCCCATTTGTAGAATTGATGAGGAAATTAAAGTCAGGGTAGTTAAAGGAGGTCTTTCTACAGAGTTGTGATTTTGCTTAGAAAGGTGGCAGAAGCAGAGCATTGCAGTGGCCTGACACCATCGTGCTCTGAGGGATTAGCAGGAGATCTGCTTCAAGAGCATTTCTGTTTGCCCCAGCACTGCTCAAGCAATCACATCCCTTAACAGCCCAAGGAGTGGAGAACTCACAGCAGAAGAAAGATTAAACAACCCATAATCTGAACATCAGTATTTGTACAGCTTGTAGGAGATGGATATTTTTCCCCCCCTCTGGGTTTGGAGCAATGTTGATAGGAAAGAAAGAAAAACAAGTCTATTCCTCACCCCCTTTATATTTTTTTCAAGGCAGCTGAAGGACAGCTGACCTATTTTCTGAGTTCAGCAATAGAGCAGGCTCCTCAGCACCTGATCACTTCTTTGTGCCTGTCCCCTGAAGCATGTTTAATACTGAAAGGCCTGGCCCTGGTCAGTGACTGCAAAGGAGGAAACCCTCGGCTGCGCTTGGACTGCAGCCTTGGTACTGAATGCAGGCAAGGATTTGAAACAATCCACTGAATGCAAAGTAAATCCCAAGGCAAAGGGAAGGGAAACCAAGCAACAGTACTTTCTGTGGTAGATGGCAGTTCACAAACTGCCTACAGCTGGGGGAAATTGCTAGTTCAATTCTCCCATGTTTAATGTGATTACTGGTACTGGTTCATAGGCTTAATTTCATTCCTTTGAATTCCTTTCCACTAACAAAAACAAAACAATCAAACAGAAAAAAGGTACTATAAAATCTCTTTCAAAATACAGAATATAAATGTATTTTTCAAACAAGGAAACTTCACTCATTCTGTCTTCAGGGTTTTTCTTATTTTTAACCATATTATACACAGAAAAATCTTATTCTGAAGAATAGATCTAGCATGTTGCAAAAAAGGAAGAGAACTCTTTCTCCTTTCCCAATGGGGTTTTAAAAGATAACACTGACAGATGCTCCTTGAGTTTAGAATCTAGGAATTAAATATTTGGATATAGGAGACAGCAGCAAGATAATATATTTGCAGTGGCCAGGTAAAAACCTGACTTAGTTGGATGGTGAGAGAGTACAACTCTGTCCTATGAACAAAACTCCAGACTTCAGCATTGCAGCTCCCACACAGAAGCTTGGCTCTTCCAGGAAGGGATAAGAGAGCAAACACATTAAAAGAGCAAAAAGACCCCTATCTCACACATAATTTTTCAGACTTTAGCCTTAAAATACAGGATACAGCCACTTAGTTCTGTTTCAGAAACTGTTTATTGCTTCACAATTGGCGTAGAATAAGATGCTGAGCAAACATTTTCCTGTTTATCAGCAACATAAATACCATGTGACAACAGCAATACTTCAGGTGGAGCTTTTTTCTTTACTGGGCATGGTTTGAGTCACAGGACAATTCCCAAGAGCCAAAAGAAACATACCATAAAGAAATATATTCCAACAAATTGCATTTTTCGTGCTACAAGGCCGCTATATAACCACTGTAAACAAACTATGGGTTTAACAAGCCAATTTACCCTTGTTTGCAGTAAGTTGCTGAGCTTACTTGGATTTCATCCTTAATACAGTATTAATAGTTGTTGCAAACAATGTATTTAATGCCTTCTCAAGGCAGGTTATTGAATCAAAAAGAATGATAACTTTCCATGCCCTTTCAGACTTGCTGTGGCAAATTTTGCAGATATGGTTTCTTTCATGGAAAGAACATGGATGTTCTATTTTTTGTTTTTCTCATAAAGAAGCAGAAACAATTGCTTTGTTATAAACAAAACATCTGATATATGGCAATGCAATACTGCTCTCCTAGTGCCTGTACTGCCCTCCAATCCTGTTGCAGAATGCGGTTTTACTTGCTGATTTTATTACCTGTTAAATATATATTTTCTGTCACTGAGACTGTCCATCTGACTTAGTTTACAGCTCACTCTGCAGCTACTTCATTATTTAAACATTTATAATTCTGTTTGCCAATAATTGTCTCCATGTTTCTAATTTGTTAATTAACATTTATAACATATCTGATTATATTTTACTTATTGTTGGCTTAATTTACATTGAATAAACCATAAACTGTTCTTACCAGTTATCAGTTTAGCTCATTACAGGATTCATGTTATGCCATTGTTGACATAAAGCCACAGTTAATGAATCACTTCATTCCCTTCAGCTTCACCACCATGGCAGGCATGGAGTTATTCTCCTGCTGTTGGTATCCCTGACTGCACAGCCCTGTCCAAGCCAGATATTATTCAGCAGGTTTAAAGATGAATTATTTTCCAGAGATCTTTTTTGCATCATCATCATATTCTTTCATCCCCTCTCTGTCCTCACCTAATGAGCATCACACCAAGTCCATTAGCTTCCAGGGAATTACTTTTATTTATATCAGGAGACATCTGGGCTTTGTGATCTCTACCCTCCTGCTGCATCCCAACATTCATGTCTCACTCCAGTGCCCCAGCAGCCTTAGTTTCTTTACTCCTTCATTTCCCCCTTCTTCAGGCTTACTTCTTGCTTTCCCCACTTGTTTTACCAGCTGAGCCCTCACAGTCCTGCCCAGCACCACTTTTACTGCAAAACCATTGACCCCTGTGTTATTCAGTCCTGACATTTCTACCTGTATTCCTTCTACTCAACCATTTCATAAGATTTGTAGTTACTGTATTCTAATAGAGGGTGTCTGCAGCCTCTTAAAACCTTCCTTCCCAACCTCTGTGTATTTAAAAAAATCACAGATATAATTTCTGCTGTTCTATCTGAGATTATCTTCCCTCCAAGTAATTAGACTGTCTCACACAGAAGAAGTGAGTAGGTAAGGAAATCTCTTCCCAGCCTCAGTGGACCTGATACCTTCCCTCCTTCCATTAAATTTCATCACTTCTCTCTCAATCCCTCCACACTCTCAAAATAGTACAAGACCACACACTTCTCCTCTAAGTCCTCCCAAACTTTATCCACTGGTATAACTGGTTATCTAACTTCTTTTTTGTTTGTTTAAGCTTCAAATCTGCGTAAGTTCTTGCCTTCACAAACCCTTTCCCTTATTAAAGCCCCATGTTGGTGACTCCTACTAAAGCACTCACTAGGACAGAAATGTACCCAGGCTCCCAGAACAGTGGCTGGACCTTGCCCTTCCAGCCTAAGTCCTTCCTGTCCCTGAAGAGGGGGTGACGCACTGTGGGGTGGCCATCAAACTCAGCACACCTGCTGATGCCAGGCTCCAAATTTCATGCCCAGTTGGGCTGCTGGGGTACTGTTCACGCTCCCCAAACCCACAGTCCGAAGGTACAGAACACATCTTCTCCAGAATCCGGTCACTGGCCACTTCTGCAGGACGAATAAAAGCCTTTATTTTGTCTGAGAAATACCCCTTTCTACTCCAAGAAGAAGGGATAAAATGGTATCCCCACAGCATGCAGACCTGAGTCTTTGCCAGCAGTTTTTCAAAATCCTCCCTGGTTGTGTTTGCTCATAAACGTACCCCAAAGCCTGGATGTGATTTTACTGTATTGCACTTCCTGGCTCCAGGTCGGCTGACTGTGTGCTGGGATTCCTGATGGAAGCAATGGTATCAGCTTGTCTGTTTGTAAATCGTGCTGCAGCATGTCCTTACGATCGTCATGGGGATGATCTGGGCACCACTACAGTACTAATAAATGGTCAGTAATAATAAAAATAAAGGAATAAACTATAAACAAATAGCAGCAGCAGGAGCTGGCAAGAGTCAAGAGACATGAATGTTTTCTTTTCTTTGACTTTTTATTAAACTTAGTAAAAAAATTGTATATGAGGAATCTTTTCCAGCAGAAAATGCCTCTTCTTTTTTTGCTTTTCCCAGAGTGAAAACTCAGCAAACAGAAACACAAATACTCCTACACCACCATATTCAAACTTAGTCGATTCACAGGTTTGTTCATTTACTGAAACAAACCATTTTAGGCAAATGCAACCATTTAATGGGATTTTAAAGGTGATCCTTTAAAAAAGTTTAATAAAAATTATAAAAATTAAGAAACCTCAAAACTTAATAATTTTATATACTGTCACACAGACCCAGTTGCACAGCTTCTGCTAAAAATTGGCAACCTCTTTGAATACAAAAGTGTATGTGCATGTGTACTTATACATGTATAAATATATACAAATACCTACATGTACTTAACTGTTTCATGGCCTTTAAAAAATGTCACGAACCTCTCAGATGCCAAAATTCACTGCACTTGTCCTGAAGCAAAGTCTCTGGAAAGATAGCACCTGTCAAGCACTCACACTCTGACTATCACGGGGTATATAGAGCCCAAATCGGTTGGTATCTGTCAAAAGTTCATCTGTCTTGAAATGGAAATGATAAATGCGTGGCTACACTGAAACAAGAGCTGCTGTTTTTTCACTCCATTTTGCAAAGTGCTTCAGTTTGCAGCTTTTCTTGCAGCAGAACCCTGTGAGGGCCACCCATCAGCCAGGCTCTGCTCTGTGAGAGTGGTGCCTTTTCCCCTGAAGAACAGTAGTAATTTATTCAGTGGGAATTGACCAGTTGAACTAGCCTATTGGGCATGGACTTCACCCCATTTGAAAGCTTTCCCCACAGGCTGTCATCAGCATATCTATCTCAAAGCAGCCTTAAGTGACTACTTCATCTCATATCTGAGCCTTGTTTGGAAGGGCTTCTCCAGAAAAATCCCACACAACCAATTTTCTGTTACCAGGCACACATTGTCAGAGATATTCCATGTTTTCCATGAGCTCTGGACACCAAAGAAAAAGTTACAGAAGTGAAGAATTCTACATTTGCAATGTGAGGATATAGACCACGTCAGTAAACCCAAAACCCCAACCAAAATTAAGAGTAGAATTCAGTTCATCAAACTGCTTCCTAGTTAATCTTCTTTTATTAGAGCACAAACACAGCAGATCTTCATATGTGAGGCATCTCTGGGAACCCCTGTGGCTGAAGGCCTTTACTGCCATAAGTTTGTATCTCTGCACTAGGTATGTTACTTCCCTGGCTCCTTCACCACATGCCCCTTTAAAAGCTGTGCTTCTTCCCTAATACCACTTTGCAGCACCTATTTTCTGCTCTGAAATGACATATTTCACCCCTCAGCTGCACCTCTTGGCTCACATCTAGTTTTTGGTCCTTGTAGAGGACAAGGCAGCTATGATGAAAGTATGATTGCAGCAGCCGCTACTTAAGAATCTGGGAGACAAATGAAGATTATCTGAAAAAAATCATTTCAAAACCCACCATCTCTTGGTTACACATTATGAAATTACAAATAAAATATAAAAAAAACTTAATCCCAAACATAGTGGCTATAGATACCTGCAAGCTGAGATGAGCTGGGGCAACCCCCAAAGCTGGAGGCATCTGGGTATCCCATAGGACAAAGTGTCAGTGTCTTGAAGGCTGGGATCCCCAGGTGCTGAGTTTTAGGGAAATCCCTCCTGTAAGTACAGACCAGCTCCTCCTTAGCAGTCCAAATGCAGCAGAAATGGTCTTTTGCTTGGGGAAACCAGGTTGCCACACATTCTAAACATATATTAAAAAGGACTTTTGTAAGGCTATACCCTCATTTTTGAATAGTTAAAGCGTATGTCTAAGGAATAGGATCTAATTCTCATAATTATTATGTGAAGATACATGGCTTAGTTTCTTGTAACCATTTCTTCAAAACGGAGCCACCGAAACTATTTTTGAAAGACCTTTTAAAAGTAAGTTGAGTAATTTAACAGGGGATCTGCTTATTTCAAAGACTTTGAACCCAAAAAGTTACCCTAAAAGAAAAGCTAGTTTTCACAGCCACAATTATGCTACATGGGTCCTAGAGGAAACCAAGGCAAAAGGCAGCAGCCCAGCATCAATGCAGCCACCCCATTCTGGGGCAGACAAACCCATACAGTGTGAATTTGAGCTGGTGTTTACCACTTGGCTCTGGAATAATAATTTCAAGTTAAGGTTATTACACTATTTGTATATAGCAAGAAAATACTTCAGGAAAGACTCTTAAAGCAATTTAAGAACACTGAGCTTCCAGGGAGCCCTGTGAAATTCCTGTTAAGAGTTTTGGAGATAATGAAGCAAGGTGCTGTAAGTTTAAATTACTCATTCATCATCACGTAAGTTATTTAGCAGCAGAAGCCCAAAACCCAGAACCCTTTCTGATACCTGGTAAGCCTGTAATAAATGTTATGAGATGACAGAGGGTTCCTGAGGCAGGGGCCAGGAGCTGATAAGGCAAGAGTTGCATTCCAGCCCCCTATCTCGTGTTTACTTCAATCTGATCACTGGGCAGCATTCTTTCTAACGGAAGGAACAAAGTGCAAATCTCCTTCTTTCCTTCATTCTTAAGGGCCAGGCTCCGTTTCTTCATGTTCTGGGCAGAACATAGAGGTTTACCTTATCAGGAGAAATTCCCATGTGGCACAGCCTGACAAAGAGCTCAGCCATGTACAACGTGCAGTCATGTGCTGCAGTGAGAGGAAGAGCTGGTGGAAGGTGCACTACTCTGCAATATCTCAGGGACAGATAATACTGTAATGACAACAAAATCAAGTCTGAATGGTCTGGAAGCTTTATTGAGTTGTAACAGAGCTCTCCAGTTGGGGTAATGTGGTGACAGAGTTTGCATGGTCTTCATAGTTCAGAGCATTCCCCAGTGTCTCAGCCTGTGCCAGGCAAACAATGCATGTTTTAAACTCTCTGGAAAATGCTTTCCATGTCAAAGTCACTGGCCAGGGTTTCCCACTCTGTTTCTTGAATGCAGAAAGGGATGGCCTCTCCTACTGGTAGCAGAAATAATCTTGGCCTTATGAGGAATTGTTTTTCTCAGAGCTGTCAGGAAACCTCAGCAAAAGCATTGGCACCCTGGAAAGGTCTGAGGCAAAGGCCATGCTGCTGTTAATGTGTTCAGACAGTGCCAGCCCCTCGCAGGGCAGGAGGTGCTGAGCGTCTCAGGACATCTGTTGGAGGACATGAAGGCTCTCACCAGCCCCGGGTCCTGACATGCACTCTTACGTGCAGTGGATCCAACTGGTTTGGTTGATCTCACTGTATCCATAGTCTACAAGAGCTTTTCCTCAGCTGGGAAGAAATTCTCCTACTTAAAGTTCTGTTGTGGCTCCTTTTCAGGACCAGCACTGGAAGCCCCTGCCTGCATCACAGCATGATGCAGTCACTTATATCTGCCCATCCTCTATCTAAATAAGTCCCCATATCAGCTACTGTGTCCCAGCCAGAAAGGAATGATGTTTTGGTTTAATTAATGTGGTACATATTTGCTACTCTTTGTGGATTTTTGTCAGTTTATCTCTGTGAGAGGGGAGACCTAATTTTTCATCTGTATTTGAGCCTGCAGAGATTGGATTCCATTTCAGCAGG
>NW_008238373.1:1013893-1042185 GCF_000691975.1 Corvus brachyrhynchos | reverse complement strand
TAATTAGGCACGTTGGAAAGTGCAAAGAGCAGCAGTTTTCCTTTCAGATTGTACGGTGGTATCTGCTAGTCTTTTCCAAATGTGGACACAGGTAGAATGCTCTAAAAACAGTGGCAACTGCATATTCCTAACACCCTTTGAAAAAGTCTACAATATCATCTGTTAAAAAGCATCTGGAAAATCCACCTTAAAAAAGCCACACCAATGAAATGGCCTGCCAAGCTGCAGCTTCCTGATCCTTCCATTATAAAGAAATTTGCTTATGGTGCAATTTATGTAGACTCCATATTCCAGCAAAAATACATCAAGTTGTATCAGGTTACTAGAATCAGTCCTAAAGCAACTGTTTCCTAGAAGGGGAGGATAAAAAAATGAAGCAGCAGCTTGCTTCACATTCAGTAAGTTGTTGTGACACTGATCTCTCAGGAAGGCAACAGGAACGTGAGAAATGATGGTGGGTTTTTGGTTGGGGTTTTTTTTGTTTGTTTCCTTATGAAAACCTAATGTGGTGACTAAAAGCAGAGGAAACACCCACTTTCCAAAACTGAACTGTTATCAGTTTTTCACCAAGGATGATGTCTCTGGCCAGCAGTCTATCTGCCACAACAAAACAATGACAGTAGTAATACCCTTCCCTTTTCTATATGAAATTTATTGGAAAAAAACTTTGTTATATGTTAATCTTCAAACACCCTTGTTTGAGAGCTTTGATGACCAAAATGTTTTGACCCTCTATTTGGGGTCAAAGAAGCTTCCTGAAAGAAGATCTAATACTGCAACATCCCACTCACCATGGATAAACTTGTGTTCTGTCTTCCAGCAGAAACTCACCGTTTCAAAGACATGATCTGACATAAAAGTAAAGAAAGGGTTTACATCTTTTGCTGAACTGCTTAGGTATTACTGTAAGGGAAGCAAATATTAGCAGAAGCCAATGCAGCTGCTACAGAGGGTTAGTGGGGTTTTTTTAAAAGAAGCTACATAGATGCATGAAACAAAACTAAACCACATGTTCAGTTAGTGGGAGTTAAAAAGTTTCACTAGAATCCACAATCATATATTCATCAGCTGAAAACACCAATTTTTATACAGGGAGTTTTTCCTTACTTTCCCCACTTTTCTGGGGCAGAAACAGCAAGCTCAGATGAAAACTTGAGCCCAGACAGTTCTTTATTTCAGAGATTAACCTGAGTACCAGAAGAGTACTGTTACACAAAGTGGAAGTGACCTACTTAATGACTGTGACTCATTTCCCTCTTTCTTTAGGCTGGTAGTTAGCTGCCATGCCCCCATTCCCCTCACTCCCCGAGGAAGGGATCTTGTTTTGCTGAGTGTATGTGTATAGCTTTAAATATGAGGCACTGCAAAATGTTCTCTGGAGACAAGGGTGAACCTGAGGTATCTGGAGCTACATAAAACTTCAGCTTCACAGGAGTCTCATTTCAGCAGACAGTAATTCTGCAGTTATACAGATGTGTATTATATTGTCCTACAGCATAAATCTAGGCAGGCATGTGCTTGTTTAGAACATTTTAAAACATTAGATCTGCAGAAGATACTGGCTCGTCTACTTTCTCAGCTGATGTGATCACCTGCTCCCATTACTTGACTTCTTGAGCAGTAAGAACAAGGTGATCCTGAAGAGTTGACACCCATGAGAGGTATTTCATTTACAAACTGGTAACAGCAGTTGAACTTTTAGAGTTGATGCTGCATTATGAGTTAGGATAAATGTGAGTAGGAGCATGACACTGGTCAGAAAACATGAACGAGGCTGCAGCCTGCTTGTGCTATCCAAATTGCCCGTGACTTTTATTCCTGTGGCCACTAGATCCTAAACGTGCCTTTTAGTTTCAGGATATCTCACTGTAATCCTCTCATGAATAGTCATTATACATGCAGAGGAAGAGATTACAAAAAACATGGTTGACTCACATCAATCTAAGGCCTGGCACACTGCAAACTCATTAAGGAATAGCTCTCCAAACTTCCCACACAAATACTTGCCATGTGTGACTCTGCCCTTTCTGAGACTCCCAACCTGCCACTGTGACTTGCAGCTGGGTACCCTGTTCTTCCCTCACATCCAGGCCTTCCACTCCCCCATATAAACTCTCAGGAACCCACCATGTCCTTGGCCTGACCTGGTCTCTGTCTTGCCACCACAACGACTAGGGGGGCACCATCTATTCTGCTGAGCTGTACAGCCACAGATCTGTTATTGCTGGCAGACCCAGGGATGGGGCTGGGTTCCCCCTTGCACAGCTGTCTGTGCCTCAGAGTGGAATGGTCAGAATCTCTGCATCATGTCCTATGCACACAGTCCTTTCAAAACCAAAAGGAAAAGAAAGGCATTTGTATACTTCTCTCTCTTGTTCATCTGGACCCATTGCTTTAAATAGGTACTGAGAGAGTCTTTAGTACTTTCCAGACTAAAAATAGGTAAAAGCCAAGACTAGGGGCTAGAACAGCCTTACAACAACCAGTGGCATTACATGGCACTAAACTGAATGAACTAAGAATTTAAAAATCTGTATGTCTCTTGAAGTTTTTCACTAAAAGAGTGCCTGTGAACACAGTTACTTTCTTATGTTAGCATATATTTACCAGCTAATTTCCTACATGCAATTTACCTTTTTAGGAGTCTGTGTATGATATAAGATTGAAATGTCTTACAGTATTTACAAAATTGCTACAAAACACCATATCATATGGTAAAATCATCTCTCCATTTCAGTTTCTCTTTCTGCCAGTGCTTCATGCTTCTTTAACTCATCTCCAGCAACCCTTTCTGAAATAATAATTTCTTAATTATTCTATCCTTCTCTGATGACCACAGCAATCTCCTCTATGGATCATTTCTTCCAGTCATGCCCTGGGCAACTTTTAAGATATTTAACATTAAAGCTAAATAAAAACAAAACGAAAAGGAAACTAACCCTAAAAACACGGCCAGGGACTTCTCTTTACGTGGTGCTCTTTCACCACATATGTTTAGTGCCAAGCTGGTCTTAAAATAAACTTCCGTTGATGGTTTATATCCTCCACCCCCTGCCAGATAGCTCCCTCTTATCAGCATCTTTCATTCTTCAGCTGAGTTTTTAGATATCATATAATATAAGCATCTAATTAAAAAGCAATCAAGTTAAAATACTTAATCACTGAGTAAAATGTGTAAGAGCCTATGCTGAGAGTGTGAGAATTCAGAGATTGGCAAAGTGCTAAGAAAAGCAGATACACAACCAAGCCTCAGTGATGGGTTTAGTGATATTTTCAAAGTGATAGTTTCAAAGACCTTCTCAGAGGAGATTTTGTTGCAATATAGAAAGTTCCTGAGCTGCTAAACTGAGAGAAAGCCTGAAAAAAGGACCTTTTCTGCCAGCACATAGCAGGCAAGAAGGAATTTTGTTTCCAAATGCTTTTATTTCTGTTTTGTCTCACTCTAAGTTTTATCTGTTTTTCAAGCTACGGGATCCAGTTTCTGTTAAAATAAAACTTGAGTTTGTATTTTAAAGCTCTTTTACAGTTTTGAGAACACCCAACTTAAGAAAAAGGTTTACCCAGATCTGCCTCAACATTATAGCCAACTTGGAGTCCTATCACACCACCTTGGGTTGTGAGGAACACACCTATCTTCAGTAGAAAGTAACAAGAAATAAGCTTTTCTAAATGCCACACTTTGTCAAAATGCCTTGCAACTTGTGACAGGCATCTGTGTCTCGCCTTCAAAGAGCTGCAGTGTTTTTGCTTGGGGAAGAGACACTTGCTTCCTCTGGAGAAACAGGACATAGATTCTGTCTCAAAACTTTCAGAATAACCAAGATACAATACTGTACAAAGCACACATCAACCTTTATGTCTGCATTTACTTGCATGACTCTTACTGATCTTTGCTATCACATGAGGTTTGTATCTTGTATTACAGCAGGGAATTGGAATAAGAAGCATAGGAAAAAGGTCATTGGAAGAACGAACAGATGAATCAAATGGCTTATTCAGCCAGTTAAAGACAATGGGTCTGGGTCTTACAATGCCATTTTTGTACAGAAAGACAAAATGATGACCCCGGTTGCCTGATACACTACACAGTTCCTCAATTTGTAAACATGGACTCATTTGTACTGGGCTCATCACCATTATATTTGACTTTCAGAGCCTTTTTTTTTTAATTTTTACTTGGCAGCAGCATATCCAGTTCAAAGAATGGCTGGGAGTTTTCCATTTGTTAACTGAAAAGAATATGACTTTTTAATACATCTGCATTAAGGTGCAACAGAAATATAAAACTAATTCAGGTAGAAAGGGACCTTTCGACCACCCCACCTCTGCTGCACAAAGCAGGGTAACTTTTAAGGTTTCTTAAAGCTTCATCCAGTTAAGTTTGGAAAACCTCAAAGGATGCATGTCATTTCAGTTAGGAGTTCCCTGTTCCAAAGCCAGGCCCCTGCCAGGACTAGGAATTTCTGAGTATTCCTACTCCAAAGAGATTTTTGAAGATCAAACAAACATGAAGCTCCTTCACAGTGCTCTACGACAGCCTCCCATGGTACCCTGAAGAAGATGAAATCTGCTCTCGTAAAGACCAATAGTATCACCCTGTCGTTCTTTCTTTCCTTATAGGCTTAAATTTTATCATCTCATGGTCACAGTAATGTCAAATTGTAATGTAAAGGCAGGTTGCCAGGTAAACAGTAGAACAGCCACAATATCAGCTTATTTCATTGTTTCAAGGCAATCCTGTATAATGCAAATATCAGACACATAAAAGCATTACCATGATGCGATGCCAATGAGAGTGACTAGTATATATCTTCCTATTACTTGTCAGTCCAGTTTTACCTTGCAAGTTTTACCCTGCAATGAAATAGTTAACAACACTAAACTGTATATTGCTCCATGATTTAAGTAATGACATGCCATCAAGATGAATGGCAAAAATCCAGATCTTTGAAGATCTTGCTCCACCTGCCTCTGGACACCTTTGTATTGCTTATCTTTGGCTTGCACTTTCACAGCCATCCTTACAGTCATTTGAGGGTCAGCAGGATGTTTGTGAAACATTAAAGACAGAGGGTAGAGGACAAAGTAGCATCCTCTGTGGGACAGATTTATCTGGTGCTGCCTGTGAGCCAGCCCAAACTGCCCACACAGTATGTGTCCACAAGATTTGTTCACTTCTCCTGGGTCATATACTCCCTTGCTCCTCCCTCCATCTCCTATAGTTTTTCAGAATTGCTTTTAGAGCCATTTGTACAGATGGAACAGCAGAAAAACTACACTTAGAACAGATACGGCATTATCTCACTTGTGAAAATAAACACATGGGTACATGCTTCTGTATGTATGCACATTCAAGTTTAATTCAGTGATTCTTGTTTTCCTGCCTTCCCACTCCTGCCTTGTTGACATCCATATAGATATTGCCATTAACAATTATTCAGAAACTAGTGAGTGTGAGTTTATGAATAGAATTTCATTGCTGTGCTATTTTGTCAGTTGTCAGTACTTCATTTTACATGCCATCCATAACATCTCCAAACCAGAATCTGATTGACTGAGTATGTTTTGGTGTCAGCTAATAATAACTATTCCGTTTTAGACACAAACCATTGATGCTAAGGTGTGGTCCTAACAAGGAGTTTGAGGAAATCAAGGTCTTGATTTGATCAGAGCAGGGAGTTACAGCCAAAACACTTCTAACCTTTTCTTCAGTTTGCCAAACAAGATGTTGCTGTATTTGGACAGCCAGGCAAAAAACCATCTAGAATTTCAAGTTACTTCCAGTGTATATACCACACATAAACCAAAATGCAAACATTATGAAATAGGAAATAAAAGCAGGAGAAATTCCCAATAGCATCCTGAAAAATATTGACAGCTCAGCCTTTCATGCTTCCTCTCAAAGTGGAAGAAAAGCAGTCTGTTAAGAAGTAGCTTAGTAGACTGCCAGCTCCTTTTCTCTCTTTCCACACTGTGGCTGAGATCTTAAAAGTTATTCAGGCACCTGACTCTCATTTGAACAGCTCTGGGGGTCTGGGCTGTGGTTTCTTCTGTCAGGGTCATGTAGATCTCTTTCAAGTTCCTCTTTTTTTATTGACGTTCATAATTTACTGTTTGAATTAATTACTGTTATATTTAACACAGCAGCATTTGGTTTAGCCAGTGCAGAGCTCTACTGATTATACAGACACAGGCTCTCCTCCTTCCCTCATCCCTCAGTGTGACTGAGTGGTGCCCCTGCAGCCTTCCCAATGGTAACCACAGACAGATCGAAATCCCCAACTTTAAAGAGGTGTCAGCTGTCCCCACAACCCACCTCTGTCAATGCAATAATCATGATCTGTTTTGCTCCCAGCAGCCCACAAAATGCTTCATCTACATCTTCAGCTCTCATCCACTGCATCACTCACAACTTTCAAATCTATTATTGTAACATGATCCTTTGAGCAATTGTTATTGCTTTAAAAACCAATTTATTCCATATTCAAGTGCCTCTAAACTCCCATAATATTAAGATTGGTGCCTACACATTAAACTCTCATTGCTAAAAAAGGTCTCAGAAAACTCTCTGGTTACACGTTCAAGCTGGTGCAAAAACAGTGAAAAGAGAAAAGAGAGAGGCACATTCAAACTACACTTAATAGTCTATCTTCCCAAACTGAAAAATTCCTTCTGTTCTAAGTTAAAGACAAGCAGTTCCCAACACACTTGTGCAGTATAATGGCCATTCAAAAGCTCTTTCTTATCATTACCCAGTGTAAAGTGCTGATCTTTCACAGCAGTTCTGAAAACAGAAAGTAGAAAGTTTTAAGACATTTTTAAATACACTTAATACAGTATTGCAGTTGTTGGATGAATTTAAACTATGAGGGAGGTACAATAACTCCATTCCCTGAGCATTTGAATCTCACTGAACAGTTCAAGAGTTCAGAGGAACAAGGGCTTACACAAAGCCCATCTGTCTGTCAGGCCTCTCCCCAGGTACCCTTGAATCTGGTGGTCAATTTCAATCATGTTTGACAGAGCAGAAGCCTCTTAAAACCAGTTTCACAGCAATCCATGTGGGAAGAGGAAAGGGGGAAAGAGAGGCACCCCAAACCAGTGCACTTCCATTTAGCAAGGAAGAGGCAAGCAGAAGCCAGCCCTTACCCTGTGGCTTTGATGGGCATGCAGCTCTAGACTTCTCCTTGCACACACAGCCTCTTGCTCACCTATCTGGTAAAAGTGGCAAATGGTGAGAATATGAGGAAATATTTGAGTTGAGGAGCAGGATAAAGTGAAATTATCACTGTAAGGGAAGATACTGAGGACATAGGATGAAGCAGAGGTTTAAGAGAACCAGAGAAAGAATCATTCTGGGGACATGGGAAGAGCCTGGGGATATTGTTATGGGGAAGTCTTCAGATGCCAAGAAGAAGACAGGGTCATTTTGGTCAAAACTATAGGAGTCTTGCAGCTATGTGGGAAACCAGAGCTCCAAATTTATGTCTCTTACAGCTCAGTGTGGAGTGTACTAACATGCACGGAGATAACTTAGGACCTCATGAAAAGGATTCAGTCACTCACTCGTGGGATTTCACTGTATTAGAAACAGGACTGATTTCAAAGCTAGACCTAAATATATAACTACATTGATACAGGGGCTTGGCCTTGATACTACTTTTAACCACTCCAAATGGCCTGAGGTACAGTTCCCCACCCCATCACACTTCACTGTCCAACTCAAACTATCCACATGGCCTTCCAGCTACTGTGTGACAAGGACTCTTAGTCAGGCCTCCTCAACCATTTTTATGCTCCTAAATGTATGTCCTGGGGTCATGACACCACACAGGTTGGTTGCTCCCTGAGGCAGGGTGATCCAGGAGGATATGGGAACCCAGAGCTAGCAGGACCCAGCCTCCCCAAACAAGGCCCATCCACAGCACCCAAAGGAGGCAAGCAAGACAAACCTGGAGATGATAGCTGGAACCAGCCAAGAGCCCAGGTCATGAGGCAGTATCATGGTGATGAAACAGAGCTGAGGTCAAGCTGGAAATTTGGTCCATAGGTCAGGGTTAAGATTAAGGTCCAATGATGGCCCATCTGTCTGAAAGGTCCACAACAACCAGGCTGGACCAAGCCAGGATATCAGGCTGCTGGTTGAAGTCTGGATCAATTAGGCCCATAGTGGAAAAAGGTGTAGCCACAGACATGGATAAGAGAGTAGCACACCTCCCTTACTGCTCAGCCAGAGCCTGATAGGCCTGGGTTGAGTTGAAATGGGGCTTCTTGCCCCCGTGGGTGTGGGTGTGGCTGGAAGCTCCAGCTGAGGTTGATCAAGGCTTATTAGTGCACTCAGGGGCCCAGCATATGCAAACTTGATGAAGAAGATGGGACATGGCTCAAAATGGTGGCACAGGCCATTTGAATCTATTCAGGAATTACAAATAGCCAGTGACAATACCCCACAAACAACAAATACATTATTCTGGCCCAGAGGCTTGTGTGGCCAGGCTGAAAACGTGCATTGAGGATGGCTCGCTGCAGGGGTGGGAGTTGCATTCTTCTGCTCACGCTGTTGTTGTCTTTGCATGTCCCCTGTGAAAACATACTGGGAAAAGCAGGGCTAGTGTCTTGTTAGGTTTAAGAACTTCCTCAGACCTATCTGAGTCTTACTTGAGAGAAAATAAAAAAACCAAGAAGCCCACTTCAAAGACCCAATGTGCTGAAAACACACACATACAACACACACATGCACCCATGGTTTATTGAACTTGGATCTACAAATGTAGATCCTATGTGAGGCAAAGCAGACAAGGGTCTCTTCTTGGGACTGCTTTTCTACTGCAGTTCATTTTGATGTCTACTGAAAGGATGAGAATTATATCCGTACTGTGAGAGTGATTATGCCAGCTAGTTGATGATATGAAATTGACTAAGTTGTAGCTTTTGCTTTCCCGGTGTGAGCTCCAGAAATGTGAGAAAATTCAGGGTGAGCTGAATTGCTTATTCTGTTATTTAAAGTGCCATGTCTCCCTGTCAGCCAAACTCGGGGCTCAGCAGAGTGCTCACTATCCACCCTCTGTGCAATACTCATAAATGTTGCAATCAATATAAAATTTGGGACGTGTGGGCAATACTGGAAGGTAAAAATATTCTTTCTTTGCCAGATATATGTTAATTGGTTGTTTCATTTTGCACATATGGGACAGTAAAATGTATTTGTTTTCTTGCCAATAAAAGAACATTTTCCTAACTCCTTCGTCACAAGGTATCTACGAAAGGAGAAGGCTCTGATGTTTCCTGTTGGATTTATGGTTTACATTACAATTCATACACAAATGCTTTTTGGCATCTAAATCCTGAGCTAGAAGTATTTTTAAAATTATGTCCTGAAATAGGAACTTCAGAACACTGTGTCGGCATCTGGCAGATATCTCAAGAGTGTCATGAACTATTACTACTTGAGGAACTTGGCAGGCACTCCATGAGCCTTGTGTACCTTACAAGTGTGTAGGAGTCCAGCTTAATCATTGAGCATCTGTATAGCTGGGCTCTGTAATGGGCATATGTCCACCCATCAACCTCAAAAACATGTGGTGGTATGTCTGGATTTCACAGGATACATCTGAGCCCCTGAGCAATGAAGGCTGCTCAAACACTAGTGACAGCAGCCCACTATTTTATAAAAGCAAGCATTTCCTCGGGACAAACCTTGAATCACTAATCAGTCTCACTGCTCAAAGAATTTGGCATGTGTGTTTCCATCCCCATGTGTTTTACAAAGTGCTGATACACATGCTAAGGCTGAAGGCCCTTTATAAAGTGTTTGGGATCTCATGTACAATAGTGTTTCCTGGTAGGAGAGCACAGTAAGCATTTCTGGGGCCCTTGGTGAGGTACTAGGAAAGCAAGTGGGACCCTGGTGGTGACCACCATTCTTGCTCCAGGATGGAAGAGGTTCTCACCCCTGGTAAAAAGTGGCACCATGGCGGGACTTTGCCCCAATCTAATTGACATTGTAGCCATGCTTCATGACCGCTCAAGAGCAGTAGCAGTGTGTTTGTAGAACAAAATTTGCCTGTAAAGCAGGTTTATAAATGTCTGCTTAGTGAGGCCTTCAAAGAGGTCTTTTGGTGGGAGTTTTATAAGTGATGTCCTTCAGAACATCTCTGGTCTGCAAACATGCTCTTTCTGGACAAACATTTGCTGCTTTAAGAAGACACACATGTACCATACACTTGCCGACAGCTAATGACAAGACAAGACTTTTACCATTTTTGAGGGTCTTCATGGAAAAAGTTGCATAAGTCTACACAAAAATGTTAATATTTTTTCATGGTGTACTCATAATTCCAGCACAGAAACCACATAGCTCCAGCACAGAAAACAATGGCTTTGGCACTGCCTGAGCCAAGGAACTAAGAGCTGCAAACCCAGGAGCCCCACTGGGGCGAGCAGTAGCACCAGAGACCCAGGAAGGGGAGTTGAGGCAGATCACCAGTTTCAGCCTGGGCATGCATGCCATGGCAAAGCATAAGACAGCTTTCCTCAAATGCCTCAGTGACACTTGATTGCTCTGTCTTCTGTTTTTTTAACAGAGCATAGAAATCCCCCAAACTGGGAAGACTCTGAAGTGCAAAGGACGAAGTATAGACTGTCAGTCCCAGAGCCCACCTCCCGCAGAGAGCAGGAGAGCAGTACAAAACCAAAGTATTGGAAAGATAGGGCACACAGTGAGAGGTGAGTGCTCCTCTCAGTCCTTATTTAAGATGTTGCTGAAGCTGAGTGCCTTATCTGACCCATCCTCTCCAGCAGGCGCCAGTCTCTGTCCTGGGGCTGTCCAGTCTTTCCAGTAGTTGAAATGAAACAGAATGCTCCTGGTGTCTGTCTCTGGGCCTGAGCTTCCGGGACCAGGCAGGAGGACTTGTCCCCTGCAAACCCTTGGCTCTGGCATTTATTGCTTCTTGACACAGAGTTTGAACAGTTGTAGAATGTGTCGCAAGACAAAACTTTTAACTCTGGAGTTTATTTAATTTGACACTGGGTGAGGCCTTTATTCTACATCCTTCTTTAGCAGATAGAAATGTGTTTGGTCTGTATTAATTTTTTGTTCTGTACCAATGGTTGGCATTGATTAGTTTCATTTTATTCACTACAAATGTTAAAATAAACAAACCAAGGTCCCAAGTGGTGGTCAGGGATTTTGCCAGACCACGGGAAGTAGTGGGCCCCGAGAGGCTCTGAAAACCACCCAGAGAAAGATCTGCACCAAGCAGGGATAATAATCTGTTCCAGAAGCTAGAAAATATTTTCCAGGAGACTTGGCAATTGTGGCTTAAGATGGAGAAAGAGAGAAAGAGAACGATGGATAAATTGCCCTTTTCCCAGGACAAATGGAGAAGTCTGGGAAAAGAAAAGCTCCGGCTATTGCAGGGTACTCGGCCACAAGGAGAGATTGCCTTTGCATCTCCAGAGATGCAGAGACAGTTCTTTGCCCACCTGTGGAGTCCAGACAGGCAAAAGCTGGAAGAAGTCTTTGTTTACAAGAGAGATGACAAATAAGGCTGGTAGATAAGAATTGAAAAACTTAAACTAACCTGTACCAGCCTCTTAGATACACAAAATGATGGCTAGAGAAGTAAGTAAATCATCTGGTCTGAATTTCCTGAAGCCAGTTAAGTTTCAGTCCTTGGGATGGGCCATTAGGTTTTGGACAGTCTTTCCCATAAGGAGCCAAATGACTTGTCTAACAGAAACTCATCATTTAGAAATGCCTGGAGATTTGATGTGATGATAGTTTGATATAAAGAACCAACCACTTTCTTTGGCAATTTGTTTTAATGCCTACTCTCATTGTTAAACATTTCTGATCATTTTCTCATTTGATGGTGCCAGGCTTCCATTTCCAGCTATTGGCATTTGTTGCACATTTCTCTGCTAGATTAAGAGCTCCTTCATCCATGACATTTCTTGCCAGGAAACATCCTCTGTAATCAAATAATTTCTCACTTTTTATAAGCCTTGATTAACTCAACAGACTGTGTTCTCCAAGTCTTTGCTATGGCCTTTTTCTCTAGGCCCTGCACAATGTTTTGGCTGTTTTCCACACCCATGCCAATATTTCAACAGCCTCCTAAAACTGTGGGCATTGAAACAGTATCTCTAATACTGTACACAGAGATAAAAGCACATCCCTGCTCAAACTGGATTGGGGTAGCAAACTCTTCTGTTTCTGTGATTTTTTTCAGTCGCTGTCAGAAGCTGGCCTGGATTCCATTTACTAATGAGGTCCCACTCCCCTAGGTGCTTGGATGGTGTCTCCTGCTCACATGCTTCAAGTCATAATGATCACCTGACTTGGTTTCAAAGGTCAAATCATCAAGGACATTTGTGAAGTTTTTATCTCTTTTTACAGCAGAGATCAGTCGTGTGCCTCTCACCTGAAGAGTTTCTTGCCAACGTTGGGAGATCAATTCTGCCTTGGTCTTGCCTGTGACCTACAGCTGATGATTAAGATGCTGTAGTCAAACCACAACTTAACTGCTTGTTGGTTCAGTCTGGTTATACCTCAGCAGCACTGAGTAACTTGCTGCATACAGATGGCTGCCTGAAGGGAACCAGCAAGCGAGGTCTCTGGAGGGGCTTCAAGCACGACGTTAATCCCTTTGGAACAAACCACACAGACATCGTGTATCATTAGTTTCTTGCAAGAATGCTATCTTGTAAATCAGTGTAGACTTCTAGAGACTATGTTCCCATTTAATTTCATTAACAATTCATTTTTCTGCTGCCTAGGATCCCTTTTCAGGCACACCAAGCTTCAGTGCTGTAAAGTATGCTGATGACCTACTGTGATGTTGGCTGAACACTCTGCATTGTTCTAGTGTCCTTCTGGTGTTTCAGGATTCAGTAAAAATGAATATTTCTAGGCCAGGATCGGCTCCGTCATCTCTGTAGGTCTCTTGACTGCAAGTTTTCTAGATCTGCTGTTTTTCAAAAAAATTAATTCTGAGTCAGTGTGTTTTAATATAGTCCTGCTTCATGAGTGGAAAGAAGGCATTCATGCTCATTAGCTTTCTGGCTTCCACATACAGTTAAGAACAGAAAAAATCTATCTTTTCTACATGACAATTAATAATTTTATAATTTTTATCTATCAAAGGGCCACTTACTTCTTTTAGTATGCCTTGCATCCTCGCAAAGTAGTCACATTGTTGCTTATGACACAAATATGGCTGCCCCACTCTTACCTGACTTCAGCTGCTTTTTACATCTTCCATGTTGCCTAGCCTCCAAATACCTTTCTCTTTCTCTTATCAATGCATAGTTAATTTCACTTGAGTATTTCTCCTGATGACTGGAGAAAATTTTCTGAGAGACATTAAAATATTCATACAGTCTGCAGTTTTGGCATCTGGGTCATGCTCAAAAAAAAATCTGTGTTTTTCAGTAAAAAATTTAGGCTCTTTTGTGATGTGCTCTGCTTTTCACTGAATTTTGAAAACCTAAATGAGAGCGAGTGTTGCAACTGTATGGATCACCGTCGATCAGCTTTTGGTGCTAGTTTATTTTCTTTTAATTCAAGATTTCTTACTCTCTTCAGTTTTATATGAACATGTATACATTTGCCTTTAAGTTAGTCATATTTAGTCGTCTGACTATTTTTTTCCTCCCAATTCCTCTCAGTTCCAGGAAATGTTTTTTTATGAAAATATGCCTACGACTCATCAGCAGTGTCTTCCATTTACTCCTACTGAGTATCATGCTGCTACAGGCAGGCTACTATCAAGTTTCATCCAGTGACTAATTACCTTTCTCTGGTATAAAGAAACCGAAAGATTTACCTCTTTGGGCACAATACCCTTTTGTTAGAAATTCTTTTCAGACAAAGATTATCTTGTAAGGAAATCTTACCTCTTCATAACTTTTTAAAAAATAAAGCAGTTAATCATACCTGCTCCTCCTCAGCCCTTCAAAAGTTTCCATCTGCGGCCTTCTGCTGGAAACAAGAGCAAAATGGGAGGAGGAGGGGTAGAGGCAGACAGATGGAGTAAGACTGACTGAGAGACAGACAGTGAATGTCCCATATGGACACTCTTCTCAACCCTAATCTATTACCTCTATTTACCCCAAGCCCTGTTTACTTCACACTCCATGTTATTAAAAACTCAAAGCAGTATTGCTTAGACTATTTTCAGTGTTGAAAGCATCTTCTTCAGTGTACAAATCTCTGACACTGTTGCAATTAAACATCATGAGGGATATAGTATTCTGATTATAACTCCCCTGATTGCCCTGCGCAATGCAGGGTTTTTGGTTTTGTGTTTCCTGTAACAAACTATTCTTATCAGAATGGGGAGTACTTAAAAAAAGCCTGTTGCTGTTTACTTGTGTCTGAGCTTTAAGCCCCCATACTGGAAAGCAGAAGAAATAGAAAATGTAATGTAGTTCATCCAGATTTTTGTGTAAATAGACAGAGCTGTCCCGTGATGCCTCTGGCTAAATACTTTCCTTAGTTGCTGATGAAATTGAACATATAATTGTCTCCTGTACCCTGCATATCAATATTTTTTCTACCATGGTGATGATAGTTAGGGAGTCGTTAAATTCAAAAACAGGAACATAACTGGATAAATAAACCTACAGGATCCCAACCCATAAAGAATTGGTATCCAGGTGTTCTGCCAACTCAAACTGCAAATGTTTGTTTAAGAAAAGGACTTGTATTTCTTGTTCTGTGCCAGGCCCCTCAGTAATTATGTTCCAATACAAAACTCTTCATTCACCAATGCCATGCACATGTCATGTGGAGCTCTTGCAAAACCCTTGAGTAGTCCTGAGCTCAGTAACAAGCATAAGCTTGAGCCGTCCAATGCAGGTTTAACTGGAGCCAGAAGAAGCAGAAGTGAGTAGGTGATACGAAAGAGAAGGGAGACAGGATAAAAGGTATAATTCAGGTACAAGGCAGCTGAAAGTAAAGAACTTGTGGAGAAAACAAAGCAGCAAATAACCTTAGATCCCAGCACAAGGTCCAAAGGAGAGGACTGCATCCCACACAACTGCTGACTAATGATTCACACTGACATGGCCAGAGAACACTCAAACACTCACATCTGGACAACTGTCTGGTTGACAGGACTCCACAGAGGAGGAATCAAAGCCAGGAATCCCACTGCCAATTGCAGATGTACGATTGCATTCTTCTCCTTCCTTCCTTCCTAAATCCTGAAGGCAGCAGGATGGACAGGTGACAGCAGGCATGCCATCTGAGATGGTTATTTTGTTGCTGAAAAATGGAGGGGTATTTTGAAGCAAAGATTTGGGTGGCCAAAACTGAAGGTACTGAGGAGACTTGTCAGAGCCAATGAAGCCCTGTAACAATCCCTTACGCCAAGTATTTTGCACTTCCAAAGTAATCACAGAGCTGTATCCATGAATGCACATAGAGTGTCTGCAGGGCCTTGCCACAGGAATAAGGAAGGAAGGGAAAGTCACTTACTGTGGGACCAACAGTGTTTGCTGTCTGGCAGATATGGCCTAAAACAAGCCTGGAATTGAGAAATTTATCTATTGTGCCATTTTTGTTTGTTTTAAGAAACATTTGCCAAAGAAGATGCCACATTGCCAGGAAATGACTGCTTGACATGATACCATATTTTCTGCTGAGTTGTTCTGGACAAGTGACTGGACTGAATGCCTAGCTCCACGAAAACAATCGAGATCAGGCCTCCTGATACAGGGGAGCCATGTTCCATAAACACAGGCTGCTTTTGAAAAATATTTATGAAGGTACAGTAAGCATAAGTGACACTAGAAAGACTGGTGCCAGGAAGGTCTCTAACCTGTGTTGTTAAGCTTTTCTCAACATAAACCTCTTCATTGCATCCCAGTGCAACACATATGTGGGAACAGCCACTTTCTCTCCTTGTTTCACATGAAGCTACTCTCTGAGCTAGATTCCAGGCACAGGGTGGTCCCTAGAAGATCCCAGGAAGAAGATTTCTCTATGCTGCATTAGGGGCAGAATTCGGCCCATTCAATAGCGGGGTAGAAAGCTGGGCAAGCACACAGGCACACCTTTGCTTGGTGCTTTCATTTGGCTGGTCCCTCGGAAGAATGTAAACAATTGCTGACCAAGATAAGCACGGAGAGAAACCTGCTGATGGACATATGGATATACCTGCGCTGCCTATAAAGGGAGGCAGCACGACTTTTTTACTTCCACCTTGTGTGGGTGAGCTGCCGAGTCCCAGCTGCGCTTGTAGAGACAGTCCCACACCAGTGTGGATGGGACCCACACTGTGCTTCTTGTATGTGCCTCACAGGCTCCACATCAGCTTCCTCCCCTATGTGCTGTAGCTAAATCCCAAAGAGCCTACCAGTGCTCTCTCATGGGCCAAACACAGCCATTCCTATGGGAACCACCTGCAAGCTACTATCCACATCCACAGGGAAAGAAAGACCTTGCACTGTAAAGGAGTAAGAAAGATGTTTGTCTGCCCTTTAAGGATACAATACTTATAAGCAAAGCAGGGGTAAAAAGACTATATTTTGATCAAAGCAAGGCTCACTGCTTTGTAAAACATGAACTGAGTTTCTCTTGCTAACAATTTTCATAGGATCTGTTTGGGGCATATCTATCACATTTTCTGTAAGTTGCTAAAGATGTACCAATCCACCATAGAGGCTGGTTCTGACACAGTTTCCTTCTCATAGCTCAGTCATCACATGGAAAGAAACACAAAAAATCTCTTTTCAAGATTAGTGCACTCATGATGTCCAAGGAGATAAAACATTTAACTGGCATATAGTAAGAGTAAGAATGAATATGGTTGTGTATTTTGTATCTTTTTCACATCTTGTTCGGAGTGAAAGAAGAGTTGAGTGCTTTCTTGTGTTTCACAATAACTTCAAGGAGAAGGAGATAGTTAGATTTGACCTGCTTCATCAGGAGTCAGCGATTTCTGAAAATTGTTTGGCTAGTTTGCTCCAGCGGCTTATTTGGCTCGCTATGAAAAACGATCATTTACACATAAACTTGGCAAATGTCAATTGCTTCCATTCTTGTCTAGGAAGTTTTATTGCACTCTTGAGAAGCGTGGCAGTTGGGTGAATAAGGCCTTTTAAGTCCCATTGGCAGCACAGAAGGCACTAAATTTGCCCTCTACCAAAGAGCAGCAATTTTCACGATTCTTAGAAGCTGATCTTTCACTCAGTCTTGAAGGCACGTCCAAGAAGCCCTGCTGGATTGTTATTCCCAGATTCTGAGATAACAGCTTTGAGGCGACAGCAAGTGCCTGCTGGTATGGAGCATCAGGCAGGGGCATGTGGTGGGAGCAGCATAGGTTGGGCAGGTAGAGCAGGCCACATGAGCTGCACATTCCAGAAGACTGGAGGTGCAGGCACTGGAACATGAGTGACAAAAGGGTAAGACACCCATGCTGAGAGGGACAGACACCTCCATCTGCTCAGCAGAGAGATCAGCTGCATAAGACCATGGGCTGGTATCAGTCTGTCTCCTCTGCTACTTGGGTCTTTCTGAGCTAAACGTGGCGCTGGCAGGCAAATGGAGTCCCTGGGAAAAATAGAGGGAAAAAGCTTCACTGGATTTAGCAGTTGGCTTTCAACCCTTGTGCACAGTAAGATTTCTTCCTGATACTATTTTAACAACACAGCAAACATAAACCAAATAAGCAGAGGAAATACAGAGAATTTCCGAGGTTATCTAGAAATGAAATGCAAGCGTGGTGTCTGTGGGGGAGGAAGCAGCCTTCTGTTGTAGCAGCTCCTGCAATTTGGTTAGCATTTGGAAGGCTCCAGTCCAATCCCTGCTCTGTCACACCAGGGTTTACTGGTATGTCTGAGATGTCAGTGAAGAGCTCACAGGCCAGATCCCAGCCCTGGGACTGCTTCTGACTCCCAGCAGTTTCTTGTTTTTGATGGAAGTAAAGGGAATAGGAGCCAGAGCAGCAATGCGAGCCATTGTGACTCTGAGAATGAGGAAACTGTTACCACAACAATGGTGGAAAAATATTTTTGATGCCAGCATCAACTATAAAAATAAAAGTTTTGTTGGGGCACAAATTTGATGGTCCTCTAGGATGAGTATGCTACAAAAAAATACAGCGATAAGAAATTACTGACTGCGTTGCTTGAGATGGCACATGGAGAAGGGAGAAGGCAAGAGAGGTAATGTTAATAAATCATTGTCCTGTCCAGCGGGCTTCCATTATTCATAGAGAAGGGCAATTACGAAGGCATACCACTGTCCCGCTTCCAAAGTTTAACATTCCTGTTTGATATCTGATCTAGCAAACAGTGTTAGGAGGTATCCAAGCAGCATGCACAGCACTTTAAATGATTAAGGGAGCAAAGTGCTTGGGCACGTTGGCATTCTAGGCCATAGCTCTCTGGCAATTAAAGACATACATACATACGTGTCTCCTTAGGTATTTATTGATACAACCCAAACTTGTTTTCACTGAGAAGGGAAAAACCACATTCCAGGCTCAGTGTTGAAGTCGATGTGAAGTCTGAAGCTGATGCATCCCTGAAACAGGTAGGCTTATGCTGCCAAAATCAGAAGCTGCCTCCACTTCTTTCATTTCTAAAGCGATGATGGTGCTCCCACTGGACTCCAGCTCTCCAGATCTAGGGAAAGGTCACTGAAGTATTGGCAAGATCGAGTGGGCAGTTCAGACACATTCACCTCCTCACCCTCCACAAATAACAGGCTGGTTGGCTCCAAATCCAGGACTCTAATCCTATGGGACAGATTCCAACCTAGAGATACTTTGTGCCCAACTCATTGAGTGTAATGCCTACTCCTGAAAATAAACCACAAAGCTACAAGATTACTTCAGCACAAAATTTCAAATACTTCAATTTCTGCATTAGCACGTGTGCCCTCCTGTTTCCCATGATCATTGGAGGGCTGACCATGAATTAGAAACAAAAATATTTTATGTGATTGCATGTTTGCCCATCATAACCTCATTGATGCTTTCTGCAATGGTTCCAGTAACCTCTGATAAATTGGAGAACGTTGTGCCATGGGTCGCAGCATTAACACTTACCTGGAATGCTTCACACAGATCTTGGGTATGAGCCTGGCATCCTACCTTGGCTCTGAAGCCCAGCTACAAAATAGGGATATAAAGACTGATCTGACTCACTCAAGTGTGCATTTCTCTGTGTGTGATACAAAACACAGCAACAACACTAGGGTTAACATCTTCTAGTGTTGTACACTGGCAAGTGAGAAGGGAGTTAGATGGACTTATTGAGATAGATTTTTATAAATATGTACTGGCCACAGAGTCCAACTGACTGGAGAACCCAGTATGAACTGGGAGCTGAAACATCACATTGGCTTTCCTGACTTTTAGACTTACATTTTTATTTATGGTTTGAATCACCTTCTTCTCCCCGAGTATGGTCAGGGTTTAATCACTTTGAAGAACAGGACACTCAGAGTAGCTCTAGCACTGACTGGGTAAGGATAAAAGCCAGGCAAGCTTTGCAGGGAGAGGTACTTACTCTGTAATTTTCTTCTGCCTTTGAATGTTTCAACTTTCCATGCCACTTCTGGGTCACTTACCAAACCTCTTGTGGGTTCAAAACTAATTTACAGAGCAGAGGGAGAGAGAGCTTCCAGGAACCAGCATCTCTGTATCACAGGTCAAATGCTACTGCTCCTTTCATCAGTAGCATGGCCCTTCCCTTGTTGCTGTGCTCTGCAAGGGAACCTGGAGTGGAAATACACAGATGGACATACAGGGTTTCAGCCTGCTAACTCTGAACTCGTTAAAGCTGATGAATGCCTTTCACAGTACCTCACATCAGCTTGGGTTGTCAAACTCATAACTAAAGGTTGTCATTGATTCTCTGACCAAGATATCCATTTCATCCAGCTGCTACATCTTTCCTGTGGTTTTTGAGGAGGACCCATAGAAAAGCCTCCTTCCTGTGGAAAGACCCACTGATCTACCTGGCCTGTGTTGATTCCCCTTAGTCTGTCTGTTGCAGATATCCTCTTCCTCACTATTTTAGCACAAGAAAGCACAGGGCTGACTCTACTCTGAGGGACAAGGTCTGGTCCATATCAGCAAAAACCAACAGTGGAGATCAGTGGAAGCAGATGCCAATAGAGCCTTCATCTCCTTGGCATTCGCAGCCACTGATGACTTGTCAGGGTGAGCTGGAACTTTTGGCTGAACTATCACAGAGAAACACTGCCATGCAGCACCTGAAGGGAAAGTTTTCGTGATTCTAGAGATGAAGCCATAGGTGCAGCATCTCATATCTGAACAGGATATGCAGTCTAACCCAAAACAACTGCAAAATATGGACTGTCCATGCCAAGCCTTTATGTTCACTGGACACGTTCATGCATGCAGATGTGCATGCATGCATCCAAACACTGCTAATAAAACAGGATTAGTTTTCATACAAAACACTAAATTGAAGAAGAACCCTTTCATTATTCTTAGGCTCAGAAAAAATCTCCCTGAAAGTCTTAATTGTGGCTAACCTACTGTTCAAGATCAGTAACCCTGTCATTGGGTATTTATTTCTCTGTTGTATAGTGGTACCACTGCTTCTACTGTGAGGTGCACAGTGCAATCAATAGATGAAGACCTAGTCTATGCTGCTGTAAATTGTAGATGTTCTGTGCTTGGGAGCTCAGGGCACACTGCTGAGCTTTGTCTGCTGAAACCCCTAACAGAACTGCCTGTGTTTTAACAGAAAGCAAACCATTTTGAGTTATCCTCACTCTTTCATGCCCCAGGAAAAGGTGCTGGTTTATACCTCATTTTCTCCAGTCAAGCAGCTTGTTCTGCAAACTAGCCTCTGAGCACTTCTGTTTTAACCACTGCTGACCTCTGAACCCCCCCAGTATTCACTCAGTGGATATTTGGAATGCCTAAGTGAAATGTACCTAGGAGGAATGCAGGTATGAGAACTTTATTCCAGGCTGCAGATTATTAAATGGTTTTACCCAGCTGGCAGTGGCAATTTGGTTTTCATCACTCAGCATCCTTGCCTCAGAAGAACAAATGCACAAATTGAATTTTGGCAATGTGCACCAGAGCTCCATTCCAGAAGATGTTTATTAGTTGTCTTACCAGCCAAAGAGCAGAAAGAGGCTTTTCAGAGAGGTTGCATCCTGTCCTCTTGAGCAATCCTTGAGTTATTATCTCAAGATCTCACACTTAAAATACTGTAATAAATGAAATTATTCATCAGGAAATGGGCAGTCAGTCCATGGTCACCTTCTGGTATCTCTGACTGTTCTCAGGGGGGGCAGGCTCAGTGAGTCTCTGATTTGAACATGGAAACCTTTTCCTTTTTTTACAGCTGTAATAGACTCATTGTGGCAGTGAAGATCTGTCTGGACTGGCTGTACTTTCTTGGAGGTATAGGCTCAATATTTTCCCCACAGCTGTGAAGAGTATTTGCAAGGTCTTCTCTCTCCACCATCCTGGAGACTGGACTCCCTTAATCCACCTTTACCTTGGATGGGCTTTCCACAGTCTGGTGAAGTGCCACCATCTGACCAGAGTTTCCCAGGCATAGATAAAAGCTCCACTGCCAGGCACCAATACCCCAACTTGGCACACATCAAATTGTTTTTGATGTCTTTTGGAAGAACACATGGCAAGATAAGGAAGATCAGGAGGAGCTGACATTCTGGCTCCTGGATTACCTGGAGTGTGCAGCTTGGTGCAAGGAAGGACTTTGTGTCTTCTATCTAATAAGGCAGGAAACAGCCTTTTCTGAAAGGAGGGTTATGGGGTCACTTCAGTGAGGCCAGAATTTTACCCTTCTGCTTCTGGAAGCACCCTGTGAAAGAAGCTGCAACTGGAGATGTGCTCAGGTGAGAGACAAGGCTGCTCCACTACTGCTCCTACACCAGGGATAGCAGTGGGCTGAAGGCACAATGGGAGCTGCCAGCCTGCTGCATCGTTTTCAGCTGAGGAGATCCCTTCCTCAGGTCCTGCTCAGTGAGCTCCATGTTTCCAGACTGGGTGCAGAAGTCATCATATTTTCCTAGAAATAATTTTCATAAGGAAAGGACTTTATGGAAAAACTGCATGCAATTGACTGATGCTACCAACACCTGTCATTCTATTTATGTCTCTTTTTAACATCTCTTTACACAATGCTTATATAGCACAATCTCTATTCTACAATAACCTTCCTAAAAGCTAACCTTTGCCAAGAAATTTCACTCAGCCACATGCAGAAATAACCAGATAAATCTCCAGCAGAAAGGGATGAACTTTTCTTTGTACTTTTTGGCTTGAAAGGTTCTCTCTGACCTTAACATCCAGGTGGATGCCAGCATCTTATGAAGAGAGAGGGAAGTTCTCAACACGCTTTCTGCCCATGGGCACACTCCGATGCATGAAGGACAGCCAAGCCTCTGACCACTGCAGCTCCTCACAGTGAATGACAGCTCTACCTGCTTGGGAATGCGCTGAATTTCTCTGTCCTGATCAATTACATCCCACCTGCTGTGAATGACTGACCCCCTGAGCCATTAGGGGCAGGACAGCACTGTTTTCCTGCAAGGGTCAACATTACTTCTTTTTCCCAAACCAAATTCCAAATCTTGACTCGTAGCTTACACTAATTTATAGTAACCTAAACAGCAAGACTCACAAAAGTCTTGCTTTAATTTAAATTAAATGCAAGTGAAACAACTTGCTCTTGAGCTACAGCGATATTAGCATCTTAGTAATTCTATATGAATTAAATCCATGCAATGCAAGCAAGTACTTTGCCTCCTTCCTGATAAAGCAGTTTTAACATGTTCTTCTGTTAGGCTTTTGCTGAAGATGAGACTTTAAAAAACCTCCATAGCTATTCAGATCATCTGCCTCAGTGCAACTGAGCCCTGTGATTCCCCTTTCCTGGTCCTGACAACAGAATCTCTTTTGCTTGTTACTCTCGCTTCGTAGCTGCTGGTATCATCTACAGAAACTATGCCAGCTTCTCCAAAGTAGGTCTTGTTGGTAGCTTGTCACAGTTCAGTGGTGACATGAAAGCCTGCATTTTGGAGCAAGTTAAAATGCTATGTGATATTCAGGGAGCCTTTGTCCTTTAACTCATATCTGTTTGTCATTGCACTTAGGCAGCTATTTTGGATACAGCACAAAATGGTTGTTTCTGTAGGAGGCCTGAAGTCCTGAATTCTTGCTGCTTGTTTCTGCTGTGCCATGGTGGAAGATGCTGTTGGGCCTTGCCCTGCCCAGGTGAATCCAATACTTGCAGGTAGCTCTAGCTCTCTAGCTGCTGCATGCATCTGTGCCCTTCTTTCCGTAGTTCTTTCCATTCCTTTTCCCCCATGCTTCCGGCCCACATTCAGACTCTGTCTTATATCGCCCATGTCCAGGATCACTTTTTAAGCAGCCTCCAGGTGACCCAGGTCCTCAGCTCTCTCTAAGGTCTGTAGAGAGGCTGTTGTGACAGCCCTATACCTCTTGTGACAGTTGTTTCTCAATCCCACTTTCAAAATCCAAACAATCCTCCTTGGCTCTCTCTTTTCTGTGGTCCCCTATCTCCATCTCAGGCATACAGTGCTACTTCCATGCTGCTCCTTAGCTCATGGCTTCCAAAGGACTGGCAGAAGAAGGCAGCAGTAAAAGGGCACTGCAGGGCGTGCCCCTCAGCAAACAGGATAGCTGATCCCATGGGGCACCTCTTCTACCAAATGGATTCGATGACAAAAAAGGAAAAAAAAAATCCCTTTAAGACCTGCACCCTGCAGAGAGAGAACAACCAGCTGCCCAGGTCCTCCCTTCTGTCATCCCTGCAGGCCTGGAGACAGGCTCCAACATAGAGAAGCTGGAGATAGAGGCTAATGGAAAAGGAGAACCAAAGCCCTCTTCCTCTGTTCTGTTTATCCCAGAAGCCATGAAATATGTGCCTTTCAAAGACAGACATTGCTAACACATTCCTTCACTAATACAAATTAGTGTAGGCCCCACACCAGATCCTTTTGGTAAAATCACTGTATTGTCTTAGCTTCTGCTTCAATAGGACTCTCCAAGGTCTCAGATGCTGGCAAATTGCTTGTAGCACTCAGTGCCTTTGCTGCATGGTGGGTGAGAGGAGTGGCTGCTCCACCCAGATCCATTTCACTACAGCATTTCCATTGTCATGTCAGGAAAACTACAAGCAAAACAAAACACCTTTCAGCACAAATTCTTTTTGTTATCAGGCAATTGTATTTGCCAAAATGTCCAAGCAAGAGACAATCAATGCCACAGCTTGGGTGTTGCCTCTGGAATTTGGAAGGATGAAATCACCACACATCCCACCACCGCAGTGACCACCCTGCTCTCTTTGAGACATTTCTGACTAGGCTCATGTGATGTGGCTGCCTCCAATTAGAAGGGACTGGGATCAGTGAATCAGGAGGTCACTTCCAGTCCTGCAGCCCTTAAATAGTATGGAAAGAGTTACTCTGAGCTTGCCAGTAGAAAGCAAGGGTAATTGTTAAAAATGGCTCAGGGCCTGGAAGTGTGTGACTAGGACAGGAGACGGGAGATTCTGGTCCCAGCTGCTGCTTAACTCAAGTCATTAGTTTTGGTGATCTTTAATACCACTGCCCTTTATGATCTGAGTAGGTTTGTCCCCTGGGAACGATGGCTCTTCCCAGCCTCTGCAAGGCCCTGTGATCTCTGTGTATATTGACTCATGCTGGCTACTGGCAGTCAGTCTGGGTCAGCAGCAACACACAGACTGAGTGACTCAGTGCCACTAGAAGTGGCCAGTAGCTGGAGTTGTATCAGTTGCTCTCCTAGGTCAAGATGGATATTCTTGTGACATATGTAATTTTTCTCTCTCCTGCACTCTGATTCTGTCCTGGGAACATCTCCTTGTAGGATGCAATAGGCACCATTGCATCTTCTGTCCAACCCTCTGCAGGGCAGTTAGAGACTCAGGAGTATGCTTGTGTATTGCAATTAATTGGGAAGGCTGCTTTAGGAGCCTTTGCTTCTTCAAAACAAACACAAAAGCCAAGCAGTCTAATCGACTATCACAAAATAAAGCCCTTCCCTTCTTTCCCACATGCACAGCCAATATTAAGTAACATCCTCTTGTCCAAACTGGGACAGATCCCTGTTCACCTTGGGCACATGGAGCCTTGAAGTAACTTTCTTACACAGGATATTAGACCAAAAGTACTTATGCAGACAAACTACATGTTTATATGGATGTGTTTATGTTCACACATAACTATGCAGCAGTGAGGCATATTATGGTCTTGTCCTCTCTCTCTCTCCAACAAAGACTGCCTCTAATGTCTCAGTGATGTACCAAGTCAATGTTTACATCCCACTCTATTGTGAAAGCAACTGTGTGATGTCTGACAGCAGTATTTCCTGTCTGTTATAAGCAGCACCAAAAACTGATTTTCATTTCCTTATAGAAGAAGCCCACATTTGTGCTCCCCAAAGGCAAAAAAAATGGTGCAAAATGTGTTTCCCAAGGAGTAATTTCTGGGCATGATATGATGCCAGCCTGGAGCCCTGATGCTGAAAATTGTTCTGTAAGTTATTACAGCAAGTTCCTCCTTTAGCCTGCAGCTGAGAGCACATACTAGTAACTCAGCAGAGTAATACATGTGGTAAGATATTCAGTAATATTCAGCTTTACCCAGGCATTCCTTCTCCTCTGTTTTTGTACAGAGTTCCCCTTCTTCTTACAGTTAAGCCTGGACATATTTTTCTATTTTAAATTTTCCAATGATTTGTACAAGAGAGTATTAAATTGCTAAAGGGCATATTAAGTATTACTGCTCTGTTAAACTTGAATGAAGCAATGCAAGTCTGGAAAGCATTTAATAAATCTGCATCCCGATAAGGAAACTTTCTTCGCCAAATCTGACATTCCTTTGCACTAATCACCTACGTGAAAGAACTGCCTCTAATTCTTTTATTCTTTCAACTTTCTCGCCCCAGAACTAAAACCAGCTGCAGACTTCCCCTTCTTTAGGCACCATATAATTTAAAACCCTTTTCACAGCCTTCAGAGGAAGGTGTGCAGGAGCTGGGCGCTGTAGAGGCTGCAGATCTGTCCACATGGCCTCACTGGAGCACCCCTTGCTTACATTTTTCCAGGTTTTTTGGTTTTTTTTTAGTTGGAAAATGAGCACATAGCACAGTCAGCTCTGAGGAGGGCTCGTGGTGAGTATGTGGAAGCTGTACCAAGAAAAGACATACGGCAGTGAATGCAGGGGGAGGAGACCAAACCAAGTCATCCAAAATTGCCTGGGAAAGCTTGGCGATTTAATACTGAATATTGTTTTTTAACCTATTCTTTAAAAATTGGTCTTTTACTTGAAAAGCCCACAGGTCATCTCCAGGGTGATTGACCTCCTTAATTTGATCCACAGGGGTAGTGGCCATTGGATTAGGCTCCATGAGGACAGAATTTGTGAAATGTGAAACCATTACAGTGGCAAGGTAAGGTGACAAATCAGTTTTGATGGATGACAACTCTTCTAGATGGCTTTGCTTTGTATTTCAGTTTCTTCTGGTACTGTATCCCTTCACTGCATCTGTCCTTCTCACTTGCTGCACCTTCTTGCCTCACAGAGCTGTTCTGGTCTGTCTGCTGCATGCTACATTTATGTTTAGCATATTAAATGAACTAAGTCAGGAAGATTATGAAACCCACTTCAACAGAGATTTCAATCCTTATGAGAAGCCTGTATAAACTTTCAGACCTGCTGATAAAACAGCAAAGAGAAAACCTCCAGGTCTCTATGATGAAAGCTCCAGCTTTCTCATACCATATGATAAATAGCCTTATTATAGTTAGCACTTCTTGCCCATGGTAGCCTCTTGCACAGCCCTCGACTCACTCCTGATCCTCACCTGGAGGGAAAGGGTGACAATGGCAGAGCATGTACACAGCTACACTGTACCTGCTGCCATGCTTCTGGAACTGCTCCTAACAACTGCTCATCCACTTGACAGCCTGCCCAGCCATGTGCCACTGTACCCAGGTACCACCTGGGTACTCAGCCTCATGCCCAGGAGGAGCTGGGGAACAAGAGAGGAGGATTAGCAGGCAGAGGAGATGATGGCGTGTCTGCCAGGCAGCAGGAAGATAGGACACCACCTTTTATTCAGGAGGAGAGGAGGACAAATGGTGAAGGCAAAATAGAAGCTACAGGATTGATGGTTGAGTCCTGGAGCCTAGAGAAAGGAAATTGTGTGTCCTTCTCCGTTAAAGTGAACATACAGTAAAGGGTACCCATGCTGTGTGCCAGACTGGCAGGACAGAAAAGGAAAGCCAGTCCGTGTGAAGAGGGCAAGTACTGTATTGACAGCGGGAGCACAAGGCTCCTCATACTTTTCTGATGACACGTTTCAGCCCAGATCAAGCTCTTTAGGAGTGAGCTGCCTCATGTGTCACAACCCTCAAATCCTTGGCCTCTGCACTGAGACTACCAACGAGAATGCCAGCTATGATGGTGGGTTTATTTTCACTGGACTGAATGGACTTCCCTCTCATTCCACAGAGAGCACGAGACAGCTGTAAGTTAGCAACAGCTTTTCCTTGGAGAGGGGCCCGAGGCATAAGATTTAAACCACCTAATCTCTCTCTGTGCCCATGTCCCAGAATCCATGTTCTGTCTGGACGAAAATAGCGAGTTCACCTAATGAAAACTGCACATACCCCTTGAGGTGCTGCTGGAGGAGAGGTAATGGGAAAGGGGAAAAATGTGGGAGAAGGCTCCTGTCTCAAGTGAAGGAAGAGATCCAAGTTCCCACTCCTGAAGTGAAGACTGGGTATGTCATGTGCTTCTAAATGTGCCCAGCAAAGCTGGGATTATGATAGTGAATGATCTCTCAAGAGAGCGATAAGGTTTGGGCTATTAATCTTTTTTTGGGCTTTGATGTCACCAGAAGAAAGGTACCATCTGTGTCGAAGTTTATTTTTTTCTTCCCATAGCCAAAAGTCAATGGGAATACGGTTTTGCAGGTTTGATGTTTGTTCATCAAAGGTTGTTACAGCCCCAGCTTGAAAACAACTTTTCGCAGCTTCGGTTTCTTTGGTTAGCTTTTGAAAGCAAGCTGTGTATTATCATTTCAGTACTCAGCAATGCGCTTCCTCCCTCTTCCTCTCTCCTCCAGCGTACCTGGCCTTTGCCCAGATCTCGAGACGCGGCCACTCCCTGGTTTTCATCTTCTAATATCAAGCCACATCTCACACCACCTCCCGCCTGGAATCTCTTGCACTCCTCGGTGCCTGAGCGCTCGCTGCCAGCCAGAACCTCTCGT
>NW_008238373.1:952691-1013422 GCF_000691975.1 Corvus brachyrhynchos | reverse complement strand
GGGGACACCGGCTTTTTCCTCCAAGGCAGGAATTCCGGGGAAAAAATAGAGTCCACCCCAAAAGCCCTGGGGGAAAGGAAGACCTTCACCTCTTGCATGAAGAATCATTTGTTCAGTTTCCCCTGCTTCTCATTATAAAAGCTATTTTTCCAAAAACAGGATGTTGGGCCAGGGGAGGTAATATAAACAGATGCATTCTTTGAAAGCTTGCGGTGCATTTTTGCGGAGCACAGGCTCTGCAATGGAAATGCAGAGACCCACGAGGTATGGGAACAAGGGACCGCAGCAGCAGGAGGAAAAACCCTTCCTCTGACAAAAGTGAATCAGCCCAGCGCCTCCCTTGGCTTTAGTACTTTTTGTTGAGAAGCAGAGGGCACAAGGTTGAGATAGAGAGGTGAAGAAAAACTTTAAACAAAGCTGATATTGGTAGCTTGCTAGAAGAAAGCTTAAATCAGTATTTTTGGCAGCCTTGCTTCCTTTTAAAAATATGCTGCATTAGTTGATTTACACCAGCACTGACCTTTGATGACCAGAAAGAAAAAGTATGAACAGATTCCATCTCTACTCATTTCCCTCAGACTGGCTCCAGCACCTGAAAGCCAGTGACTGCTAGGGTTATTAAGCAGTTTCACCTGGATCCATCACTTCATCTGGGCACAGGTTGAAACTTTTCCCCGTTGCTGTGTGCTCCTTTTATCAGGTGTGGGCTTTTCACAAAGTGTGCCATCACCATCAGGGGCAGGGAAGGTGGAACCAGAGGCTGTGACTGGTCTTTCTGACAGCTCCCTTAATGGATATCCAGCTGCTCAATACCTGCACCAGGAGCAGCTTTCCTCAACCCCTCTTGTACAGGGTTCTGCTCCTTATACCCTGCCATGCATATCACCTCTTTTTTTGGTTTCTCTGCTCTGATCTCTAAACTTCTCTTAAACCTTTTAGAAGCAAAACCCTTCTCTCTTTCATTCTAACCCCCCTGTGGAGTTCTGGAGGGCCATGGTGTTTTGAAGCTATGCACATACACTTGCTTATGTTCCTATACAGGGCACAAACCAAACCCATGCTGACTGTGTCACTGCAGTGCTATGGTGGGAACTTGCCATTGCTGCGTAGCCAGGCTGGTTTTGCTCCCCTTGGTTGTTTCACATTGTGATCCTGTTTATGGTGGCACCTTCATGCAGGTTGCACTGGCCCTGAACAAAATCACCATTTAGAGAGTCTCCAAGCCTGCAGTCCCGACAGTCAATGCAGTGGTTCCCCAGGAATGAGCTACCAAGTGCTGGTGCAAGGTTCTGGGCTTGTCCACACCGTTTCTCTGCCAGATCTCGCCTTGAGCAATGCAAATGGGAATGATGAGTAAGGGAGTAATACCTTTTGACTCGCTGGACTAAAGCAAACTACTTTTGGAAGGACAGGCTGGAAAAAGCAATGGATACTTGGGTTTGGTTTGGCTTGGTAATTTTTTCTGTTTCATCTAAACTGAAATGAGTGGCATGCACTGGAGAGGAAGGAAGAAGGGAAAGCTGGCTGTTCCCAGGCATTGAGCACTGCAGTCTAGGCCGCCTCAGCAAGAGGCTTCTGCAGTTTAACCTGCACTTATCCCCTTCTTGCACAAGGCTTCCTCTGCATGCAAAGCATCTTTTTTTTCTGAATCTACTGTTTCAGTTGAACACTGGGAAGTAAACACAACATTATTATCATTACTATTTGTAATTACTATTACTATTTGACCTTAAATATTGCTGGTAAGAGGAGTCTTCAGCAATATGACGTGTTGGCTTCACAGTACATAAGGGCTGGCCAAAACCTGAAGGGCTATTCTGAAGAAGGTGGGGATTACCTATCCTGTTTCAAATTACTTTTCCCAGCTCACTATCCGGTAGGATCACAATGAAGTTTTTCCTCATGGAAAATCTCCCCAGGGAAATTCTCAGGACCTCCTTTTTATTTCCAACAACTAGTGCAAAGTCCCCAAGTGGTTTAGAGAGCTACATTCAGCTGTCTTCCAGTGGTGCCCATGCTCCTTTCTGAGCCTGGGAATGAAAGAGAAGGAGGGAGGTGGAGGGTGAAGTGCTGGAAGCATTGAGCAGTTGCACCTCAGCTGGATTGTGAGGGGTCTGGGGCACTTTCCACAGGGACTGGTGGGAGGCAGAGGAGCACAACTCCTCCCTGAACAGACTGTGTGTGAGGCAAACAGTGCAGGCATTTGGGTTTGCATAGTCTGGCTCCACTGCAGCTATTGTGATCTCTGTTATTCAGGAATTCTACAAAACCGTACCAATTCTCATAAAAGTTTTGCAGAGTAGATAAATACTACACTCCAGCATTGGCGGTGAGGGGAAAAGGAAAGCTTTAAGCAATTAGGCTGGGCCACACAGTGATTCGGCAGCAGGCGGGGCCGCCAGCTGCGCAGGGCTCCCAAGGCGTCCTCATCTGCCGCCTGCCACAGCACCGGCACGGCCCCATGGCCCGGCAGCTCTGCAGGGGGGGGCAGGGAGGGGACACTGCAGCACCACATCCCTCTTTTAGGGGAAGGAAGGGTCTGATCTTCCTTATGTTAGCAGGAGCAGCAGCTTTTGGAAAAGATGCTGACCTGCAGCTAGATGTGTTTTCCCTTGATTGCCCCAGTAAGCTTTGCTATCTATTTTGCTCTTTTCTATTTTATAGAGAAGTTAGTCTTAACTTTGGTCAGAGCCGTTCTTGGCCAAGGTTTTGCTGATGCCTCTGTTCCCTTTCCTGTGGTGAGAACAGAGAAATGGGTTGGGTCTCATCTCACCTTCCTTGCCAGAGCTGGCTGACATAGTGCTCTACCTACAAGAGACGAAAATGCTTTAGGCTCCTTTGGGTTGACCAGTCCATGTCCACGACAATTTAGAGAAAGTTTGAGAAGAAGCCTTGGCCCCTGGACAAAAAGAGGACATTGTATTTTCTTTTTGAGAAGTAAAAAGCTTTTTTAACTCAGAAGATACTGTTTTGGAAAATCAGAGCTGACTGCATTCTAATTCCATCTCCTTCTCCCCATTTTGGAGTGATAAAGCATGCATGATGCTGCTTGACACTGATATTTATAAGACAAAGTAGAGGTCAAATTTGCTGAATGTTTTCCAAATTCCAGTGAGGTTTATCACAAAGAGCCCCATGCACAGACCCAAGTGGTGTGACTGACAAGGGCTGGATTGTGGAGTCACTAGAAGGCTCAGTTTCCAGACAGTGCTGATGGCTCAAATCATGTTCTTTGGGGCAAAACCTGATGGAAAGCTACAACCGTGCAGAGGGACTCCAGGGAGCTTTCCTGGCTAAGTTTCTGACATGAAACTCCACTGTGAGTAGCTGAGTTTTCATGCTTCAAGGAGCAGCACTGTCCTCTACCAGCACCATCCTGCCTAGGTCTGATAGAAAGAGCTTGGAACCCAGCCCCTGTGGGGCAGGCAGGAGGCTGCTGCTTTCCCTCCCCTGCACCCTGACATCTCCCCTGGATCTCTGTAGCTTCTATGGAAGAGAAGCACTGCTAGGTTTTCTTTGCCAGCTTCCTGTCCAAAAAGTGCAGGAAAAAAGTTTCTTTCCCAAGTGCCGACAAGACTAGCAGAAACTTGTCCAAGGGAGATTGGCAGAAGTGCCCACTAGCATGCCACGATTGAGAAACCGGCTCCGTTTCCCCCACCCCACTCAGACACCAGCCCCAGGGCTGCTGCTGACACCGAGTGCCTCTGCTCACATTGGAGGACTGACACTATGGAGACTTCTTTGCACCCTGATGGGCTTACCTGCCAGTGCATTTCAGCCTCCCGGCCCAAAGCCAGAGGGGACGGATTTGGTATTGCTAAGCCTCAGTTATTTCAACAGAGACAGGCCAGCACCCGCCCTAATACTCAGAAGAGAAACTAGATCTGGAGGCGACATCTGCAAGGTGGGCTCAAAATCAAAAGCCTTCCCCCAGTACCAAAGTTCAGAGCAAGACTCAGCAGCTTGTGCATCTCCACAGACACTTGGACAGAGCATTGTCCACATCTGCGCAACCTTCCTTAAGATGCTCCCCAGAAGACATAGGCAAAAGTTTTAACAATGTGTGCTGTCCAGGTAAGGGAAGGACAGGGAAGAGATGAGAGGAAAGCACCAGAGCTCTCAGGTGAGAGGCATATGCCCCTGCCCAGTCAGTAGAAGCTATCACAAGTTCAGGTTTATGAGTACATCAGACAAAACCGACTACTTGGTGAGCTGTGTGAGAGCTGTCTTTTCACTCCGTTGTAGTTGCTGAACAGCGAGGCATTGCATCTTGTTCTGGGTTTTTAAGCACTGTGGAAAACCAAACAAAAACACAACTTAGACCACATACATGAACAGAGGTCTGATAAATTTTCAGGTAGGCTACAAGCGCCATATATAGCAGGAGAAAATGTGACCATATTCTTGCGAATGGCTAAATTTACAAGATGTGACTTCATCTATCTGCTTATCTGCTTATCTGCTCTTAACTGCTACAGGAACACTGTTCCCAAACATAAAGCCACCTTACACCATACCATTTCTACAGGTGTTTATTATGCAACTGAACAGATAACTTGGAATTAATCTTTGTCCTAAAAGGAAATAAATGGTCTGCTGAAGGGCTAAAACATAATTTGTATTTAGGCAGTTAACTGAAAGGTGTTCCCAGTTTTAAGGAAAAGACTCCAAGTAACTAAAATTTTCCATGGTTGTTTTGCCTTCTGAAATTTAGGGCTGATCTTACAGCAGAAAAGAAAGTTCAAGAATTAAGACACTTGGCTAAATTATCATCAGTTCTTTTTCACAGCCTTACTGCGTGACATTTGGAATATCACTTACCCACTTGCTGTATCTATTCCCAATGTATGAAATGGCGATAACAGCACTTCTTTACCTCCACTGTGGATCAAAAGGATAAGCATTTTAATCATTTTCCAAGATGCTCAGACAATATGGTTAGTGAAGAAATAGGCTACACAGACTGACCTCGGGAAATACAGCAAATACAGCCAAATACAGAATGGAGAAAGTGAAAATGGAAAAGGCTCACAGCTCTTCTGTGAAGCACAGGTGCCTCATTGCTGCTTCTGTTAACACGTTTATCCAGCATGATCTTGAGAATCTTGTCTTCTTTGAGGAGTCAGAGACTAACAACTGCAGCTGACTTCCTCTCCCTGCACTTCCCACCACAAACTAGATAGGAGGTTCCAAGAAGAGAAATCCCTGTGTGCTGTGGGAAGCCATACCCTGGACTGTCACTCTTGTGTCTCGTACGAACTGTAACCACCTCTGTTTCTTTCCTGCACCTAACCTGGACATGATCATCAGTTCAACACTGGGACATGCAATCGGCTTTTGCTACCTGACAATGGTCCCGTGACCCCTGAGGTTATCCAAAGTCTCCTGTAGTAAACTGGAGAACTACAGGAATACTTTCCCTTGTGGCACAGTAACTAAATATTACTCTGCCTGTTAGCAGCAACACTGTGCCAAGGATTTGTTTCACTCTGCTTGTCACTTGCACTTGGAGAGAGGTTTGCTGAAGGATCAAATCCATGTCTCTGATGAGCTCCTGCACATCAGATACAGGAACAGGCTGTGTGCTTATGCTCTGCCAAGTTTCTGAGGTGAAGTGGCAATTTAAAAGCATATGGAGAAAATAAAAAAATCAGTACTGTCCTGCTAACAGTACAAATCACAAATGTGAAGCAGCATTTGATTTTGAAGCACCATCTCAAGTTTTCCAGATAAGTCAAAGCCACAGAGTGAGCAGCTTGTATGCCACTTTTGCTGGTTACTCCATATCATCCTTGTGTTTAGACCATTAATCTTAACTCTGAACAGCATCACCTCTATGTATTCCTGCTAATCTCTACTTTTCACAGCGCCAATTGCCCTGCAGTATAGCTGAATTCTTTAGTTGTATTTTTTTTTTTTGCCCATTGCCTCCAAAGAAGGGGACAGAAAGATGACAAAAGTCTGCATAAAGCACACTCCTATGTGCCTGCCTGGCAGCAGTGTTATTAACTTACCCTTTCAGCCACAATCAGTTAAATACAAAACCAACTCACATTCTTCCTTTACACACTCAGAAAAGGAAATCCATGTGTTTATACTCAAAATCCACATTAAAATAAACCAACGGTCA
Source organism: Corvus brachyrhynchos (assembly GCF_000691975.1). NCBI lineage: Eukaryota > Metazoa > Chordata > Aves > Passeriformes > Corvidae > Corvus > Corvus brachyrhynchos. The sequence continues at coordinate 1,007,292 of NW_008238373.1, read as the reverse complement.
AATCTTGCCATCTTACAGTGTCTGAAAAGCCAAATTTGTACTTGCAGAAAGCTTTTTCCTTCCCCCATCCCACTGCCCCAACAACAACCTTCCTGCAGGCTCTTCCAAGATGACAGGGTCAGACATCGGTGCCGAGACACAACCATTACAGTGTGCTGGTGCTCTCATTACACACACCCTGATTTTATAAAGCTTACAACTGAGATTCGACATCCACTGCACGCTGCAGCTTGGCATATAACGCCATTTCCAGACAAACCAAAGAAAACTTATGACTGTTTCTCAGCTGTGAGACATCAGGAATTGATTTATGCTGGTTGCAATTTAACCTGCAACCTTCAAACTTCCCATCCACTTTAAATATTTTGCAGGGACATTTTTTTACCCTCCAGTGGCCATTTCTTATGGAGTTGCCTTCCAGCACCTTTCCCGCCATACCTGTGGGTACTTGAGCAGAGCCTAACTTTGCAAACCCTCCCTTGGGACAGACCCTGCAAAAGTGGTTCCGATGATTCCAATGCCAGTAGACACGCACTTCCAAGGCTTGGTAACACCCCTGTGTTTCCCACGGAACCTGCATATGGAGGTCTATACAAAGCAACACTTAGTTATTTACTCTGGTCTTGGCTCATGCAAGCAGAGTGATCAACAGTGTTCTATGTAACTGTTAGCTGAACTCCTTGCAAAAATGGCAGAGTCCTCAAAAATAAAACAGAAGGAATGCTGTGGTACTGTATTATAATATTTTAGCTCTCAAAAATGTTGCTGCGTTTTAGGCTAATGTTCTAACATCACAGATGTTCCCTTTCTTAGAATGGAGGGAAAGATCAGAGCACCATTACTCTCAGCTGGGAATTAGAGGTCTTTATTTTTTAAGAGAATGTAGATTTTTATTCTTTGGCAGACAATGTTTTTTCATTTGATAAGAGGACAAAAGTTGGCATGCAGTGTGGTTTCCCTTCTTAGTCAAAAAACGTACCTGTACATTCAATATTATTGTATCAAATATTGAAAGGAGGAAAAATTCCATGGCTTGAACTCACAGACATGTTTTCCAACATTTAAAATTTGTGGCTTTGCTCATGTGTTTATGATAAAATGTACCATTCTATATCATAACATTCAAATGATTCATCAAAGATTCAATGATAAAAGAACTGCAAAGAAACTGGAATGCTTTAAATACACCATCAGGTTCATGTACTTTCAGTTCCGCCGAGCTACTTCTCTACATACAAGCAGGAAACACTTGAGATACTTGGACTTAGCCCTGCATCACCAACAAAATTTATGTGGAAGAGAAGTAAATTGAACAGAAACAAAAAATGGCACAATTCGTCATTGTCACTTGAAACTTAAGACTAAAATTTATTTTTTTCCAGAATGCTGCATTTAAACAACAGTTTAAACAACTCTCTTTAGTGTGAAAGCACTGATACTTCACTTCCATTGTAACACCACGCTGACTACTGGAGCTTTTATGCCTGGCCATCAAATACCATATCCAGTAAAAATGCAGTGTATGGAGACTAAGTTGTTTCTCTCCTGGATAAAACTTCTACTTAGAAGCCACAGAGTACTGGACAATGTACTTCAATGTACTGACCACCCACCTCAGGTGAGTAAAACAATTCTGACTTCACTCTCACAGCTTCAGATAGTTTGGGAGATGCAATAACCCAGGAGCAACCTGCTCCAGTCTCACTGCTCAAGTATGACTTTCAGAGGATGCCTTGTGCTGAATCCAACCCTGTTCTGCTGGGTGCAACTCCAGCATCCTACCCACACCCACTGTATCCAGGCAGGAAAACTAGTGTAAGCAAGAGGACTATGGCGCCAGGAAGAAATGTGCAAGTTTTATTTTTAAACATCGCTGGACTGAAAAATAAACTCATATGGCTTATTGATATTTCAGGAGATAGTAGTGAATAAGTTAAAGAAGATTCATTCCAAAACATACGTTGCTTCATTTATAACTAAGCTAATGTACATATATATTTTCTTATTTTCTTAAGTGTTGAACAGCCACCTTTTTCCCCCCCACAAAGATCTCCAAGCACATGCATGGCACTTCCTACAAAGCTGTCATGGGCTAGAGGCTTACAAACAGTGATTTTTTTTTTTTTTTAATAAGAAATATTCATCAGACCCAAATATAATTATTTAAACCAACTTCTTCCTGAGCAACTTAGAAATTGGAATGTGCTGAAAAGTTTCAATAAATAAGTCAAAGATTAACCAGCTTAAAATGTACCTTTTAAAAGTTAAGCAAAATATATTTCATGACAGAGGAATAGGCCATAGGATCAGGAATATTAGATACTATGTGCCAGATAAATTTAAGAATTGCCATTTGAGGAGGAGAGGCCAGGTTGATTGTTACGAAAATACAACAATATTAAAACCTAGCGAGTAAATCATTAAGCAGCTTTTGTATTTCGATTATAAGTAGTGATGGCTGAAGACACCATTAAATAAACAGATAGAAACAGACTTTACTGTAAGCAGCAGTGAACTTGCAGGAAGGGTGAATGGTGTTAAGTGACTATACTCTGTTAAAACATTGGCAGAAAAAGGATTCAAACAGAATTTCAGAAACATGAGAATACTAGTTTTCTTTCCAAAATATAACAACTCCACAGTGTGTAAACTAATCATTACTCTTTCAATGTAATTTCATAGAAACCACTTAAAATATACAATGCAGCAGATTCATATTTTAGCTAATATGTTAGTTACTATCTGTGCCATTTTCAGCTTTCTTTAATGTGCTCCCCCACAGTAGTGCACTGCTACCACCAGCCTGGGATGTTAATAATGAATCTTCTTCCTAGTATTTTCTGTAAGTTAGCATCTTGTCTCAACTCTTCTTTATTTTCATTCTCTGTATATAGGTAAAGACTGAGCAGTGAAGAAGACCATAATGTTTATTGGCTCTCAGCAGGCTCATGGAAGGGAAAACCTTTGGAAAGCCCATTTCAGCTGATCCCGAGTTTATATGCTTCATCCATCACAAAATAACTTTTACTTGTTATAGCAAACTGAAGTATGACCTTGCAGATGGCAGCCATGGAATAGGAACCAAAAATTTTCTGGTAGGTGTTTTGAGAAAGGATGCGAGATAGACAGAGGTGGATTGTCCTCATCCTGGCAAGCAACTGCAACATCTTGTACCTGCTTCTTTCCTGTGCTCTAGGGACAGGAATTTATTGCTCTTATTCTCTATTAGTCCAGCTTTTTCTGGCAACATAAGAGGCCAAGGCCTCATCAAGACCCCAAACTCCCCCCTATTCTGCTGTGAAGCAGAAGGACAAAGAGCTGGGCCCAGGGCTGCCTGCAGGTCTGTCACTTCTGCACCACCAGCGCTGGCAGGCTGCCCAAGAGCCAGCATGCCACACATCACAGGGAACCCCACCCCAGGGACACCCACCCACCCCAGGGACACCACCTCACATATTGGTGCTACTTCTCTTTCCCCTCCCAGCTTCCACCGATCCCCTTTCTAGTGTTAGCAGATAATATTTGTAGTGATTAACAAGGGCAACTTTCACAGTGACTCTCTTAACCACCTATCACTGAATCGGCTTTGGTTTCAGAGAGTACATCTTCTTCTATTTGTTTGATGATTCTCAAGTATTTCAACTAGAGAAGCTGTGTATGTTCATACTGTTAATTTTCCTTCTAGGCACGCTAAAAGTAGGAGTCTGGTGTTTGTGCTGGTGGGGATGCTGTGTTCAGCTTCAGATGTGAACAACTAAATTCTGCAGCTATACTTAATAGGAGTTCCAGATCATCTGAGTTTTTTAATGAGCAGCTTTTTCTGTATCTCTTTGGATTTGTGACCCAAAAGAATAACAAAAATCTAAAAATACCATTCTTGAACATAAACCCCACATGTTACACCTTTTCCTTTAGAGTCTAATAGAAACATACTCAACTGCTGAAACAAAGCCCTGCCTGGCCCTTTTAATTTGTTGTTGCCATTCACCGACCTGGTAACTCTTCCCACTCTATGAACTAGAAGGGTTTACCAAAAACAATCTGGTTCCTGTAACTTGCCTTACACCCACTAGTATTGATTTGGCAGAATAGCAGCCTCTCTCCTCCAGCACAGGTGATTTGAGGAGCTGTTACCTAGCCCCTTTCTGAGCCTGTTATCCTTGGATTCACAGACACAGCAATGGCTCTGACCATAACACTGGGATACCAGGGTGCTTTGGACAAAAAGAGGCACTCTTCCCAAATGGCTCACTGCCTGTAGTTCCACTTGCTCATAGTTAATGCCACAGTGTTATGCCACAAAGACTTGTTTCTGAAGAGAGAGAAAAGAATCCGTAAAAGTTACTTTTCAAGAATGCTAATCTACTCTCTTGTATTTTGCAGGTTCCCAAAGGACTCCTGTGTATTCCAAAAGTTATTTTGTGACAGACGGTAGATACTTCTCTCTTGAACTATGCTATAGCAAGGATGCTATAGAGCCAACACTGTATAATGAATCAAACCTGCAAAATCAGGTATCTCCCAAAGGCTCCAGCATGTGGGAATGGTCTGTTTTGTTCCATTTCAAATCCGCTGCACGTTAACCCAGTTCCTTAAGGAATTACTTTTCATAATAATTAAAAAAAATCTTAAGAAAGCTGGAGGGGTCACCAGAAGAGAAAGGACAGCTCTTCCATCCATCACCTTTTATAGATATCCTCTAGCCACTTTTCATCATCTTCTTCCTCATCATCTATTGGTTCCTCAGTTTCCAGGGGAGAAGGGATGAAGAACTCAGGTCTGGGACGTGGTTTCCTGATATGAGACTTCAGTCCAAACTTGCGCTTTAGCAGGTGGAATTGTTCTTTGACATAGTAATAAAACTCATATTCATATCTCATGCGTTGGTAGAGGATCTGTATTGCTTCTGGAGAGGGGACGGTCTTTTTCACTGTCACAGTCAGATTGCCAAGTTTCCTATGTTCTGTAAAGAAAGAACAACAAGCAACATGGTGGGTGCTGATCAGCGAGACCACACGTAAACTTTTAATTTAAAACATTAAGGCATGGCCCTACTACATTACTGATACAAATGAGTTGCTTTAATAATGGATTTACTTTTAACAGGATATGAAAAAATACAGATGTTTGAATTCAGGCTTGCATGTTTAAATATGGCTAGTTCATACAGGTCATTTGGCTTGTCTGCAGTCACTGAAGATCTTAGTTGTCACTGGTTATGAGAAAATGCAAACCACATCATATGAATTATGAGCATAAGCATATCAGTAGAGAAACCCACAATCTTGCCTAGCTTTGGAAATTTTGTCAGGCACACCACCGAGCTTAACTAACCAATTATTTCCTATGTGGCATATGGTGACCTGTCTCATTTGTGCTTTATTATAGTTCAAATATTAACAGGTATTTGTCAACCTGAATCCTTCGGCAGCACCGAAGGATTGTTGGCAACACCACATGACACCTCAGGAGCAACTGTGCCTGTTAACTTTCTTGTCCTGTTATGCCTGTTAATGGAACTAGAATCATCTTCCTGTCATGCCCTGGAAGATTTCACTACTTTTTTGCTCACCTGACAACTTTTGCTTTGGTAAACTGAAATACAAACCTTTTATTGCTGATAAAGAATTAGAGTTACTAACAAAAATTCTGAATTGTCTCTTTGCCTTCTCTCTCAGTAGATGAGCCTACCATTGGAGATGAATGTATTTGAATGAGGTGTAAGGCAAACTCTGAAGGCAATCATTTTGCTCTTTTCTAGATGGCAATAGGCTGCCTGAGCATCCTAAGTATTTTCATCCTGAGTATATAACACGAGAACCTGTATCTTCTTGTAACAGCAGTTCTTCAAGTCAGAAGTATTCAAAAGGGTCAGGCCATGACAGATGGCAAAGAAAAAGCTTACATGGAGGAAGCAGACAACAAAGAACATTTCACGTTTCCAACTGGCAGCAACCACCCTCAATTCCAGAGGGACTCCTTGAATCAGAATGTGATTTTACCATGGGCAGAGTTCTGCTCATGTGAGCAGAACAAATGGAGGTCTTCTGAAGTACCCACCAGCAAAGCTTAACATATGCTTAACATCTCTAGAGAAACATGTTTTCATAATTGCTTACGCATAAAGCTAAGGGATGCAGCAATGGTTCCTAGCAGGAAAAGTAAGCTGTTCTTGGGATCCCACAAGCAATATGTTTATCCAAGAGAAATAATCAAGAAGAGCTTTTTAGGGAAGAGAGGAATTTTAAACAAAGAAAAACCCTTTTATCCCAAGAGGTAATAAAATATGAGTAAGTCCATCTAGCAAGCAGAACACCAATGATCTTCAGACAAAAAGCTGGTACAAGATTTTAAATCTTGAAAAGTACAACAGATGGGCAGAGAACAGCAGTGAACATGAACTGCTTTCTTTAAATTTTGAAAGATTAATATTCATAGAGCTGGAGGTATCAACACTTGCAAACAAATTTGATTTTCAGTCTGTGGACACACATTTTCCTCCTTCAGAGTGAAGGAAAACAAGGAACATTTTAATAATACTACATGAGACCAATGCTCTGGGCTGAACATGCTCTTATTCACTGGACTTCATTGTGTCACACCCACCTGGTGCAGAAGAAAAAAGTTATATCTGAAATAACTATATCTGAAATAGTCAGTTGTGCTTATCAACTCCAGCAGAGTAATTTGAAATGTAGGAAGAATGATACAAAGAGAAGATATGTTGAGTAGCTTACCCAATGCAACACTGTTCTAAATCACGAAGTATTTAAAGCATTAATTCTATTTTGCATCTATACTTTTAATTCTTTCTCTAAAGGAACAATGGTTTTTATTAATTGGTAACTATTAAAACATACTACTGTGTAATTAAATGAAACTTTTACACCAAAGTTAGTAGTTCTTTACACTGAAATCTATCTCTACTCATATATCTAAGTAATTAAACAATTGATTACACAGAGTTCTCTGTTCTTTAGTTACAGTGATGTATGGTGAAACATGCTGTATATTTACTGACTGTTTATCAATTTGCTCAGTTTATTTAGATAGTAGTGAAATGACTAAAATATACAAAAACAGAAAGAAAGATGCAATTTTTAACATGCTATTTATCTAAGAAAAAGTGTAGAGGGAGGATCAGGAAATGCTGAATTTCAAACAGACATTAGCATACAAAGCAGGACCTGTAGTTAGTGAATAGTGTGAAGTATTTTTGGTGAAAATGTCTGGGTTCCCCAAGAGCTTATTCTGGTCTGCACCACCTTTACTCATAGACCGGAATAGACTAATAAATGTCTTATCTTCTTAAATTTTCAGTCAAGTTGTTCAAGTTACCTTCATATTGCCATTGATGGCTATGAAATGACTACACTCCAGGAAGGCCACTGTACTCAGTCTGTCCCAGGGTGAGAAGAAAACTTTCTTATGATTATTGAGCACTTCAAGACATTCCTCTTTCTTGTGCTTAGCTGATAGCTCCTGCCAGCTTTACAGTCTGGTTTTCTTTACAAATTCAGCAGCAAATATACACTACTAAATATTGCATTTATTAGCTTAAGCCTTTATACTGCTTGCCAACTTCGTTTTTATTTTACGTAAGTTATTTCTGTTACAGAAAACTCCATTTAGCTCACTGGAAAAAGCTCTTTACTTATACGGTCCCTCCAGGACTCTAAGTGGGGAAAGCCACTTTCACAGCTCCAGCTCCCTTTGGTGGCTGCTTCTCTCAGCAGAGAGGAGCACTTGTGCTTAGCCCAGGAACGCTGCCAACGATGACAAGGTGAAAAGCATGAGACTGTTTTCTTTGGGGGGCAGCCTGTGGGGGCAGGAGTGGCCAAAGGCAATGTCCTGGTGGTGTGCCAGGCAGGGAGCAGCCCGGTGCTCCATGCCACCCTCGCAGCACAATACACTCCTCCTCTGAATTTGCTGTTGCAATGGCACAGGGGTTTCTGGATGTGTGCAATTCTCTGCTCTGTGCACAGACCTATGTCTACAGAAGGACACATACGAACAGACAGAAACACCCACACTCTGGAAGGCTGCAGGGGCAGTGTAAATTTTCTGGCTCCTGTTTGCCTTGCAGCACAATCATCGGAACTGCAGAGCATGAAGAGCTGTGAGGTGTGGGTTGTTGGATGGCGTGAGTTGGGCCTGCGCCTGGCTGCAGGCTCAGCCTTTTGATAAAACAAGTGAACTCTGCTTTTTTTTGTACCTGAACTTTATTTAGACTGTGTTTTAATCTTAAATACTCTTAAAAGGCTCTCTAATACAAATATGGATGAAATCACAAAACTGCCCCTTGAGGTCACCTCAACCACCTCTTCTCATCATAGAAGCAAAATGGAAAATTAGATCTGGCTTAAAGCCAAAATACCAATCTGCATATGCTGCATAAACCCAGCTGGCCCACCAAAGGACCCCCATTTTATGACCTTTGAGACAGCTAACCACATGGAGGGCAACAAACTACACCATTTACTTCTCAAGGTTATTTTTTTTTAAATGTGTTTGCTTTGGCATTCTTTTAAATTGCTAGAAGAATGTACTATACAGCAATGCAACCCCCCAGTGCAGCCTGCTCATACCTTGAATTAAAACTAAACTGGTACGTAGATAGGAATGAAGAAAATTAAATTCTTTTGGGTTACCAGTTGATGAGCGTTTACTGTTACTTTCCACACTCTCACTTTTTTTTTTTTTAAACTAAGAAAAGGACATTACTCACTGGAGCAATCCAAACCATAGGGAAAAGTGAGTTTTCTAACTTGTGGCTCAAAAAACCTTGAATTGCCATATTTAGACAAAATGATCCTAAAGGCATTCTCCACCTCAGAAGAGCTTTTCAGAATGATGTGCTCTCCAGTGTCCTCCTGTTTTGGGGGGTGCCATGCCGAGGCTGCTCCTCAGCGCTGCTCCTGGATGAAGCCACAGGGAGCCCAGCGCCCCTGGGGGGCCCATGTGGAAGAGGTGAGCCAGGCTGGAGGCAGCTCAGGGTGGCTGCAGGCCAGCAGAACTGTGGGTTTGCTGGGCTAACGCTGCGGTGCAAGAACGCCACGCTGAGCTGTGCTGCGCTGCCCTCGTGGCTGTGCGAGCACGACGGCTGTCACAGATACAGCAAACTCATTTCCTGCAACCACACACGGAGGCCCCGCGTTTCCATCATATGCAGCCGAGCTACAGCACATACCTACTTCTCCAGAGTTTTAAATGGAAATAAACGTATGTCACTGTGGTTAGATGTGACGTACAAAGGGGCAAGGGTCTCTGCTTGATCTGCCTCTCGTTGCTGCAGTGCCAACCAGGGCTCTTATGGCTACACTAGAAATGATCTCCCCCAGAATATTAAACTGCAGCTTAGCAAAGAATTTTCCAATACAACTGATTTGCTTTTCAAACTCAAAATTTTTATCCTGGCTCTTGAAGGATATCTGGAAAAGGACAGTGTGGGGAGAACCGATGAGACACTGATGTGCTGGGCTCACATGTCTTTCCAATGGCCACAGGGTTAGTGCTGCTCAGGAGTCTTGGTCCAGGGCAGGTCCCTGGATCCAAGCTGGAGGAGGGATGGTGTGCTGCAGCCACACTCCGCGATGGAGCACCTTGCTTGGGCTCATGTTTGTTAATGGAAAGCAGGGATGTTGGAGAAAACCTAACAGAGACACCCGCCAGACAGAAATATATTAAAAATCAAAACTGATAGAAAAGTTAAGTAGCAATTTGTCCCACAGCATCTACCAACTTTATCTGAAATACTATGAATCCCAGTTACTAACCTCTTCACTGCTAGTTTACTCTCCTCTCGGTTATTCACACCAACAAAATACGGTGTAAGTTGTAACGACATGTAGATAAAGATTAGACCGTCATGTGCATACTGGGGACTTATGCCAGGCTCACAGCAATGCTTGCTTTGTTTTAGCACTTCTGTCCTGTATTATTGTGCTGCTTTGCTGCCATGGAACAACTCCCAACTCCAGGGGATTACGAGAACTCTCACACAGTGGCACACAGCCATTTCCTATCTCCTAAAGGTCAGGTATGAAACTCTCTGAAAGAGCAGCACTCCAGAGGTCATGGAAACTCCCAAAACTTCAGGGACCTGCACTCCTAGGAAATGGAACGTCCTATTATTTTTCAAACAGGGATCTTGGGAGCAAATACACCAGACTGTAATTAGCACAGATACTAAAATTATGGCTGTCAGTGACAGAGATGGAACTAGGTGAGACAGCAATGGTCCTTCTTCTTTCTTACCACTACAATGAATAAAGAAACTGGAGGAAAGAATAGTCTCCCTGTTAACCTTATATAATTTCATTATTTATATTAACATAGACAAAATGCAGGAAGCTCTGACAATGATAAGCTGGCAGAGAAAAATTGAGGGATGCCTAAACAGAGATTAGCTAGGAAGAGCTCAAACAGATAATCTGAATGACGTGCAGTCAAAAAACTACTAATGTTCCAGGATGTAAACACCAAGGAGGCATGACATAAAATCACAGCAAGGAAGAAAAAATGAAGAAAAAAGAAAAAAGAGGTAGCGATAAGTGATAAATGTAAGAAGTACCTTGGTCTGATAAGGCCACAAATAACAAACATCTTCCTACACTATGCAAGTAACATATATTTGGAAAATATTGCAGAAGTCAACACTGCACTGGTCTGGCTGTCAACTGGACAATGCAACAGCAATACGCATTCAACAATGCTCTTACATACTGCTTGAGCTGTTAAAGGCATTACATCACTATTATGAAACACTTGCCATACAACAAACTCAGCAATACAAATATATAACTTTCCCCAGTTACCACTCTCTGAAGTCTCTTCTCCAACCAGTGTATTTATCATGAAATCTCTAACTCTCCTCCTGGAAACATCACAGTGCTGTGCCTTTGCTCCTATGAGTTCAGAACTGTGGATCCAACAACATGGATTTCCAGCTGCATGGGACACCTCAGCCAACCTTCCTGTACCACACATTGCCTCTGATGCTGCCCTCACCCTGGAAATGTGCTGTATCTCACATAAGATCAGATAACAAATCTCAGCAGGATCTTCTAATAGATGCCCTCCTTTGGTGCATTTTAATATTGTATTCCCAGTTCAGGTAGGTTAACGCAGAAGAAAAAGAAAAGTTGAAAAATAACCCACACTGGTAGAATGAACAGGCAGATTCTTATGAGAATGTGGTCAGGTACTTTTATATCCATTAAGCAACTTTTAAGTTGAACTAGACAGAGTTGGAGGTGCCAAAACCAAAGTCATCTGCAGAGGAAATGCCAGGATTGTCTAGTTTGAGTTGCCGAAAGAACTGCTATGGTTGCAGCTCATATGCAATTTCTAATGTATTTTTTATAGCTGTTTAAGGGTTACTGAATGAATCCAGTCAAATCTGGATCTGACAAAACCACAATTTAAAAATAGCTTCTTACAGATCGCTTGTGAACAGGGCTGCATAGTAGGTTATGCAGATACTAACATTATTACTTTATTGCAGAGACAAGAGAGAGCTGCAGTGACCGAGACAAATTTCAGCAGCGCTTACAAGCAGGAAAAGCTTCACCACAGCTATGTAATGCAGAAAATCTGCAGAGATATAGCCCACGACCTGAGAATCTAGAGCAGGCATCTTGCCTTTGTGCTTCGAGTCATGGTAGGCTGCTATCTGTGATTTTTGTCCACAAAAAGGAAATGATGAAGAGGCGTGCTGTGCAAGCTAAGATGTCCAAGAGGAATGGAGAGAGGTGGAGGTATCTTTATTTCCATATATAGTATTGGTAAGTGAAACACTGGCATATAGCATCCAGTTTTGTAACCACATCCTAAATCAGACAGACTATGAAAACAGCCTCAGAATGAACACTGGGGTTGAAAGGGACACTTTGGAGAAAGATGATAAATTTGTTCTGGTCAGCTTACCAAAAAAAGATGATTGAGAGGTGACTTGTTTACAGCATCTGCATATTTTCATGGTGAGAAAACTATGGGTACTGAAGAGTTGGAAGCAGGAACCAGACAAATGGGGACTGGAAGCATGGCACTGCTTTTTTAAAGTGGTGAAGGTAATTGATTGTTAGTACAAAACAAACACAGTTGATTTGCTATCACTTGAAAATTTTACATCAATGCTGGATAACTTAATGAACTCCAGATACTGGTCTCTATGCAGAAGAGAGACTCTGTGGCCTGGAGCACATAGGAAGCCAAGCTCAATGATCCAATGATCCATTTAAGTCTTTCACAGATGCAAGTTTCGAACGTCTTGCTTGTGTCAGCTTCCAAATCAGAAGCACCACATGCAAAAGACTTTTTGTCACTGCTTTTCAGATATCTCAGTGTGAATGTCATTTTTGGAAGATGTCTGGACACCCAATTTGCGACCTTTTCCACTTTTTTACTGTTCAAACCTAGTGGTCACCACCCTCTAGTACTAGGCCTTGCAGGAATGGGAAATAATCCTACCTTTAAAAAAAAAAAAAGTTGAGATCATGGCCTTAAAAATTGTTAATTCTAAGTGCAGGCTCTTAGCCTCTTAGACTTAAGCCTAAGTCTTCCAAGAGCATACATATGACTGCTTATTTCTTTATATAACTACTGAAATGAAAAATGAAAGCAAAAATACTATGATGCAAGTAATGTCCAGTAATAAAATTTATGCACTGCCAAGGTAAAATCACAACTGGTATGAGAGACAGTACTGGGAAGATGAGTGGTACTGTAAGAAAGCTGCTATTAAAATGGGGGGGAAAAAGGTGCTATTGGTTCTTTTCTCCCTTGTGAGAAAGATGCCAGTTCTAAGAAGATTTTCTCCCAACCATGCCTGCACACAGACAACTGAAAGCCCCAAAATGGTTTTATTTCTTACTATTTCAAGTTACAGGCAGTCAAGAGAAAATTGTCTCTTTTGCCCTTAGGTTCTTTTGTGTATAATGAGTGACTGAAGGCAGCCAGGGGCCGAGACACTGCTGAAGAAGGAAGAATGCTACCAGAGCAGAAACAACACACTGTTCCTTTCAAGTTCACCCCCTCCTGGCCCACAGCCCGACTGCCTTGGCCAGTTGCCAGGAGATCGGGACAAAGACTTCCTCCTCTGGCCAAAATCGAGGAAAAGGGTCTGTTGTTTAACACAGGCAGACTTGTTTCAGCAAGAGAAAAAAATAAAAAGAAGGGGAATTATATTAACTAGAAGCCCTGGGAGAGGAGAGTAATCTCATAGTGTGGCTAGTGCAATTCTCACCCTGCTCTTTTCCTGGAGAGGGAACATCCTGATTTTCTACTGTTCAGACTACAAGGCAAAGTATAATGTCCCAACAGGGCTAAGCCCTAAGGCTGCCAGGGTCTTCATGTCCCCTGAGGTCACTATGAACCAGAAACAAGAATGCATCTTTCCTCCTTCCAGGAAGATCCAGGCAACACACTCTGCCCTCCACGCCTCCACGAATAAGCTCAAGTGAAGGGTGAGTGTCCTCACTCATGGAAAGACGGTAATTCCTATGCACCCAGCAGACCTCCAAGAGTCTGACAGATAGATAAGCCAAACCTTTAGGTATCTCGGGACTTCACATTGACCAAAGATACTGCTGGATTTCCACAATGGCATCAAACCCAAGTCAAGGTGAATTCATGCCTTGGCTTTTCACTGCCTCTGTTACAGAGCCTGCAGCTGTGTCGGCAACGAGGAACCTGGGACACCTGGGATTTGCTGCAATTTGAGAGTTTGTGTCTGTCCTGGAAATCTTGGAGGCAGATGCTGTTACAGAAGTTACAGAGATACACTGGCTCTTCATGCCAACCTCAGCACTTCTTTAGCAGTGCAGCTACAGGCAAGGAAAGGGGGCTTGGAAAAGGCAGAAGAAAATCCCTAGGTCTGGGGTGACCTGTTTGATCCTGAGCACCAAAGTGCTCCCTCAGAGGCTGTATCACAGGATGTAGTGTCTCAGTGACCTGTGGCAGTAGACTTCCCCTGGCAATGCTTTATATGCACAAGAGCTTTTGGAAGCAGACCCCAACTCAAGGATAAGTATGATTTTAATCTGTTTGGGTTAATATAAACGAATACAGGACATTTTTAGGTGCTTAGAAGCTGTTCAAACACTATCAAGATTTACACATGCATGTACTTGCTCTGTATTCCAGGCAATATATTTTCTTCCGGAAGGAGTGTGGAAATAGCATTTCTGACATACTTATGAGACCAAGATCTTTGAAGATAAAGGCTTTCCTATGCACCCTATGCATCTGTCCCAGCCAGTAGCAAAGACAACTGCCTCTGCAGTAACACTCACCTGTCTTCAGTCACTGACACAATCAGCTCCAGCACACCTTTTACCATTCTTGCTTGTGTGTCAGCACCCGGAACAATCCATTGAGGAAACAGAGCTTGCTCAATGATCTTTTAAAATTCAACCTCCATTTAACATTAATGTGCAGACAGGGAAGAGATACATGGGCACATCGTTCTGCCATCTATCACCTTGTTTACAGGAAGTAGCCTTAACTCTACTGCTTATTAAAGAACTGAGCTGAGTACTCTGAAAGCGCACATGAATCGGAATGAGAGACATACCGGGTATGAAAAGCCATTGCTCCTGCACTTAATCCTGCAAATTGTCTTATGTCTGCAGTATTTCAACCAGTAGTTTCATGCCAGTGTTAGAGAGACTGGCTAGTATCAAAGTTTCCAGGATAGTCTGCACATTAGTTTAATGACAATACTAGACCTGACATAATGACTACCATGCTTCAAAGTTACACTGCACAAACCTTTCCCTTGTGATTAACAAAACAGGAGATAAAATGACCTGCTGTCTTTTTCCATTTCAGTATTTACGGACACTTATAAATGTTAACACCTCAGAATAAGAATAAAATGAGACAGAAACCAGGAAGGATGTGACAGCAATTAGGAAAAGCTCTACAAGATAAATCAATTTTGGGAGGGAACGAGGTTACTAAAAGGAACACTAAATGTGCAACAACCTAGGCTTTTGTTGAAGAACATTGCAATTTTCTACATTGCAGTCTTCAGGAGAGGTGGAACAAAGGCACTCAACATTACTCGCAAGACATGCAATGTTAAAAGTTTTATCAAGATAAAGAGAGAAACGTGTTGAGGCAGGCTGCTGCCCTAGTAAGCAGTCAAGCACCCATGCGGCCATCTGCTCTCACAGTAGGAGAATGGAGAGACCAGGAAGAACAAAAGCAAGAAAACTCGTGGGTAGAGATAAGAACAGTTTAATCTGAAGGAGGTGGGGAGGGCGGGAGTGATGTAAACGACATCCCTTACCACATTCCCCAGTCAGTGCATAAGCAATGGCCAACCTAGAAGCCAAAGATCCCACTCCTTCCTCCACCTCTACTTTTATTGATTACTGAACATGTTGTTATACGGTATGAAATATCTCTCTGATCAGTCTGGGTCAGTTGTCCTGGCTGTGTCCCCTCCCAACCTCTTGCCCATCCCCAGCCTACTGACCAAAGGGCAGAGTGACAAGAAGAGAAGGCATTGATGCTGTGAATGATGCTGTGAATTACAGATGAGTTCTGGAAGTAAATTTAACTTATCTGATAACATAACACAACACAGAAAATACCATTAAGAACCAAAAGTCAACATTTCAGTGCCCAATTTCAACACCTATTCCTCTTAACAACAAATCTGAGCCTGAATCTACAAAATCCTATTTAATTTGCTAAGCTTATTAGAAGAATTTTTTTTTTAATACAGAGTATTTTAATGAAGTTCTGTGGAAAACATGATGAAAAAGTTATCTGAGAGAACAGTACACTCAGGGTTTCCATAGTAAGAAAAACAATGAAAAAATAATCAAGCCAACTTTAGACAGGCCTGTCCAAAAAAATAAAAAAATCACCTCTGGGAGGCTCAGTGTACATTTATGTAGAAGGGACAGTGACCGTGTTGGATGTGTATGTGCACTTAAACATAACAACAGGGCTCTGAGGCACATGTTTTCACCCAGGCTCAGGGCTCAGTGGGTGACCAATGCACACAATCAGGTTTTGTCTTAGAATCATAGAATCATTAAGGTTGGAAAAGACCTCCAAGTTCACTGAGTTCAACCTTTGACTGAACACACCATGTCAACTAAATCATAGTGCTAAGTACCACATTCAGTCTTTCCTTGAACACTTCCAGGGACAATGACTCCACCACTTCCCTGGGACATTTCTTCCAATGCTCAAATACCCTTTCAGTGAAGAAATTTTTCCTGATGTCCAACCTGAACTGTCCCTGGTGCAACTTAAGGCCATTTCCTCTTGTCCTGTCGCTGGTTCCCTGGGAGAAGAGACCGACCTGGCTACAACCTCCTTCCAGGTAGTTGTAGAGAGTGGTTAAGGTCTCCCCTGAGCCTTCTTTACTCCCGGTTAAACACGCCCAGCTCCCCCAGCTGCTCCTCATATGACTTACCCTCTCTAAACCTTTCACAAGCTCTCTTGCCCTTCTCTGGACATGCTCCAGCACCTCAGTGTCTTTCTTGCAATGAGGGGCCCAGAACTGGACACAGCACTCGAGGTGCGGCCTCACCAGTACTGGTGAGTACAGGGGGACAGTCACTGCCCATGTCCTGCTGGCCATGCTACATCTAATCCAGGCCAGGATACCATTGGCCTTCCTGCCCACCTGGGCACACACTGGCTCATGTTAAGCCAGCTGTTGAACCACCATGCTCAGGTACTTCTCTGCTGGGCAACTTTCCAGCCAAAAAAATCTATTGGGGAGGTTGTCCTCTGCAACTGAGTGTGCAGCTTTGGAAGGGACACACCTGGAGCTATTGAGGGAGGAAGGGGACACCTGGCCTAACCAGTCTAAGCAGTAGAACCAACCCTGGCAATCAGTGGGGTGACAGATGCCTCAGCTAGATTGCCTTCACATCCAGTTTTAGTGCTGAGTATGCAGGTCCCAGTACCCAATTCAATGTCTGGATAGGGCCAAGTTCTCCAGTAAACCCATGCATGCTAGGAGTATGAAATTGTGACTCTGAGCTCTTTAAAAACACATTCCTCACAGGCTACTCTAGTATGTCCAGTGACTGTGGTCACCAGATTCTAAATAAACAAAGTAACCTGGGCACATCACATTCAGCTGGAACTTCATCCATCGGCTTGCCATAATGGCTGACAGCATTTCTGGCACATTCCCAGAGCATTTAATTTTATTAAGTACATTTACTGAAGAAACAAAAACCCTTAAACTGAGCAAATATAGAGTCCTCATAAATGTAACTAGTTTTTTTTTTTTTCATTTTGTTTGAGTAACAGTGGGAAATGAAAAACTGCAAGGCTAAAGGAAGTGAAGGGACTATTTATATAGCATGGGAAAAATTAAACTGAGATTCAACACTTTAAAGTGGGTGACATCTGTTTATCAAAATACTTCTGTTGTATCTTTTGCTTTTTGTCTTTTCCTGCTAAGAAACAAGGATGCAGTGCTAGATTCGTCCTTTGATTTTAGCAGCAATCTGGGCAAGTTCTGCCACTATTTCAAAATCAAAATATTGGTCTGGCATTGCCAATTGCTAGTAAAATATACTAACATATCATGTGCCATTTCTTCACTAAATTACTCACACATGTATATACAGTATGAAAAGATGTGTGGGACTAGGAGGTTTTCCCTTTTTGCACATGAGATACAAAGAGGCTATGCACTTAACTTCTTATTACTTTTGAACAAGTGGGATGCACACCAAGATGTGGTCTGAAAGGGTAACTGAAGCAGTCTGTGAACTGAGCAGCTGAATTAAGCAGGAACTCAAACCACTGATTTCTACAAGTAGCTTGCAAAAACATGCACCAAGGAAAATAATTTTCAATGATTCAAAGCAGAACCTTTGGCTAAGTGGTAAGTCTGCCCTTAAAATAGGCTAAATAAGGTGTTCTGCAAATGCACAAAGTACTGGGGCCTGCCAGGGACCCAATACCATATTCTACCACCAGCAGAAGGCAGTGCTAAGTAAAATCTGAAATTTAATATACAGACAGATATGCTTTGCAGTTTCACTGCTCTTCTGTTAGTAAAAGTTCAAGATGAACTGGGCTGACATTTTTGGTAAGCTGTTTGGTAATGGGTAAGACAACACTTCTTGCTATCAGCCACTTGCATTGGCGTGTCTGCACCAAACAGGCAAAGTTGTACAAGATGCAATTTTTTCTTGTTATTTTCAACTAATAAGAGCTAAGAATAGCTGACTACAAAAGGGGTTTATTGTCCTCCAGGAGCTGTTCTTGGTATATCTGGATGAATACGTATGTATATCAGGATGTGTGTATATGTATGCCCACCACAATAATGTATTTCTTTCAAGGGCTTGGACTAAGAGCACTCATCTCACGCTTTTTCACTACTCTGACTGGAAAGAACAATTTGCCACTTGCAAACAAAACAGACAAAAAATATTAACACAAGAACTCTGTTTCATTGCACTTATGAAGAATACACACCCTCCATGCTAAGCATCTCACCTGGTCATTAGAGAAAATCAGTGAATTGGTTTGGCACACAAAGTCATGAGCTAGACTAAGTACCCAAATTCGGGAAAGAATATGAACTCTTCAGAATGCTATTTCGTGTGGAAACCTAGAATGCAGAGAATATTTCTCTGTTTTGAAAGGTTTTACCCCCCTGGACAGTACTGGTTTTGGCCTTTGTCCATGGGAAAATTTGCCTAGCCTCTGGGAAGAATTTGAATCTGCAGTGGTGTGAATTAGGTGATAGAATACTATGTGAGATTATCACAGGGTGAAAAATTTAGAGTTTTTAGGTCTATTTGCATAGTAAATAGAGAGAAGTAGAAAACCTCAAAATGGAGGATAAGTTGTAGTTAAAAGCTTCTTTCTCCTTCTTCACTAACTCCGTATTTTGCAGCAATAGTGGTTTGGGATGATTGGATACAGAATCCCGCAGTTCCTGTCTACATGATTTAGGAACTTGTTGGACATTGGTAAAAAAGTGAAAATATCTTGTGTTTTAAGTTTTCATTGGGTAATTTACCTTTAAAAAGGCTGTGAGATCTTGATAAGTTGTCTTCTTGCTGCATTCTCTGCTCTGTGCTATGTCTAAGCCATGCCAGTGGCTTGTACTCCTTAGATAAGAATTAATAAACACCTATCTGGAGACTAAGAAGCATGAAGTCCCATTTGCCTCCTTTTTTCTCCTGGCAAAAATCTACACGTCTCCCCCATCAGGGAAGACAACAATTAATGATGTGGACAGCGTTATTCAGTATCCAGGATTCCCAGCTTATGTCCTGACTCTAATAGCTTTTAATTACCATCACAGACTCAAAATTTACCACTGAGTTTACCACTTACTGAATTAAATTAAGAATGGGAATAGACAGGATAAGAATCTAGACTGGAAAAAACCCCACACCTGAAATATCCACAAATGCTGAAATAATAACCCTAAGGAAGATGTGGAAAGCATGTGATACTTCTGTGGTGAAACTGGACAAACACTAGTCCCTATGAACCAGGTTTCAGTGCAGAAAGACAGACTGAGGACTTCTCGAACACTGAAACATAAGCCGTGCACAGAGAAAGACCGGAGATATATCTCACATGTGCTGATCCAAAACTCTTGGAGAGAATACGGAGGAAGCAACTGGTGAAATTACCTCACTGCCAAATACCTGAGCAGGTTTGTTCAACCATCATCCCTTACCCCAGCTGGTCCTGCCATGCTTCAAGATCCCTTCATAGTTTTACTGTCCAAAATCCTTCCCCAGGTTCCCCATCTTCCGCAGTTCACTCTCTAGCAGTTGCTTTGGTCACCATGCAGGGGTTTCTTGAGAGTTTACTAGAATAGATCTTCCTCTTCATTCACCTCCTTTGCTCTTGGTAATGGAGTCCTGGGCTTCTGCTGTGTTTCTGTGCACCACAGGGAACTAAGGTCATAGACTTTGTTCCTGGAATCACTGCAGGAAAATACAGCGGGGTGCTAAAAAACCCCAAGTGAAGCCCACAAGAAACCCCCAAACAATTCCACCAAAACTTAAATAGGACTCAATGATGCACAGATCTCTCTATTGGATAGGCAAGGAAAGCATTAAGAAGGATGACATAAACTTTGTTTTCATATGCGTACTTCATCCTTGCTCCTACAAACACTACTGCATGTCAACTCCTAGCCAGCATCCTTCTCTACCCTACTGTGTACTGTATACAGCACAAGTGAGGATTTTTTTTCCACCCAGCCACTCAGGGCACCAAACAACCCCCAGAGAGATGAACAGCCATTTAACTCTCTTCACTGATCATGCAGAGAGTTCAGCTCCCCAGTACATAATTTGAGCAGTGCCATTAAATAATGTCAATATCCAGTGAAGTAAGCCAGGTTTGTCTGAAGACCCTTCAAGGACAGTCAGGCTACTGTGAAATAGGCAGAGCACTTATGGAACAGTAGAGTGGAAGAAAACGTCAAAATAAAAATAAGACTTCAATGTCCAGAAAATATTTAGTGGTTTTTAGGCTAAAACAGAGTTTTCTGTGAATATTTTCATTCAGTGTTTTAAATAAATTTGCTTTGGCTATGCTGTCACTTCTGTCATTTCCAATTTCCACTAGCTTTTGGAAGATGTATATTATGTATCAGTCACCCATTAATTCCACACTCTCATTTTATGTAACAGAAAAAGCATGTTCGTGTCCAAGCAGTAAACGTCCAAACTTGCTAACATCCTGAAAGCCACAGGAGCACAGCTCTGCAAAGCACTGGGGGCTCTGGCCGACTGTGTGCACCCGTGGCTCCCTGCATGCACCAAATATTCTGCTGCAGCAACATCCGTGTGCTCCCTGTCCCTGTCTTCCCTCCCCATGGGCCCAACACAACCAGCCACTGGGCTCTCCCAGTAACTTCTGCCGTGCTTCTTTCCAGTGAGAAAGAAGCAAAACCTTCTGTCCTCGCTTCTTTTTTAGATCCAACAGTATTCTTTATCAACCTCCTTTTTCCCCCTTCCACTGCACAAAAACCAAGAGATCAAATCATGTAGCTGACGGCTTGGAAATTAATTGAAGCAGTCAAGAAGCAGGAGAAGCAGAGACAAGACAACCAAACAGTTTTTGTTCTAAGCCCTACATTTGCATGCTCTGCAATGCCGAAGATGTGATACCCATAACGACTTACAGGTACACGTGTACCCCAAGAACAGAAATACATCACACAGCAACACAACTTCACAGGCCCTGCAAAATTCAGTTGAAGGGAACAAAATGGAAGAAGACGAACCTCATTCAAAATTTCCATTACACAAAAGGTATTAGATAGAATCATATTGCAAAAGGCACAACAGGATATATTATTTTATCATTAATCTGTCAGAACGCAAGAATTTAGGGTTTTTCTTATGCTGGATGCATAGAGCTGAATAATCCCATATTACAGGGAAGCCAGATCAGAAACAACAGCCATGAGGAAAGCAAACTGATTGTGAAGAGAGTATTTCAGGGCCTGAGAACAGAGCAGGAGTGCTTGCGTGGGCAGACAACAGATGCCGCTCCAGACTTTCAGCAAACAGCAGAGCAGGGAGGGATGGGTAAATGCTGGTATTTACTTGCTGTTTTAACTTAAGCAACTGGAGGAAGATAACAATTTAAGACACTGCCCCCTGGATAGCTTTTGTATTTCTCCTGAGTCTTCAATTATTATATTTTTCTCTCTCTTCAATATCCTCATTTCCCCTGAGTATGCACCGACCAGCAACTTGCATTCCCTAGAAATCCTCCCACTAGCTATCTGGAAAGAAATTTATGCTAGAGGGCATAACACTCTTCTAACATGCAGATGCCTTTAAAACCACAAGTCATCTTCAGAAACCAAATTGAACAGAGGTGCATAAAGAATTCCTCCAAGACCTATTCTGGAGGCAAGTGGATTCAGCCAACTCACAAACATCAGCAGTAATTTCAATTCAGTAAGCATGTTTGGCATTCTCAAACCTTCACCCAAACCACACACCTCTTTGCACGTGCACTTCTTTTAAAAATACTTTTTCTTGGTCTGTTTTTGTGCTCACTTTTTGCCCTCAGCCTGCATGATAAGAATTTTCTGGGTGAACCCTGGAGAACTGAGCAGACCAAACACTAATTCTCATATGGAATTTATTTAGAGGAGGAGAAAAAAAATCCCTTAAGTTGAGTAGTTACGTTATTTTGAACTGGTTTTGTATTTTATGCGTACATAGCGGAGCTGGAATTTCAGGGCTGGCTTTTGTTTGCATTCATCATGAAACATTTGTTATATGAGCTGCTGCTACTGCTACCAAAACAGCTGCTGCTCACTGCTGGAAAACCAGAGGCCAACTCAACAGTTTCTTTCTTTCTCTGGTAAGTCTAGCTGGAAAATGAGGCCTGGTGTGTCTGCAGAAAATTACCTTTCTTTGGCTTCACTGTCATCCTTGCCACCTTTTGCTTGCCCAGAATGTAAACTTGAAAGAGAACAGATAAATCAGAACAAGAGCAGGCATGTTCTGATGCTCCTGAATCACCTACCATTAAACACAAATCAGAAGTACAGCTGCGTGAACTCCCTGCTTTGCAGCTAGGGCAGCACCTCAGATGTGAATGTCTTTCCTTCAGCTGCTCTTGAGATTCAGCCAGGATTTAGCCCTTCTGTCCTGCATTATCATTTTCTGCCATCTGGAAAAATTGAGTCATGACTTGATCTAGCTTTGCATAAAAATTTCTTCAGTAGGAGACTGCTTCCCTGTGCAGAGAAAAATACCCACCCATCTGACAATCTGTGCACTTTCCTACCAAGCTCCACACAGATCAGGACCCAGAGCATCTGCGGACTGCAGCTCTGAGTGCTGAGGACAGACCTTCTCAACTGCACATGAGATGAATTTTAATGCTTTGCTTTATTATGATTCGTAGGCCACTTCAGTGTTGTTTTTGTTGCTTCCTGGTAACATCATATCGGCATTGACCTCTCTTACCTCAGTCATACCTTTTTAAGAGAACATTTATCCCAGGCTGCACCATAGTCCCTGTGAGACTTCCTTGTTTTTTTCAAAGTAAGGGGACACTACCAGACAATGCATGCCTACCTCTTCCACCAGCTTTATCCTGCAGGAGAACATTCTTTCTCCTATCCTGACAACTGGTTTTCTTAAAGAGCTTTTAGACAGAGATCTTGCTGAAAAATCACACCTGTACCATCTCATATCCCTGTGCTTGCTACGTCCTTCAAGGAAGTAGTTGATTTTTGAGTTTTTACAAATGCCATACTGACTTTTCCCAACTGTCTATTAATCACATCCTCAATATATTATAGTTCCTCCCAGTACATCAATTTGATTTTTTCATCTGTTATGTCTAGGTGACAATTGCAGCCCTCTAAAAGCTTGGGAGTCATCTTAACTATTCTTCCAAAATAGCTGCAGATTGAATCAGGGGACATACCACAGAGGTGGCGATTTCAGTTTCAAAGAAATCCTTGATGAATGCTAGCTCTCACAGCAGCATCCCTAACACTGCCAAGGACTCAAGACAGCTGTGGAGTAAAAAATGCCACACCCTAACAGTTACCTGTATTATAGATGGCATTTGCAAGTAACTGAGAAGATATTCAAATGGAGTGCAGATAGCACAACTCAAAAGATAATATTTATAAAGTGCAGTAACCATTGTGCAAATGTTGGAGATAGACAAAGATAGAAAACTGGAAAGAAGATAGTAATAAAAGAACACAATGAGAATGCAGTTTGGAAGAAGAGGAGGAAACTGGGAAGATGAGCCAAGAGAGAAGCAGAGGGGAGAATGCTCTTTCATACTACATTTGAAAATTTGTGATTCTACTCCAAGAACAGAGAAAAAAAAGAAAAATGGAATCTTCATAGCTATATTTAGTAAAAACCTCTTTTCTCACTATAGCTTCTTGGAGAGAAAATTTTCAAGAGGGATGGACCAAAAAGGCTGGGAAATTCCAACAAGGAAAGGAAGTAGGGAACATAACTCCAAGGAAGGAAGAGCAAGGGGTCAGCTCTCCAGCACCATAAACTGCCTTCAGGGCAGGGAAAGCAAAGGGGTTCAGAGGAAAGAGCACAGGCATGGTCTGAAGCTGTGTTCAAGAGAGGAGTGATGGCTGGGAGACATACCAAAGCGACTCCTGTGTAGCACCTGAGAGCTACACTGCTAACATATTTACTTCATTTCAATTCTTAAAATTTTGTCATCAAGAGCTGACTCTTGCACTTTGCTGAAATTCACGTTACTTATTCTCTCCCTTCTTTTCTAATAGTAGCAACAGGGTCCTTAAGATGATTTTAGAGCACAATACACTGTGTCCTCTGGGAGCAAGTGGTCCCTTTACAGATGTACCTGGGGGATGTCCCTTCCCTGTCTCCCTGCCACTTCTCCCAGCTGCCCACTGTCTCTCTGCCTGACTCTTCTCGGCCACCTAGCCCTGATGTGTCTGGGAAAAACCCTTTTGATGTTAGCTTTAATGCCTTTAGCAAGCTGCATGTCAGAAAGTGCCGTGCAATAATTTCCCACCTAACTTGTCAGAACTTATGCTCTCTCATGTTTTCCTAATTTTAATTATTATAACAGTTTAATTACTATAGCAGCTAATTTGCATCACTTTAGAAACTAGATTTTAAATTGCAGCATTTATGTGAAAATCTAAGTAATTCCTAAGGGATGGATGCTTGTCTCTACTGTAAAAAATTACAGGTAAAAGTGTCTTAACAATTAAATTGCTTTTCTATAGTTACCTTACCTTTAATGCTTTTTAAAACATTTCTGAGCCATCAAAGATGCTGGCTCATGGTACTTGGCTTGTTCTTGCAAGATGCCTTGGAGATAAGAATAATCAATTTAACCTGCGGCCCATTCTACCATTGATACAGTGATTTAGTCTAAGAAAAAAGTACAACAGCTTTATTTGAAGACTGAAAATACGATTGTGCTCCTAAAAGCTAAGTGAATAGTCAGCTCTGTGATCTGCTCCATACTGCTCCTGTGTCTTCAATGCCAAATATGATTAATTTTCAATTAAGAGACGTTTCTCGCTAAACAGTGGCCCTGAAAACACTGTGGGACACAGTGATAATTGAGCTAAATTCTCAGTTGTTTTGGTCCTATTATTAATAAAAGTTTTTTATATTCCACCCTCAGCCACCTTGTGCAGCTTGCTTGTTTCTGTGTAGGTGAAATGAAGACATCTTCAAATATACCAGAGCTGCACCTGGGAACAGAACCACACCAATTAACTGCGATTTAATAGCTCCTTCTGTATGCCTTCTGTTGCCTGGAGAGAGGTCAAAGTTGTCAAAGAAGCAATCTGCATAATCTGTTACTGCTGTAATTTTTGTTTAAATGATATTTTTAAAGCAGCAGCAGTAACAGAGGTTTAGCTGAAATGCTATTGATTAAAATAGCATTATGATTTTATTTAGGAAGTTACTCAAGAAGGAATGAACTATCATTGCAAGCTTTAACTGCCTGTCATTAAAATCTCTGTGGTATATTGTTATCAGTAACCCTGGATCATTTATGAGATATCACTAATGTTGTATCCGAATGCAGCTATCCCTCTGTGCCAGAGCTTTAACAAAGCTGGCTATCCATAGGTTTTCCATTTTGTGATACTAGGAACAGGAAATATTCAAAAGATGCATCAGGGAATCAACCTCAGATGAGCAGCAGGAGCGCACTTATAAACCGTAACATCTTTAGTGACTGATAATGCTCATTAGATAAACACGACAGTTGCTTGGAAGG
This sequence comes from Corvus brachyrhynchos, assembly GCF_000691975.1. NCBI lineage: Eukaryota > Metazoa > Chordata > Aves > Passeriformes > Corvidae > Corvus > Corvus brachyrhynchos. The sequence goes on along the minus strand of NW_008238373.1, from coordinate 981,540 downwards.
TATTAGCACCAAGCCTTCAAAATGATCTGACTACACATGAATTCATACACAGGAATTCTTGATGTGTGAGATATAAGGGCTTGTCTGACTGGTCCCTTGGGATTTAGAACATAAATACGTTTTGTTTTTACCACAACATGGCATGAAATTACATCTTTGCAGCTTTAATCCAAAACCAGACAGCCCATCAATAGATCTGATGAAAGGAAATGGAATGCAAGTGACATGAATAGGTGGGATGAAATGCAAATTCTGTAGGCTGAAATCATGGAATTGCACTAAAAGACAAAGATGATGCATCAGGCGGTCTCAGTCTTCATAATCCTACAGACATACAGAAACTTTAGAGGGGGAAACTCTGTTAATGATAGAGAGGCTCTGATGAGCATGCAAAAAATAAAATTTGTTTGGCTTCAGGTAAAGACCCTGCCATTTGACAGGAAAGAGAAATACAAAAAAGGTGCAGGAGAGGAATAGGAAAAAGGTAGCAGATTGCAGAGCACAAGCTCGGTATATGCACATGTTATAGCTCAAAGAAAGGGAAGATGAAGTAATTCTACAAAAAATGCTCAGCCTGTCTCTACAATACATTGTAGTTTGTCAGAGCCAGTCTATGAACTCATGTGAACTTTACTAGAGGAGGAATATTAGATCTAGGTTTTCAAACAATGATTTAAGGGAACATGGACTTCACTTTCCACTACAACTGATTCTGAGCAGAGCCTTTGCAAATACAACTCCCATGAAAATCCAAGCCTAAAATAAGGATTTAAAAATCAGTATTGTAATTAGCAAGAAGAGAAACCATATCCTTCTTTGCCATCATCGGTGATGAGATCTGGAAGGCAGCCAACCTCCTTGAATGCCAGAAGCACTGGGAAGGGGAACTACGGATCAACAGTAGCCTCATTCCTCATTTCTCCAGTTCATGAACCATGCCCATGATCCTGGCCTGCCAATATGAAGTATGTAAATTTCTCACCTGATCTAAGTGATTACTGCTGGTGCTGCTGTACTTACCAAGTCAACCACTGCTCTTGACTCCAGGAGAAAGCAGAGCCACAGCAATGTGTTTGGCAAACGGACATATAAATCTCACTTCCCTGCACTGTAGGCTCAGGGAGCAGATCCACCCAGACTGAGCACCGATGTCACGTCAGGCTGTCAGCTGCCTCACTTTTCATCTCAAAATGCCAATTCATTTGGGGCCACAAGATATATTTATAGGCAACTGCTCTGCTGTGTAACCATGCACGTAACAGCTAACTCAATCTGACAAGTACATGCTAGCAAGGAACAGTAAATAGAAAGGACTTGAGCCTGGATGTATACAAGCTCCATGTGGATTGGAAAGCCACACCAAACTCTCTTGCCACACCTTTACTCCTGATTCCATTTTAGCAATGACACTGATACTATCTTGGATAAATCTTTTAGTGGCACAGTTATGGTTTTCATGTCACACACACATTGTCTGGAGTGTCTTCACCTTCCTCAGCAGAACAAGAACCACAGCTGTTATAACACTGTCAATCTTTGCTTCAGAACTCACCACAGAGAAGTTTTGTTTCTGAGACAAATATTTCAAAGACCTACAGGATCTTTTGAAAAACAGAGTCATGAGAAAGCCCAGAAGTGCTCAAAACTTTCCAAGAGCTCCTAGTTTTAAAACAGCTTAGTTTATTCACAATAAGATTTCAAACCTCTGGAAGACAGAAAACAACATATTTTTCTTTTATGGGACTGAAAAAAGAAAGGATACTTTCACTGACTATGCTTATCACTCATGGGTGTATCCACTATCTTCAAGGCATCCTGGATCAGGCAGCAAGGTTTTGTCCCTGCTCTCCAAACCTTGTATTTTCATGGCTGAAGAGCTAGATAATAAATCTACAGCTTTTGATAGTGACTTCAGTTTTATAAAACAAACCAAGGAACACATTAGTTGTGCAGAATGTCCTAGATGCTATCGACCTAATAAAAAAGAAATGTCCTCTGGGATATGCACTGTGACTCTTCCTCTTTCCCTGACTGTCTTGCACACAGAGAACAGGGAATTTCTTTTACAAGAAACAAACATACAATTAAACACTCTTCCTAGGTCTTAAACTGTTACGTTTTAGCATACACACTGTTTCATAGTGTTCCTCTATGCAATATTGAAAGTTGAGACTTCAAAGGGAGAAGAGAAGAATGGTCTGTTCACGTTTTCTATTTTCAGAAGAGGATGTTGGGTGATAAGAAAACGCCACCCAGGCAGAATGTAAAACCACATGTGCTGTTAGCACTGGGATCACTGCAAACATGGGTAGATCGCTCCACCTGCTGGACAAAGCTTCTCTGCTCACACACACAGTTTGCCTGACATCAGAGATGGGAACCTGCTACAGAAGTGTTACACACGGAATTACTTCCCAAATCCAACCTCATGTTCTACCTCCCCGTGAAATTTAGAATTTTCCTCTTCGGTAGAAAATTTTCAGTCAGTGACTCCTCTTCAAAGTATTACTTAAGGAAAACACAAAGCTCTCCCAGAGGGCAAGGCAAAAGAAAAGACAGCGTATTTGGAGTCTCCAAAGCCTTTAAACATTTGAATGAGTTCAAAGTTTTAGAAGTGATGCAAAAAACCAAAAAATAACCACCCACCCAAAACCAACCCAAACAAGAAAACCCCACCACAAAACCCCCTCAGTATTTAAATTGAAACTAATCCATGTTGATTTTATTCTCACATCAGGAGTGCAGGTGCTTGTAGGAGAGAGAAGGGTTTAGCACACAAGATGAGCCAGTGTGTATTCCCTTTCCACTTAGTAGTCACAACCCTTCCAGAAAGTATAGCTCACAAGAAGCCAGCAGACTAAAAAGCCTCAGATAATTTGTCCTAATTTCTTCTTTCCTTTCATTTTGTGCTGAACAAAGGCAGAATGTAAGATGGTAAGATGATCACTATTTAAAGACACCACACAAAAAGCACTGCCTCCTTCCACAGAGTCCTACGATCATTTCTTTTTCAGAGTTTTTGCTCTTGGAGGTGGTGCCTGTAAAGACATTCACTACAATCTCTCTGAGAGAAAAAACCCTTGGTTCCTGAACTTTTACACATGCGTAACATCTGAACCATCTGAAGGCACGTCCCACCTTCAGTACTGGCCTGGCACAGGAGTGATTTCGGCACACTGCAGAGACTCCTGAGCTTGATTCCATCCTTCTCCTAACTCCATCAAAAATTCCCTGCTTCTTAGGACCTCAGCTCTCCAATAAAGACAAATGGCAGCATCCTCTCCTTACTGAGTTTAAAGAGAAGGGGAAACTTATCAATAGAAAATGTCAAGACTGTAACATTAACATTCATGAACATAACAGATTTAAAAAAAAAAAAGGTTTATATTACCTGGTATAATATTACTACTACAGTTTAAAACATTCCCTGTAAGTGCAATTCTTAAGAGAATCAAATTTTCATTGAATTAAAAAAATATATACTTTTTACAGTTTGTTTACCTGAACAATATTATTTTCTTCCAGCTGACAATGTGACTTATTTCATTGCACTCAATAAAATTCACTGTCTGAAAAGCTTAAAGTCAGTCTTCTTGTTGTAGAGTAAGGCCTACACATTCTCCATGCAAAATGCAACTTTGAGGAAACAAAGGGGTTTTTTCCTGGTTTTGGGAAGAAATGTTTTTATAGGGCTTCTGGTGCCAAACAAAATTTATGAACTCCCGCAGAGAGGTGTGAGGACATGGGTCATTTCTGAGGTGATAAAAAACCATTTTATTGCCTATTGTTTTACACTAGATGCTGTTAGCTTTTACCCCATGCCATAGAAGTTGACAAGACACAAGAAAAGTCTGTTTTGCTGAGCATAGTATGTACTTTTTGCCTCTTAAAAACACCAAAGATATGAAACCCACATGTGCCCATTTCAAAAGAAACTGTGTAAGTATTCTCTGTGTTCTGGCTACCAGACAGGTTGCAGAAATGAGCTATAGCCAGCAAAAATGAACAGGACTGACCAATGCTTTTTTTCCTTTAGTTGTGCTCCTGGCAAGTGAGGATTTTATATGTCAAGTTTTATTATAACTATTTCAGACCTTTCAAAGAGTTAAGGAATACTTTTGAATTTTGCAATAAATAAAATCTAAGACTCTGCAATTGGATCCTATCTGCTTCAATGCTAGTGAAAAAAGATTTTGAGCAAATTTTACTGTGTTAGCAAATATCTTCTTAAAATTTATTCTACCCATCTATTCATCCATCAATTTCACAATCTGTCTGCTGCCCCCATTCCTGGCCTTTTAGTCTCTTGTCAAAGCCAGTTTTGGCTGCCAAGGCAAGACAAGTTTGTAACTTTAGACAGGACAGGCATCAAAAAAGAGAGTTCTTTTGCAATTTCTTGACTTGGTATTAACATTAAGAAAACACTTCATTTCAAGGAGAGAACGGAAACGCAGAAAAACAGGAAGCCCACGGCTTTAAAGTATTGTACAAGATAAAACCAGATTGGTTCCAATGAAAACTTTAGCACCACAAAGAGCTTTCACATTTTGTTATACATGGTTATAAAACACACAAGTCAATATATTTGGCATATGGAATAGCTGAAGGCAACATTTTGTTAATGCAATGAAGGAAGTTATCCTCCTAGTCTCCCCTGACATTTTCTCTCATGCTGAATTGACAAGTTTTTAAAATATTTTACCTTTCTTCACAGTTTCCTTCTGCCAGCTTATGTCAGACAAATCATTAGCATCAACAAGAAGAGCACTTAATTCGTATTGCTTTAAGCAGTTATCTGTGTCATCAGGTATACAGATACACAATAGCACTCTGCTCTCTGATGAAAATGTCCCACTATCTCTCTGACCACAGAGCCACAGTTTTAATGATCTGCTTCAGAAGAACAGCAGAAAAATATTTTTGAAGCTAAAACAACTACAGGCTTTGTTTTCTCCTAAGAGAACACTGAGCAAGAGTTTCTTGATAAATGTTATTATAGTGTTTCAGATGAGAAATTTTACTACAGACACAAAAGAAACAAAGAACTTTGAATATGGCCTGCACAGTTCAAAGGAACAGAGATGAGAAAAAGTTTTCTAGATTTCCTGATTTCTATAGTATCAACCTACACTGAAGGTTTCCAATACTAAGAAGTTTGCTTAGATGGGAGTTACAGTGATCTGGTGACAAGCCAAAGCACCTGCATGTGAGCAAGGAGAGTCCCAACTTTGGGAAGAAGGGGTTTAACCCACAACTCCTGCAGATGTATCTTAAATGCGTATGTGGTTTTATGGGTTTGAAAACACCAGGCATTTTGCTTCCTATAGCAGGAAGGTGCTTTTAATATGGTTTAGATTATGATGGGACAGCAATCACCTATTTCCTACTGTGATTTCTAATCTATGTAATCCTAAAAAGCAATACTGGATTGAAATTGTCTTTCTTCAGCTACTTTTTGCTTCGAGGCAGCTCTACAAGTCCAGTTTTTGAATTGCCCCTAATCTAGAACTGCTTATTGCAGTGGACTCTGGTGCAGATATTCACAGACTTGGAAATGAATCACGTTTCTGTACTCATCCTTCACTGTGTTTTCCTCATCTTGTTATATTTAGCTGATGAAAGATAAGTTGAAGAAAAGCTTTCTTTATGCAGAAAGAGGAAAGACTGCCATAAGAGACTAAGAGCAGCAGGTCAGCAGACAATACTTTAAACTGTATAGATTTAATCTGCAAGTGTTAGTTGCAAGAAAAGGTCAATTTTGGCCCAAGTTATCTGCTGATTTGTGGGACCACCACACAGCTGGCAAAACAACATGTCTTCTTCCAAGCACTGCATGATGCAACAGCAGAGGGTGTTGCAGATCAGGCCTAAGATGCTCTGAGGAGAACAAAATAGGACCTTACACACCACTTGAATACTTTTTATTTTTCTGGCTGATTCTGTTAAGGTTTTTTTTGTAAGCACCAACTCAGAAATAACCAGAAAATAATTATGATAGAAAAAAACCCCTCAAACATATGTATGCATGAAAAGAGGAGGAGAGAGTTAACACAAGGAAACTGTTTTCTTACTAGTATGCCCAGTCAATAAGTGAATGGGAAAGATAAAATAAAGATTTAATCCACCTAGGGAATACTGAAGTAAAGTGGTGAATCTTTAGACATGACACAAGACCCGTCTTACACATGAAATCCCAGAGGAAATCACTGTCCTGAAACAGGTGATCAAATTTCCTTCAGATACTGGAAAATACACAGAGAAGAGAAAGATTAACCAGCACTTAATGATTCTGGCAGATTGCTTATTTCCCACCTGACAATTTCTAGGGCACCCCAATGCAAATCAAAACCCTGTGTGCTGCTTATAAGCTTCCCCCATAGTAAAAGAAATGAAAATATATGGTGCACAGAGCAGCTAAGAAGGCATATAGACTCTCAGAGGAAAGTCTCATGGCAGAGAGAGCACATCATTCTCTTGATCCCCCTGCCTTCCTTTTGTCTAACATCCCTACAGGGACACCTCGGAGACCAAAACGTGCAAACGTTTAGGATGACTTCCACATACTACAAACAAAGGTATTTTTATTTTTTACGTTATAAAGATAAGGGAAATAACTGATCCCAAACTGGGCGTTGCTCTCATGTCAGTACAATACTCTCTTTATGTCTGTTATTGAGCAAAATCGCTCTAAGGCTGGACATGACACTCCCACCTTCCAAACAGCTGCCTTAACTGCCTTATTGCAAGCAGATAATGACCCTCTGCAATCATATTCAGAGAAGGAATGTCATACTTTCCCTAGTATCTGTATCACTGCTAAATACAGAATTTCCAAAGATGCATCCTGGGAGAAGGGTTTGGTGAACAGTCACGCATAAATCCTGGTTATGGATAGAAACCCATAATTTCTCCAAAGTGATTGACTACTGTAATTTCTGTTCACAGTCAGAAGCCAGCCATCAGCTGCATACATTACAAACTAAATTCAATCTTTGTTCCATGTGCTTTTAATATACAGCTTGGTACAAAACACATATTAATGGCTGTAGGCATTTTACACTGACACAAATGCAACCGAATCACAAAGGAAGAAGGGAAGTTTTACCCCTGCTTGGTTCATACAATGTTGATGAGCCAGTCAAATGTAAGCAAGAAATCAATTCTGCTGGAATGACATGCACAGCCCTCCAGAAGCATCATATTTATTTTTAGGCATAGGACACAAGACTGCCTTTTAAAGAAGTCAGCAATAAATAAGTGTTGGAGGGATGAATTGACAGAGGGAACCCTTTCAGAATGCCCAGGGGGTGCAAATTAAGCAGTAGATTGAGTGCCCTCCATTTTCATTTCTCTACTCCAGTCTCCTAAGCCTCTTTCCTCAGTATGCTTTGTACTGGAAGTGCTGTAAATACACATTCTTATTTGTACTTCACCTAAACTCAGCTCAACTGAAGGTTCATTTCATTTCAACTCGTAGTCAAGGCTGAACTTGGTCCTCGAGAATCTCCAAAGTGTCCAGCTCCCCAAAACATTTCTTGAAGGTTTCTTTAAGTACATATTGCTGACACCATTTTGGGAATATTTTGACAGTATTATTTGAGAACTGAGTATGACAATTAAAAGAAGGAAAAGCCACTCCAGTGGAAAATGGGAAGCTTTCTAGCATGTGGAAAGATCACTGAGCAACAAGTGCTTGCAAGGAAAGAAAACCACACAGTAACATTAAAGATAAAAGTGGAATATGTGACCTTCCCCATTAATCAAATCTGCTCCCTAAAAGGGAGATAAACTTCCTCATTGACTGAACAAGAAAGAAACATGTACCCTTCAGCAGCCATTCAGATTTTGCTGAAGTTTCCGTAAGAATAGCTTTTTAATGAAAAAAGTTACCTGGATTTTTGTAGATGCTAAGCACATCCTTGAAATAATGAGGTAAGAATCTTTCTAATAAAAGCAGCACATCCTCCAACTCCTCCAGAATGCCCACAAGCAGAAAATTTTCATTAACGTTCAGCTTTGCTCTTTCAAGGGCCCATTCACCAGGCTCCCTGTATGAAATTGATGGGGGAAGAACAGATGGAGGAGGGAAAAAGAAAAGTTTAATTATGCATTTACTTCTCAAATTCAAGCCAAGAACAAAAGTGAATAAAAAAAATATTCAGTGCTATACTTAGAACAAAAAAAGACCCCCCACCAAACCTGAGCAGCTTACTGAGCTTTTCCCCGCAACATCTAAAATTGGCTTGGCATGTAAAAACAGGATCACATTAAAAGGAGGCTAATCACTGTGTGAAAGTACTCCATTCTGAAGACATCTTTTGCCGAGCTGTTTATCAGCTCAAACTTGTGAACTTTGGTATTTCAACTTGGAAGCAGCACAAATTGTCTGATGGGAGGAATGACTGCCCTGGGTGTTGGAAGGTGCTGAGGGGTGGTGGTATCCCTAAACCACATCAGCAGAACTGTTGGGACCAATGTCCACTGCCTGCTGTTACTTGGTGAATCCTACACAGAACACTATCATTTTCCACCTTGTCCTTCATTTTAACTTCTGCCAAAGTCTCCAGGATCTTCCCTTTCCCTGTTATTACCCCTGATTCCCCTGTAGTTTTGCTACAGGGTTTGCTTTTTTTTTTTTTTGCTGTGACTGATACCGGTTTTTAAGAACAGTTTAGGGTTCTTCTATCTTTTCTCCCAGTGGGAGAAGCTGGCAGAACCTCGGTACATCTTTACGCTTCCCTTTTCCCAAAAGCATAATGTGGTTAGACAACCTTATGAATCCCAAATCCCATATACTAATTCATATTAGTTATGTTCTGGGAGCAGCAGTGTCCCAGTTTGAGACAAGTTCGGAGGAACGTCCAAAATGGATGTCCTCTGATAGAAGGCAGGTTACAGCCATCCCTCCCCCACCAGGTTCGGGAAAAATTTTCCTTGGAGGAAAGTGAAAGGGAAGAAAACTATTTATTTAACAGACACAATGCACAATGGGAAAAGAATAATGCTAAATAATAAAACCTCTTGCTGTGGAGAGAACCTGGTAAATTTCAGTCCTTTCTGTGTGTGTAGTCTCTCTCGCTCTTCGGAGCTGGGTCGGCCTGGGCCCCCCTCCAGGCCTCAGTGGAAAGTTCTGAACAGTTCCAGAAGAGGAGAATAAGAAGAAGCCAAAGTCCCAGGGAGAAAAAAAGTTTAATTCTCCATCTCTCTCTGGAGAAAACAGAGCCGAAAGCTGGCTGAAAAGCAGCAAAGGATGCTTCCTCCGCTCTTGCTGCCGCAGAAGCACGCAGAGAGATAGAGTGACCTTGGAGCACAAACTGCTTCAAAAAGTTCGCCTGGCTTTTTTCTTTCTCTCACACCCAGATTTAAAAGACTCGGAAAGGCACAGGACTCATGCCTGGGCACAGAGCAGCAATAGGGGATACACATCATAAAGTCACTCCAAGACATTCCACCTCTTATCCCATATCGTCGGCTCTACACACACACATTAATACATACATATACATATACAGCTGTGTACAAACAGTGACAGTGACACTCAGCAAGCAGTGGTATACAGGCATTCCACATTACAGGTGGTTTTCACCCTTCACATGGTACACAGCATGTTATTCCATCTCTCTGCATTACCCACCATGTGCAATCAGGTCCCTGAGCAAAGACAACCCCATGGATGGGTTTGTCTGTACTCGAGGCAGAATTAATCCAAACAGTCTTTCCTAACCATCCTCTGACATGCACTACAGGGACCTTATCTCCATCTACTGTATGCAGGGATTCAGATTGGGCTGGACCAGCTCTATTGGTGGAACCTCGGGTGTTAACTAGCCAGGTGGCCTTTGCTAGATGCTGCTCCCAGTTTTTGAAAGTTCCCCCACCTAGTGCCTTCAAGGTGGTTTTCAACAATCCATTGCACCATTCCACTTTGCCTGCAGCTGGTGCATGGTAAGGGATATGGTACACCCACTCAATGCCATGTTCCCTAGCCCAGGTGCTGATAAGGCTGTTCTTGAAATGAGTCCCATTGTCAGACTCAATTCTCTCAGGGGTACCATGCCTCCAAAGGACTTGCTTTTCCAGGCCCAGGATGGTGTTCCGGGCAGTAGCATGAGGCACAGGACAGGTCTCCAGCCACCCAGTGGTGGCTTCTCAGCGCATGTCTCACAATCATGGATAACCTGGGAGATACTGTCCATGGTTAGATCCACCCCCTGGTCTTGTGCCCACCTATAGGTGGCATCTCTGCCTTGATGGCCTGAGGCATCATGGGCCCATCGAGCTAGGAACAACTCTCCCTTGTGTTTCCAGTCCAAGTCTATCTGTGACACTTCTATCCCTGCAGCCTGATCTACCTGCTCGTTGTTTTGGTGTTCTTCATTAGCCCTACTCTTGGGGACATGGGCATCTACATGGCGGACTTTCACTGTTAGCTTTCTTACTTGGGCAGCGGGGTCTTTCCACTCTTCAGCAGCCCAGATTGGTTTTCCCCTATGCTGCCAATTAGCCTTTTCCCACTTTTCCAGCCATCCCCACAGAGCATTGGCTACCATCCACGAATCGGTGTAAAGGTAGAGCTTTGGCCACTTCTCTCTTTTAGCAATGTCCAGGGCCAGCTGAATGGCTTTGAGTTCGGCAAGTTGGCTCGATCCACCTTCTCCTTCAGTAGCTTCTGCAACCTATTGTGTGGGACTCCATACGGCTGTTTTCCATTTTCATTTCACCCCTATGTTGCAACAGGATCCGTCAGTGAAAAGAGCATAGTGTGTGTCTTCTGATGGCAGTTGGTTGTAGGGTGGAGCTTCTTCAGCACACATCACTTGTTCTTGTTCTTCCTCATCACTGAGACCAAAGTTTTCACCTTTGGGCCAATTTGTGATTATTTCCAAGACCCTAGGGCGATTCAGTTTTCCGATACAGGCACGCTGTGTGATGAGAGCAATCCATTTGCTCCATGTGGCACTGGTGGCGTGGTGGGTAGAGGGAACCTTTACCTTGAACATCCACCCCAGCACTGGTAGTGGGGGTGACAGGAGGAGTTGTGCCTCAGTGCCGATTACCTCTGAGGCGGCTTGGACTCCTTCACAGGCTTGCAAGATGAGTATAGTTGGCTTCACACCCTCTGTAGCTTCGGCTCCAGAATCCCAGTGGTTGGCCCCAAGTCTCACCAGGCACCTTCTGCCAGAGGCTCCAGGTCAGACCATTGTTCCCGGCTGCAGAGTAGAGCACGTTCTTCACTTCAGATCCTGTCCTGACTGTGCCAAGGGCTACCGCATGAGCGATTTCCTGCTTGATCTGGGCAAAGGCTTGTTGCTGTTCAGGGCCCCAGTGGAAATCATTCTTCTTGCAGGTAACTAGGTAGAGAGGGCTCATGATCTGGCTGTACTTGGGAATGTGCATTCTCCAGAAACCTATGGCACCTAGGAAAGCCTGTGTTTCCTTCTTGTTGGTCGGTGGAGACATTGCTGTGATCTTATTGATGACCTCAGTGGGAATCGGATGCCATCCATCTTGCCACTTCACTCCCAGGAACTGAATCACTTGAGCAGGCTCCTTGACTTTGCTCTTCTTGATGGCAAAACCGGCTTCCGGGAGGATTTGGATGACTTTCTCTCCTTTCTCAAACACTTCTGCTGTGCTGTTCCCCCACACAATGATGTCATCAATGTACTGCAGATGTTCTGGAGCCCCACCCTTTTCCAGTGCAGTCTGGATCAGTCCATGGCAGATGGTGGGACTGTGCTTGCACCCCCCTGGGGCAATTGATTCCAGGTTTACTGCACACCCTTCCAGGTGAAGGCAAACTGAGGCCTGCACTCTGCTGCCAGAGGAATGAAGAAAAATGCCTTAGCAATGTCAATAGTGGCGTACCACTTTGCTGCTTTGGACTCCAGCTCGTACTGGAGCTCCAGCACGTCTGGCACAGCAGCGCTCAGCAGTGGAGTCACTTCATTCAAGGCATAATAGTCCACAGTCAATCTCCATTCTCCTTCAGATTTTTGCACAGGCTAAATGGGACTATTGAAGGGTGAGTGGGTCTTGCTGACCACCCCTTGGCTCTCCAGATCACGGATCATCTTGTGGATGGTAATCACAGCATCTCGAGTTGCCCGGTACTGTTGGCAATGCACTGTCCAGGTGGCAAATGGTACTCTTTGTTCTTCCACCTTCAGAAGGCCGACTGCAGACGGGTTCTCTGATAGCCCAGGCAAAGTGTCCAATTGCTTAATGCCCTCTGTCTCCACAGCAGCTATCCCAAAAGCCCACCTGAGTCCCTTTGGGTCTCTGAAATACCCACTTCGGAGGAAGTCTATGCCCAAAATGCATGGGGCCTCTGGACCAGTCACAATGAGATGTTTCTTCCACTCTTTTCCGGTCAGGCTCACCTCAGCTTCCACCAGGGTCAAATCTTGTGATCCACCTTTCACGCCAGCAATAGAAACAGATTCTGCCCCCACATGTTGCGATGGGATTATTGTGCACTGTGCACCAGTATCAACCAAGGCATCATATTTTTGTGGTTCTGATGTGCCAGGCCAATGAATCCACACAGTCCAAAAAATATGGTTTTCCCTGGTCTCTACCTGGCTAGAGGCAGGGCCCCTCTAGTCCTGGTTATCCTTCCTTCCCTGGTCATACATTTTAGAGGTTCCTTCAAGGGGATCAGACATGTCATCTTCTCTTCCCTCATATATGGCAGTTTGGCTATGGGCAACTGGAGCTACTTCCTTTCTGGTGGAACTTTCTTTCTGAGTCTTGCACTCCTTCAATTCATGCACTCGTGCTGCCAGAGCAGAAGTGGGTTGTCTATCCCACCTCTTCATGTTTTCCCCACTATCGCACAGGAAGAACCACAGCTCACCTCATGGGATGAACCTTCTCTCTCTAGCTGGAGGACATCTGCGTCTGGTAACAGAATCTCTGGTCTGTACCACCGAGATTTGGAGAAGGCCCTCGTTGATCTCCTTCTTGAGTTCCTGGTGATTCTTCTCTATCTTATTTTCCACTTTCTGCAGATGTGCTTCCACAGCTGCAATTCTTGCATGTGCTGGGCCATGCACGGCATCTGCATATGCTCAGAGCTTTGTCACCATATGCTGCATGGTCTCATTCCCACTGTCAGCCAGTTTCATTACTGCTAAAGCAGAAGTGTATTCTTGTGGCCCAACTTGTATGAGCTTTCACCACATCACTGGATTAACTCTGACCCAGTCTGGACTCCTCAATCCGGGGTCATCTGTGCAGACAACCTCTACCACTGTTAGTTCTCTCAAGTGTTGGATCCTTTGTCCTATGGTCTTCCACTGCGTTTGCTGCATATAGAAATCGTCTGCGCACAGGTATCTATCCCTCACGCCACTCACGACCTGTGTCCAGAGACTGATAGACTCAGCCCTCCTTATTATTGCTTGGTCAATAGCTGGATCACGTGACAGGGATCCCAAATGCCTCGCTTCAGCACTGTCCAGCATTCTATCATCTCCTGCCATGTCCCAAATACAGACCATCCAACTTATTAGGCATTCATCAGACCATCGGGTGTAGTCCTTTGTTAGGCTACGAAGGTCCTTTATGGACATGGACTCAGTAATAGTTTCTGTGCCTGAGTCAGTTGGTGGCTTTGAGGTTCCTTCCCCTGCATCATCATCATCTTTCACTGGGCGATCAGTTTTGGTTGTGTGCTTTTTCCTCGTGACAGGAGCCACTGTCAATGGCTTAGAGTCTCCATCTGGTTTGGGCTTCCTGTCTGGTGTGGCTGCAGCCTGAGTGACTGGGGTGTCTGCAGGCTTTGCTGATTTATCTTCCTGCCCCTCTACCTTTAGCTGCTGCTCCACAGTACCTAGCAGTGTGCGATAGGTATATGTCAAGGCCCAACATATTGCAATGAGCTTTTTCTCATTAGAATTGCCATTGCATTTCTCTTTCAGGTATTTCCCCACCTCAGCTGGGTTCTGAATTTGCCCAGGGGGAAAATTCCAATCTACTGGGTCAGAGAATTTCTTCAGGGTTTGGCCCATATCCTCCCATTCCCCACACCACTCAGGATTTTCCATGCTGGGTTAGGTGTCTCATCAGTCACCCTGGAAATCTCAGCCCTGATTCTAGACAAACTGCAAACCATATAGAGGAAGCCTACCAGATAAAATACCAGGAAGGCGGTCTCTTTAATATTCAGGGAAAACTGAACATTCTCAAAAGATAATGTATTAAATTTAAAGGGGAAGGAGATGAAAGGCTAGGAAACCCCATCTCCTCCTCTAACAAACTGGGTGCAATTACTAATAAACCCCCAAAACAGGCTACTGAAACTAGGACTGGGATTAGGACGGAGAAACCACAAATCATACACATTTTGAACAGCTGCCTGCACCTCTGTTAACTTCTTATAAATCATTATCACTGAGCACAGCAAAATAGAAATCTGGATTCATGACCCTGCTTGGTAAAAGTTACGTACCAGGGACAAAATCTGAGCAATCTGTGGATAGGCAAACAGGCCTAGGGACCAGAAAGACATTAGTACCTCAAACCAGAGAGACAGTATGAACTCAACCAACATGGTGACTACTCTACCCCAATACAAAGCAATTAAAACCAAACCAAAATGTAATTACTACCGTTTTTTTCATTTTCCTCTGAGCCATGCGCTGGGCGCTACTAATTATTTGTCCCAGTTTGAGACAAGTTCGGAGGAACGTCCAAAATGGATGTCCTCTGATAGAAGGCAGGTTACAGCCATCCCTCCCCCACCAGGATCGGGAAAAATTTTCCTTGGAGGAAAGTGAAAGGGAAGAAAACTATTTATTTAACAGACACAATGCACAATGGGAAAAGAATAATGCTAAATAATAAAACCTCTTGCTGTGGAGAGAACCTGGTAAATTTCAGTCCTTTCTGTGTGTGTAGTCTCTCTCGCTCTTTGGAGCTGTAGTCTCTCTCTCTCAGCTTCTTTGGAGCTGGGTTGGCCTGGGCTCCCTCTAGCCCTCAGTGGAAAGTTCTGAAGAGTTCCAGAAGAAAAGAAGAAGCCAAAGTCCCAGGGAGAAAAAAAATTTCATTCTCCATCTCTCTCTGGAGAAACAGAGCCGAAAGCTGGCTGAAAAGCAGCAAAGGATGCTTCCTCCGCTCTTGCTGCTGTAGAAGCATGCAGAGAGATAGAGAGACCTTGGAGCATAAACTGCTTCGAGAAGTTCACCTGGCTTTTTTTTTCCTTTCTCTTGCACCCAGTTTTAAAGACACGTAAAGGCACAGGATCCATGTCTGGGCACAAGAGCGGCGATAGGGGATACACTTCATAAAGTCACCCCAAGACAAGCAGTCATCATTCATACTGAGACAGGGTATAATGCCAGTGTCCCAAGCCAAAGGAAATCAGTTGCCCACACTGCCTGGGAGCGGCTGAAAATCACACCTCTTCCCTGACTTCATTAGGTTATTGTGGAGCCTACAAAATAGTGAATTTAACATTTATCTGAATACTACTTTCTACTCCTACTAGAGCAGACTTGTAGGAGGTTTTTCATGCTCTACCATGTTCTGTGCACTGATCTGCTTTCTGGAAGAGCAAAGTCTCCTAACAAACACTATGAGCCTCCTGTTTGTAGCTCCTTGTGGGATTAAGATGTAGGTGAAGGAAGTGCAAGGACATGACAGGAGACAGATCTTCAACAAGGTATAAAACAGTACTTCAATATGCTGCTTGGGAACCTCAGAGAGATGTGTTGTGAAAGTATTCAGGCATGTGACTGTTAATGGAATTACTCATGCACACAAGTTCAATGTGCAATCATAAGCATTTGCAAAGAAAGCCAAAATATGTTAATAAAAAATGTGTAATGTAAATGAAGTAATAAACCTGTTTTGTTTCTTATATATAACTTCACTTAAGCCAAAAAAATAAGGCAGGATTTTACAACAAAGATATTTAGAAATGAAGACAAAAGAAGTAACACATTTTCACTTGTTTTTGCTGCTACCAGAAGTATGGCTTTTGAAAGAAGTTCTGGAAAATGTGCAGTTGTTTCATTATGGAGAAGCCTGAATAATACAGAAACAGAATACTCTGAAGTTGAACAAGCCTAACAAAGAACATTTGTTACCAACAGTAGAAAAGTATTTAAAACCAAACAAGTATTTAAAATTATTCATATATTGTTGCATAAAAATTTACTATGGTATCAGTAATACAGGAAAATGAGAATGGCATACACAGAATGTTAAAAATGAGGTAGCTCAATTAAAGCAGTAGAAGGCTGCACTTTACATAGTTTTAAGCATGATTATGGTTTCTTACATGGACACAGAAACTTGTACTCCTCATATGTAGACCTGATACAAGCATCTGAGCAAATCAAAAACATGTATTACAAAGTTACAGCACAGATAAAATGAGCAACCCAGAAAAAAATTTCACATAAATACATTTGGATTTGATGAATTATTCATGTTATGAATCAAGAGAATAGTGCTACATTTGCAGTGCCCTCCTTACTTCAAAATAAATGCATGCAGTTACCACATACAGTGCTACATTCCTTGTACTTACATTTCTCTCTTGTACTTCAAATAATGTCATCTCTTTATTACCAGTTTCTGACAAAATGTTGGCAATAGCTATTGCTGAACAAATTGAAATACCTTGCATATATTTACCTGCATCTTGGATGTTGTCCACAGAAATACGGTATGATGTAAAATAACCTGGGATTGGAACATTCAGGGTAGTTTTCAAGGATACATACATTAATGTCCTGTGGGGGAGGAAAGAAAAAAAATTACTGTATTTTCCTTTCTCTATTAGACACTGTTTTCTTTATCTCATACTTTCTATAGTCATCTCAGGGTCAAAGAACTGTGCTGAGGCTATAACAAAAATCTTAGAAGTCATTTATTGGTCCATCTATCTACTTCTAAATAGCAGCAGGGGAAACAAAAAGTTATTTTGTCCTAGAATGCAGAAAGCACTTTTCTCTTCCTTGCTGCAAACCCCACAATTATTATACTGAGATTAGTGTATGATTCAAAGTGGGACACATTAATCAACTCTCATACTGAGTAATATTTAAAATATGCAGGAGATTATTTTCAGGCTCTTCTTTGTTCTAAATACACCCTGGAGGAAACCTGAAGTAGCAAGAATAAATGAAATTCAAGCAACAATTATTACCTGTTCTCTCTTTTTTTTTTTTTAAATTCTGCTTCATTCAATGACTGGAATGAAGATATGTAAGCTGTAATTCACACATCTCACTCAACAGTAGAACATACATCACTTTTGGTTACAATTCTGTAAACTTCTCAGATTTTCAGAACTGAGCCTACTGTGCAAAGCCCCACTGAGAAAAGGGGTTATAAGAAAGCATCATTTTCATGAAATATCATTCATCTAATTAGAAGCTATTTATCATTTTTCAAAGAGTAGGCATAGCTACTGAACCCTGAGGAACTGCATTCCATTTATAGCTTTACTTCAGCACAATAAGAAACACGTGGGATTGAATTCCATTATCCTTATCTAATCTAATAGAGCCTTACTCTGCAAGCAGACACACCCACTCCAGAGACATACAGGGCAAAAAATGTGTAAGACAACAAAAGCAAGAAAGGAAGGATCTCACCTCTGCAGAATCAATCTTCACTGTTATTCAGATGTGTGCTTTCACAATGTAATAGGCGTGATACACATCAACATCAAACCAACAACTAAACAAATCCGTATTTTATCAAGTAAATAAAATGGGATAGAGAACATTCCACAACATAGATGTGCTTGGCAGCATGGAAGACACAGACAGCATCCCCTGCTCTCCAGGGGCAGGGCAGGGCGCAGGCCTCCAGCATCTGCATCTGAGGCCTCATCAGAGAAAAGCTCTTCCCAGAACTTCAGTTCTCTCACCTAACTACATTAGAGCCCCATTTGGGTGTGTAAGCCTTTTAAAGTACATTTCTGGTTCCTACTCTGTCTCACACTAACGTGAATCCAATTTTATAAGCACATCAGAAGACCTTGGGCTAGGAAGTAAATCACATGGTGAGGAACCATTAAACAAAACAACATAAGAACTGCCAACAGGGATACAAACAATCAATTTCCCCTCCTCCCCACAGTCTATTCAGGGCTTGCCTTAAACACACACCAGAAGATTTATGGTCAAGACCTGAATTTTGACATTAAAGACTCTGAGCTGAAGCTAACCAGCCCCCCATTCTCAATGCTATGATTACTAAGAAATCTTAGTGTGGATGTACAGATTGCACAGGCAATGTGCCTCTCTCCGATCATCCCAATCGAGTTTTTTTAACATGAATTACAAATTGCACTTCTTTAAAGGCTTATTGTGCTTTTTACTATAGACACCACCAGAGATGCTTTCAGGGATATATATTTTTGCCTTTCACAAGAACCTAAAGACCTGCAATGAATTAATAAATTGCTTGGATTTTAAAAAATCTGAAATATTGCCCTGACAATGCTTTAAATTATGTCCAAGCTGGCTTGCACTTGATTGATGGATTAGATGGAAGGTAGAGAGAACACCTACATAAGATTTAAAAATCTGTAGCAACACCCAACTAAGTATATTATCTCTTTTCTCACTCTCATACAAAGGCAAATGGACATTAGCTTCCAACAAAGAAACTTACCATTTCTTTGCAAGAATAATGAATATGGTGGGTCAGAAAATATTCTCCGAGAGGAGTATCAATACAAAAGTGTAACCGGGACCTTCTTGTAATTGTGAAAACAGTATTTGATTCACATGGCCAGAGAAACATCTGTACAATAAAAGCAATGTAAATTCACATGGAAAGTCGTGCAGCTTTAGCAAGTGAACAGCTGACAGTAACTCAAAAAGAGATTTTTAGTGTCCTTTTTAGAGTAAACTGGTGTAGGATCACTGAAACAACCAGGCGGACTCTAATCTAATCTTCCCTGCTCCTTGTTGATGACTCAAGGTTTAATACAAAGGCCAGGTGAGCTTTCCTACAAACTTACAATCTTTTGCCACACAAGGACATGCATTTCACCTTCCTGACATCAGAAGCACCAGGCTTTCTTTGCAGTAGAAGCACCACCCCTTCCCAGGCTTTGTTTGCCACCACTGCTGTGATCTGTATTCCAGCTGCTGGAGTGTCCTCATGCATTTGTAGCACATGATCACTCCATGAGATGTGAAATCAGTTTTCAACCAACAAAACAGGGTGAAAGAAAGATCAGATGGAGGTATGCTAGTCATTTAAAACTTAAACACCCCTAAAGGAAGATGCCTTTTGGTGCTAGTGGCACTCAGGAATTTCTGGGGTTTTCCTGGTGCATGGAAAACCAAGGTGAAACGACGCTACTCTAGGCACTGTTACTCTGCTATCCTAAGCAACATTAATTGAACCACATTTCCCAGTAAGAACATGCTTTCTCAGCAGAACACAGATCTTTCAGGGCAGAAATGTTTGTGTGTGAGACAAAAATTTGCAAGGTGACAGATGACAGCCTTGCTCATTTAAATCACTGGAGGAGCTTTCTAAAAGAATTATTTTAACACAGTCTGGAAAGATACAGAACGAAACACAGAGGGGTACTTTGATCATAACCCTTCACAAGAAAGAAAGAGGTATTTTACTTTATTCTTCAGCTCCTGGCTACAATTCATATCACTCACATCCCACTAGGCTTGTGTCTTTAACAGGGCAGTGGGAGGCCTGGGAATCAGCCCTGGGGCTCCAAGTAACAACAGAAACTGTCTTTCTTTTAAACAGTACTATGTTTTTCTACTCATGTAACAATTTTGTCTGAAAAGTTAAGCCGGTAATTTCTGCTGAGTTCTTCTGTAAAATTGTCTTTGAAATAAAAATCACAACATGCCTTAATCCTTTAATCTGTCGATGAGTCAGACTACTGATCTATCAGAAATAGATCAAAGGTGCATTATTAATATGTTTTTCTGAGATTAATAATAAACTATTTTATTTGCCATAGTGAGCTCATACATGCTATAAGAAGAAGTCAGCACCCAACTAAAAATATTTCATAGAATCACTGAATCATCGGGTTTCGAAGAGACCTTCAAGATCATCTAGTTCAACTGTTAACCCAGTACCACCACAATCACCCCTAAATTATATCCCCAAGTGCCACTTGGGGCACATATCCAGATGCCTCTTTAACACTTCGAGGGATGGTTACTCCATCATCTCCCTGGGCAACTTATTCTGATGTCTAACACCTCTTTCAGTGAATTTTTTTTTTTTTAACTATCTAACCTGAACCTCCCTGATGCAACTTAAGGACATTTCCTCTCATGAAACCTCCTTTCAGGTAGTTGTAGAGAGTGAAGGGCTAAAAAGTTCCTTTGGGACTTCTAATGCCATCACAAAAAGAGAAAACTTTAAGGTGTTCTTTTTTAGAACAATAAGCAATTTACTGAAGTTAATGTCTTTAACTTATGACAAACACTGTACCATATACAAAAAGATGTGCCATAAGATTTGAGAATTTGATTTTTTTTCGTCCTAATACAAAATCCTAACAGTACTGACAGAAATAGCAACTTTTTTTTATCCAGTAGAAGGAACACCCAAATTTAAAAAAAAAAAAAAAAAAAAAAAAAAAAATCTTAGGCTTCAAGGTATTCCCTATTTTTTGATTATCAGTGTCTCAACCAAAAATTACAGAAACACCAAATTCTGTCATGGATGCATTACAATTCTTAGTAGCCCTGACAATTTAAAATACGGAATCATAACTCACATACATGCCTTGCAAATAATTTCCATTCCATTCCATCTGTTCATCTACAGAAAACTACATAAATATCCTTTCTCTCACAACCAAAACGAAAAATACACACCCTCTTTCTACGCCCTGCCCCTGTGGGATACCTCAACTTGTGTGAAACCAGGAGACCTTGCTCAAAGCCCAGGAACAGTCCATGCTCCTTCAGACTGGAGGGTGAAGATGTGGAGGTGTGTCAGCAGCAACCTAAATAAATATCTTCCAAGTTTTCATAAAAGGAAATGGAATAAAATGAAGTGGAAAACCAGTGACTGAGCCCAGTCTACGGTGACTTCTCCTGCTTACAATGCTGCTCTTCATATACCACTACAGTCAGCAGTGCAGTCTTGTCCTTACTGTTGCCAGCCAAGGAAAATTCTTCCAACTCTCCAGAGAGCCACCGAGAATCCTCTCACAGCTTGTAAAGTGTTCTCTCACATACTTGGTGTTTGTAAAGAGGTCAAACTGACCATTACATCCTGAGGACAATGTTGCATCATATGAACTAAACACAGCCACGCTAAAAAAACCCCAACATAATTCCCCATCTTTTCTGGCCCCAGCTAGGGAACTCTGGGGAAGAAAATGTAAACATGATGGCTCGGGAAAGGGCTTTTGAGTACAAATATGAAATGAAAGAAGGAAAAGCAAAACTTCCTCCTTCAGAAGGCTGCAGAAAGACACTGAAAAGTCAAGGTATAGGTGGCATGAAGGTTTCCAAGTATAAATGTAACATGACTTGCTAAGTCTTACTTAGGAGCACAAATTATTTACACATTTAATGAAACATAAGATACAATGCACCACACTTTTATTCCTAATTAGAGAGAGTTTTACTTCACCAGGTGATATTTAATGTTTCTATTCAATCCCAATCAAGTATTTGGATAACTAGAGCCACACAGCAGCAAGATGACTTCTTTCTTTCAAATTCTGGAGGCATTTGGTATCTGTTTGTGCACCTATGCCAACATCACTGGCAGCAGATTGCTGTGGAGCGGGCAGGTGCTGGGCATTGCTTCCCAAATCAGCACTACCAACATAGACAAAGCCAAATGTTTCTCATGCTGTGCTGTTGTGGTGCTGAGCCTCTCCAAGGTGGGCTGCCAGGTGGGGTGGACTGTGCCAAACTGTGTGGGATGATTGTCCTCTGGAGATGACAGTAAGCTGGACAAGTTTATTGGGACACCAGTGGCAGCTGCAGAGTGACCAGTGGGCATCCTGGGGAGAAGCTCCACAAGATGGCAGAGCAGATCCAGCTAACCCTAGAATGCAGGGTTTCTGTCTCCAAATGCCCCCCTGCACCAGCTGTGATTGCCCCTTCACTTCTGTGAGGCTCTGCCAGCTCAAAAAGCAACAGAAACCCTTTTCTGTTCCTCCTCCACTGCCTTCTGGTCTTCTACCAGAAGAGCAAACAACACGGGGCTTGCGCACATAAATACCACAACGCCACCACAGCACTCCAGCTGCACAGGGCGACACAGGCCACAGCGGATGACTTCAGTCACTACTTTAATGTCCTTCACAGCCTCCCGTGGGCATCCACCCTCTCTTGCCTGGGGTCCTCCACCGGCTGCAGGTGGACACCTGTCTCACCATGGTCTGCACCACAGGCTGCAGGGGAATCTCAGCTCTGGTGCCTGTAACACCTCCCCTCTCTCCTTCTGCATCGACCTTGGTGTCTGCAGAGCTGCTCCTCTCACATATTGTCACTCTTCTCCAGCTGCAATTGCTCCTGTGCAGTAACTTCTTTGCCTTCTTAAACAGATTACCCCAGAGGTGCTACCACCATCACTGGAGGGCTCAGGCTTGGCCAGCAGCAGGTCCATCATGGAGCCGGCTGGCATTGGCTGCACGGGACATGGGGGAAACTTCTGGCAGCTTCTCACAGAAGCCCCTCTGGCCCCCCCGTACCCTGCCACTGCTACCAAAAGCTTGCCACGCAAACTCAACACATTTTTGTAGAGGATAATTCTGGGGTTTCTTTGAATTGACTTTACAATTTCTTCTGGCAAAATACATGTTTTTACTTCCCCCCCCCAAGTAAAGAGGCTGCCAAGTTTAATCCCCACTTTTTTTTTTTTTTTTTCAATGGACTCTTTAGCCTGGGCTAATTTGCCTGACTTTTCAGCCAACAATGTATTACACTTTTCTTTCTGGCATCTTAGCAAGTGAAGCAGCAGCTAACAAAACAGCATCTTCTGCTAACCATCTACATTTTCATTAAGTGCAGACATAAGTTATTCATTCATATACAAATTTTTGCTGGCATTGACATAGCAAAAGTGATGAACTATGCCCACAATGCCACTATTCAGATGTGACAAACATTAAACACATTTGTACATCATTATTTTCTAACTTAAGATGATGTACAACATCAAGAAAATACATAGGTGGATATATTTCTCTCTTTTCTGTTATCAGAAATCATGTTAGTAATTTGTCAAAAGTAAGTTTTACTAGTAAGAATGGAACCACTTCACAGTTGTAAGCAGACACCGTATCATATCTTTCTTTTCCACTGCTTCTGTATTTTTCACCTCAAGCCATCTTAGCATCGAAATACATAAAAAAAAGTAGAAAAAAATTATGCCAAAAAAAGGGTGAGTGGCTGCCAGCTGGAAGCAGTGTGTAAGCATTAAATAACTATCCTGTTACAGAGGGCACAGATCCAGGGAAGACCAAAAATGAAGACTGTTATACTGTAATCAAGAACGAATCCCACTGGCAACTAACAACAAGGAGACAGTACCTCTGCTAATTCTGTTTACCAACACTTCTTCATAGAAGAACCTGGAAAATTTGTCTGCTTGGATGATGAGCTTTAATGAAATCAATTAGGAATGGCATATATTCAATTCTGCAAATGCTGAGCAGGAAATACCCACCACCTCAAGGACTTTTCAGCCCTCCCTAATGGAGGGCACGAGGACTCCAGAAAATTGATGCCTATAAAAAAGCAGCAAGTCACAGAATGGTTTGGGCTGGAAGGGACTTTAGGATCACCTAGCTCCAATCCCCCTGGCAAGGCAGGGACACCTTTCACTAGATCACGTGCATCAAAGCCCCATTCAGCCTGGTCTCCCCAACACTTCCAGGGATGGGGCATCCACAACTTCCGTGGCAACCTGTTCCAACAACCCTCACAGTAGAGAACTTCTTCCTAATCCCTAAACCCACCATCTTTCAGTTTAAAGCCATTGCCCCTTGTCCTGTCACTACATGCTGTTTTTAAAAAGTCCCTCTCCAGGTTTCTTGTAGGCCCCCTTCAGGTACTGGAAGGCTGCTCTAAGGTCTTCCCTTCCCTTCCCTTCCCTTCCCTTCCCTTGGCTGAACAACCTCAACGCTCTCAGCCTGTTTTCATAGGAGAGGTGCTCCAGCCCTCTGATCATCTTCATGGACATCCTCTGGACTTGCTTCAACAGGTCCATGTCCTTCTTATGTTGAGGGCCCCAGAGCTGGACTCAGCAGAGTTGTAAAAGAGAAAGTCATAGAAGGTGGAGTCTCACTTCCCTTGACCTGCTGGCCATGCTGCTTTTGTTGCAGCCCGGGACACATTTTGCATTCTGGGCTGTAGGTGCACATTTCTGGCCCATGTCCAGCCTCTGATCTACCAGCACCACTAAATCCTTCTCCCCAGGGCTGCTCTCCATCTGTTCATCCCCAACCTGTACTGATACAGAGGGATTGCCCTGACTCAGCTGTAAGACCTTGCACTTGGCCTTGTTGAACTTAATGAAGTTCACAAAGGCCCACTTCTCAAGCTCGTCCAGGCACCTCTGGATGGCATCCCTTCCCTCCAGCATGTCAACCACACCACACAGCTTGGTGTCATCAGCAAACTTGCTGAGGGCATGCTTGATCCCGCTGTCACCCACAAAGATGTTAAACAGCGCCAGTCCCACTACTGACCCCAAGGAATGCCACTTGCCACTGGTCTCCACTTGGGCATTGAGCCACTGACTGCAACTCTTTGAGTGCGACTGTCCAGACAATTCCTTAACCACCAACTAATCCATCCATCAAATCCACGTCTCTCTATTTTAGAGACAAGAATGTTGTGTGGGACAGTGCCAAATGCTTTGTACAAGTCAACATATACAGACAGTAATTTATGCTCAAAAAAGATAGTTCTAGAGTACAGATAAAGTTAATTTCTGACAGGTGACAGCCTCAGCCTGGAGCTGACTGTGAGGCTGAAGTCAGTGGGCTGAAAGAGGACAGAGATGCTGCTGCTGGGTGATGGTGCTCCTGGTAGGGTGGTCTCACCATTCCTGGCAATGCAGTTCAGCCTTGGCTGCCCCTGTCCCGGCAAGAAAGGCAGAAGACTCAGGTTGTTGAGAAGTATTTTAGACCAACCTTTGCTAAAGAAGAAGCAAGTTTATCTATACCAGGTTACCATTTATCCAATCTCTTAAAAAAAAAAGTTCATATCCACTGTAATTCATAGCAATGCTTTACTGCTCCTACTGTCAGGAAACCTTTACTAGTATCTGATACAAAACCACCTTAATGTAATTCAGAAAACTGCTTTGTCTTGATCTCAATGAACACAAGGAATAGCTGCAGGACATCGGCTTTATAGCACATCTTTTATTCACCTGAAGATTTCTATTTCCCTGCAGCAATTCCTTTTTAAGACCATCTTCTGGACTCTCTTCAATTTCTCAGAAGCCCTAAAACAGAACAACTTTTAACTTAGGCTTTTTCACTAAAACCAGAAAAGACCCTGCCAGTGCCTTACTAAGTTCTCATCTGAACAAGGTAGTGCCTGGGAATTAGGGAATCATTTCATGTCTCTGGCTCCTGGAACCCAACATCTTTTGTTTACCTTGAAATGCTGGATCCCAGAAAATACTTGTGCTAAAACATTTTTAAAAAAACAAATTGGAGGAGATGCAGAGGAAATCATCAAGTAGCGCTGTGGATCATCACCTCTCTAATACATCACTCTTTTAACATTAAAAGCATCTATGTTCAGCCAAGTATACTGCAATACTAAGACTCTGTGACCTGTATTAACAGCAAGTCCTGCTCACAACTGAGCAGTAATATCCATTACCAGATTGCTCAGAACGAAAAATCATATGAGAAAAACCATGGGACATCACAGAAACAGAATGGTGTAGGGACTCTGGTGGGTTCGGTCGGGAGATCTCTATAGGCAGATCTTGGTACATGCGGTTTATTGCAAAGGGCGTGGGTACAGGAGCACTGCTTAGAGCTGCAGCTGGCAGCTCTGACCAGGCCCAAGAGAGCAAGAGAGTAAGCGAGTAAGTAAGGAGAGAGAGAGAGAGAGAGTGTAAGAGTGTGCGAAGAGTAAGAGTGGAATGGAATGGAATGGAATGGTGAAGTCCTGGTTACAATACAATAAATCATCTTCTGTACTGAATATTCTAATTGTCACTAACCAATCTAATACAAGATACAAATCCTATAGCATTTACATACAGCCTATAAGAGTTCTTATATTACCATAGAGTGTTACATCTTAACTTCTAAAAACTACTCTTTGGACCCCTTCTGCTGAGCTAGTAGGGTCTGCTCTGACCCTTGGACCTGCCTGCAAGCAGAGGGTATTGTTCCATCAAGAGGGGATTACCTTCAGTCAGCCATACCGTTGTTTTCCAGTTGTTCAGTAACTAAGACTTGGAATTTCAAAAGTGGCTTTCATTTCGATGTCGCCTGTAGTTTTCATATTCCCAAAATCTTTTGTCAAGCAATCATATTTATAAGGCTTTCCTGTTTCATCTTCCCCAACAGAATGGTATGGATTGGAAGGGAAATTAAAGAGCATCTAGTTCCAACCATCCTGCCATGAGCAGGGACACCTTCCACTCAACAGGTTGTTTGCACACAGAAAAGGGCTCTCTAGAAAAAGCGTAAGTCAGAGAAAAATAGTCTCGAACTGAAGTGACAAGCAAAGACACTTTTGAAAAAATGGATAAAATAAACAGAAGATTGCCAGAACCTAGCTAGTATTAGACAACATTGTAATGAACAACACAATCAGCAAGGGGAAGAAAGAAAATCAGCAGAAAAAGCTTCTTTATCTTGCAACAGGATCTTTGATCCAGTCACTAAAGATGTGATAAACACAGTCCTTTGATCTCAGGAAAAAAAAAAAAAAGGGGAAAAAAAGAGAGGATAGAATGATTAAGGGTAGGAAACTAAAGACAGGAATAAAATAGCTGGTTTTCTTAGTGAAATGAGACACTGAGTAAGGGCGCACAGCATCTGTGCTGAGACAATACTCAAGAATAACAAAGAAGGGTTAACAGTAAAGTAGCAACTTTTTCAGGGAATATTAATGACAGCAGATAAGAAATCTGACCTCACGGAGATACAGAAGGACTCTATAATGCTGAAAGACATTCAGGGCTGGTAAAACCATAGATTCTTACAACAGGATACTCTGGATGACAAGGATGTAACTGGATTTGAAAAGAAAAACCCAAATCACCAAAAGAATAACAACAATAATAATAATAAAATAAAAATTATATATTTATAGAAGAGAGATCTGTCAAAGGCTACTAAAAACAGATATGGCAGCAATATCTGTTGGTAAGCTGAAGGACGTCAGAACCTGGGAGGACACTCAAGGGGAAGCACCTTTTAGCCTGTTCCCAGTTTGTACTGGCTTCCCCAGATGGGCTGGATGGTGCTCATGTCTCAAGAAGGGCCTAATGCAGAAAGTTCACACCTCCACATATGACACAGTGTCATTTGCACAGATACCAAGGAATTTAAATGTTTCAAAATGTCACATTTCCTACAACACAGGAAAGCCTATTTTAATAATGAGACATTTCTGTAGTTCACATTTTTCTCCCATTTTCTTTCCCAGGTCAAACGTTCCCATTCTTTTAAAGCCTGACTGGATACACAGAAATTATACTCGGCAGATTTTAGCCCTAACCTCAAAAATGCTTATATTAACAGAAACACATTTAAGTTCTATGAATGCCTCAAAATCTTGAAGCTAGCATTACACATTGTTTTTAGCAGAGGTCCACAAAAATAGTTTAAACAATATAAAAGTTTAAAAGAGGCTTATTAGAACAAATATCAGAGGTCTGCATACTAAATATATCATTGGAGAAAAGAAATCCATGAGCCAAAAGGAAATTAATTTTATTAACAATGAGCATTAGATATTATTGCTTTCATACACCCCAAAAGGACAGAGGCAAAACAAACATAAGAGATCATTCCATTTGCCTTTTTTTTTAATAGGATTTCATGTGACAAGAATTGGGGAGGAAAATGCTTACTTTCTACAATATAAATCTTCAAAATAAAAGAGTGAAGAGACGGAGAAGGAAAGACATGGAAAAGGAAAGATATGCCCCATGAATCCAAAAAAATTATTGCAAGCATCAGGAAAGAAATAATTTTTTAAAATTAGTAAGCTTTTCCTAATCTGCAGATGTAGCAAAATTTTCACTTAAGAAAATAAGCACTCGCTAGCTAATGCATGTTTTATTTCAACATACTGCTCGGTTACAGCTTAGGCTATGTGCTGTGACAAATTCCAGTGATACAATTCCCTTTCGCTGAAGTTAAAGGGAGAGAGGCTGTATCCAACAGCTCCTGGTATGTCCCTGAAATAATCCAGTCACATCAAGTACACTGTCCAGCAAAAGAGGAAAATAAACCTGCTCCTGACCTCTGAATTAAAAAAGAGAATATATATGATTCACCATACAGTACACATTTTAAATTTCTTTGGTACTGACTTTTAAGAGAAAAGTTCCTCATGGCACCAATATCTAATGTCTTTTATGTCCCCTTGACCTACCACATTTGTGGTGGCACTTTAACACAAACCTGTTGAATGGCGAGAAAACAGCTAGAAGTTTGACTTGTGGGCTAATTTTGCTTTCTTATCAGTCTTCTGCCTAGTGTTGACTGACTTGGAATCTCTCCCTTCATCTCTCAGGGCTGAATTGCAAAAGGAGCTGCAGAGCAGAGAAGAAAATCATACTGCTGCTGCATGTGGCTTCCCTGCTGCTGCAACTGGACATGGTTTCTGCTCTGCTGCCCCCATCTAATTTCCCTAGTTAAAATCTTTCCTGC
>NW_008238373.1:929430-952676 GCF_000691975.1 Corvus brachyrhynchos | reverse complement strand
TGAACAGTTCTAATGTTTTTCTGGAAAATTACTAACACTTTGCATTATTCATAGCACTGCCATTCTGAACAGCAGACACAAAATGGAACATATTGATTCCACTTTTCAGTTTGACAAGACTATCACCGTACTGACAACACCAAGTATTAAAAACCTCCTAAAATTAAAAGGTTCAGAGGCATAAATAATGTTCTTATTTGCATTTTTTCCTTTTTTTCCCCACTTTTTAAATCTTTAGTCGTCTGCTGAAGTTCTTTTCTACAACTATGAAAAACAAAACCATACTTAGCTCCCTACACAGAAACCCAGAATCTCTCAATGCCTTCATCTCAGGTGCTATGGCTTCAAAAAGCTCAGCAAGCAAAAAGATCAAGTATAAAACCATGAAGGTTAATAAATCTGCTATGAAGAGAAAAAAAGTGTAAAATAGGCTTTTTTCCATCTCCTTTCTGTTAATCAAAAACATAATCTCTTTGGATTACATTCTGAAGAATTTTTCTACATTTTTTTCCTTCAGTCATTGATGAACACTTTAGTTTTCTTTTTTCCTTTCAAAGAGAACAGAAAATTAATTTTGAAGAAAATAATAATCTCATTTAACAATCCATCTTCACCATGGAAAGTTTCCTATTTGCCACCAGTTAGTGGATTTTTCCCCAAGAAAAAGGAAATTACTCTTGACAAGCTCAGTTATGAATAGTGGCTGGCTTTGCTTGGATCAGAGTTCATAGGAAAAAGCTGTGTTCAAGGTAACCTGACTAGACTGTGTTTCAGTAATTTACTGAGCAGTAGCCAGTTTTGCTGAAACAATGGCAGTCTGTTTTCCAGAGTCTGGAACAACAATCAATCAGCTTAACACCCATTGTTGGGGTTTTTGGATGGTTTGGTTATGATTTTATGTAAAGCAACTATATTTACAAGGGATAGAGGAGCTTTGAAAAGTCTAGCAAACAAGAAAAGAAAGAAAGCAACACTTAGAATAATAGTAAAAAAAAAAAATGAACACTGCTTTTACTTCAAAGGAGAATTTCACTACCTTGTTACACAGGGAATGTATTTTCTCAGTGGACACAGCAGGTCTGCTGCTTATCCTGAAAGATGGAGTTGCCTTTTCATTCAAGACATGCACCCACCATCCCTGTGATAATTCACAACCATGTAATATCATCAGCAAACTGGTGAGGGACATGTATTTATCAAAAAGGTAATTCGACTTCAAATAGCCATCTTAAGGCAAAAACCAAAAGCACATTTGAAACAGTTGATGCCTGTTTCTTGGGGCTTTTTTTTTCCACATTTATTTCTTTAAATAATGTGGAATTACAAGGAAGACAATAAAAAATTATTTCCTGGCAGCAGTACTCTTCCTTACTTGACTGTTAAGGAAAAAATGGCGAAATGCCCTGAACCCCAGCTCAGTGACAACAAATACAATTTTACAGTTTATCACACTCTCTTCCCTCACATTTTCTCCTGGCAACGGTAACTCACCAAGTTATGAAAAACTGCTTTTATTTTTTCTTTTGAATTTGATTAAAATCCACCACAAAAAGGCTGAAGGAATCAGCTTTCTGGAGGACTTCCTCTGACCATCAGTATCCTTCAGATGTCTGGGGTTATTTCTATTAGGTTTCCAGTTCATTAAGGTGCCACGATGCCTTAGAGCATGTGGCTTGAATCCATCCTTGTTTCAGGGAACAGAAGCCATTAGTCCTTCCATTGCACTGAGCAGCAAAACTTGTCAACTCTTTTGATTGCAGTTGCTTATCTATCTGGCAAAGAAGCCAATCGGTCACCTCATTGTCTGAAGTCCCTCGTCCTTTCACATCTCTTCAGGAAAAGAAGAGAAGGGAGGTCACCTAAAATTAGTCTGGAGCCTCTGTACTGAAACTGTTACTCTAATAGAAGCTACTGGTATGCCGAGATGAAGAGAAGAGAGAAGAGAGAAGAGAGAGAAGAGAGAGAAGAGAGAGAGAAGAGAAGAGAGAAGAGAAGAGAGGAGAGAGAGGAGAGAGAGGAGAGAGAGGAGAGAGAGGAGAGAAGAGAGAAGAGAGAAGAGAGAGAAGAGAGAGAGAAGAGAAGAGAGGAGAGAGAAGAGAGGAGAGAGAAGAGAGGAGAGAGAAGAGAGAAGAGAGAAGAGAGAAGAGAAGAGAGAAGAGAGAGAGAAGAGAGAGAAGAGAGAGAAGAGAGAGAAGAGAGAGAAGAGAGAGAGAAGAGAAGAGAGGAGAGAGAGAAGAGAGAGGAGAGAGAGGAGAGAGAGGAGAGAGAGGAGAGAGAGGAGAGAGAGGAGACAGTGGTAATACCTTCTATGACAAGAGGGAAAATCTGATTTCTGGAATATCTGACACCTGAAGAGCACTCCTGAGGGAAAGCACAGCAGCCACTTGCCAGGCAGGGCCAAGCAACCAGAGAGAACATTACAATCCATCTGCCAAAACAAACCTATGGCATTTGGTTGTTTTTGGAGAAACACAAACACCCATCTCTATGTCATAGGAGCATACTGAAGCAAACAAAGCAAGAATAGACAGACTGCCTGATTTTTAGGCAGACTGTTCCCCAGTTCAGATCTGTTCATTCTGTAATGAGACAAAAACAAAACCTAGATTTGCACCTCTGTCCTTCATCTTCACTGCTGTACTAAGGGTTCTTTCCCTGCTGGGTGGGCTGGCTGGGAAGAACCTCCCACCTCCCCAGTGGGACAAGCAGCCCAGTTGTGTCCCACAGGAGATTCTGGCACCCCATATGTCCCCTGGCTCCAGGGACATGAGCCTTGGTGCTGACCAGAAAGGAGCAAGCGCATGGTGCTCCAGCAGGTCCTCGGGTCCCTGTGAGCTGGGACCAGGATAAGGCACAGGATTTTACTCTGTAGGGTATAATAAACCTTAAAAACTTCAGAATAACTGGAATAAACTAAGTCTTCAGTATATCTGGGCACTGATATCCCTTTTTTCCACAAAATGCCACCTCTGCTTCCATATGGTTTCAACATAAACTACATCAGTCTTAAAAATACAGAATTCACAAGTGTGACCCAGCCATCCTGCAGTCAACAGAAGAGTCCACACCAGCACCAAAAAATTACATGATAGGAAAATATTTTGTTGTCAACAAACACCTAAGGCCCAGGACAGCCTTGGATGCTTGTATAAAGACATGTCTATCCCTCACCACGTCAGCCGTGCACCACGGGTGAGCAGTTCTCCTAAATCTACTGCCCTGCGCTCTCTTTGCCATCTACCACCTCAAAGCTTCAGCTTTGCTGTAGCTGAAGGAAGTTTTAGAGATCAGGATCTCTGCTTATTTCACTTTGCTGGCAGCTCTGACAGCCAGAAAACTTAGGTATAAACCACAAAAAGGAAAGAGGAAGGAGAATGACAGACAAGGAATAAAACGGGCTAATAAATTCAGTTTTATTTTCATGGATTGTCAGTTCCTGCAGGTTTTGACACCTAGGGAGTGAAGTGAGTATCTGACTGCTTGAAATTACAGTATCATGCCACAGCCTGAACACATTCAATATGCTGGCAGTAAGAGGAGGGCTGTCTCTCTCTGCCCTTCTTCTGTCAGGAGGAGTAAAAGGTTCTGCAGTTTCCTTCCCCATCTGACTGCCAATAAAAGAGCTTTCATTTAAGGTGGTTAAAGCATAACACAACAAGGAAGAGGAAACAGGCTCACTCTTAGCAAGGAATGTATTTAGGAGGTTTTATAGGATGGTTTTCTAGGGACACCTACCATGATTCATCAGACAAGTCTTCAAAAAAATTGTTAATTAAGCATAATTTCCAAAAGTCTGACTCCTACTACTAAATACACACACACATATGCATTATTACACCATATTTTTAAGACGGACTATTTGCTGGTCAATGCCCCATCTCTGTTATTTATGCAATGTATAAACTGTAACTTTAAAAATATTGATTTAAAATTTTATACTAACAGAAATTGAAGGCATTCTTTTTTTCTGGATGATAAAACATTCCAGTTCTAAAAACCACTGTATTCCAACTTAAGACAAACAAAATATCAATCAATAATTAGCTTTACTTGAGGACTATTAAACACTTCTTTCAGGTTCATAATGCCCAAAATGCTAGACTATGCACTGAAGATAACATCCGTATCACACACAGATCCTCTTGTTTTCGTTCACCTAAAATAGTTATTTGTCAGCTAATTATCATTGTTAAATCATCCCTTACTGGGAATCATGTAAGTGTTATCTCCTTAGATGTGTCCTCCTGTTACTTTCACATTAACAAAGTACATGAGAACTGAAAATGCAAATACTCAAGGCTTACAAAAATTATCAAACACCTGAAACTCACCCATACTGAGATTACTGTAAATAAAAACAAAGAGACTTTGCATTTCTGAAAAGCATGCACTGAAACAAATGTTTAAACCCACTATTTTAAGGATTTTTACATCTTCTGGTGTCTTTACTATTACAGTGCACAGTGTAAAACTGTGGATGCAGTTCATACTTTAAATGCATTTTTATCTTAGCTTTTAAAGATAAATTTGAGAATAGTCATGACAGTGTTAACAATTAATAGCTTCAGCATCAGTTTGGAACTTACAAAAATTAATTTGATTGGCAGAGATGTAAGACAACAAAGTCTTAGCCACTATGGCATATACCCAAGAACACTCAACTACTTCAAAGTCAAGAAACAACACATTCAGCTGGAGATGTCTATAATTTTAACTATCTTATATAAATCACCTAGTAGTAGAATTCACTTGTAAGCATGTATAAAGTTTGCTTTTGAGTCACCCAGAGAAGAAACCAATTTCAGAAAATCAGTACTGGCTATAAGGAACATTTACTATACACACAGGACCTTTCTCTGGGTGCCCCTGAGGCTCTAGATATGCACTGGTCAGATATATTCTGATGAAGAGGTGCTGCTTTGATAATTAACAGCCCTTGGGGGCTACATAGTTGCACTTTTAAAAACAGATTAGAGTGGAATATTTCAGTTGACAGGGATCTACAAGGATCCTCTGGTCCAACTGCCTGACCTATTCAGGGCTGACCGAAAGTAAAGTGTGTTGTTACGGGCGTTGTCCAAATTGCTCTTAAACGTCCACATGCCTTGAGCATCGACCACCTCTCTAAGAAGCCTGTTACAGTGCTTGACCACTCCCTCTGTGAAGAAATGTTTGCTAAAATATTTCCTTTTTGGATACATATAAACTTATTCACAACAATGACCAGCAAGGACTTCCACAGCTTAATTACATGTTGTCCAAAGTATTGCATCTTTCTATTTTTTACTGGATCCGGCAATTACCCACTCCAGTTGTGACCTTCTATTAGTCTTACACTGAAACAGCCCTCAAGCAATCATCCTTGAGGTCACTTTTTCATGCCTCCTGAAAATCTGCCTTCTTGTATCCTTTCCATTGTTTACTTCTTCCTCTTTTGAAGAGTCTTAACCTTTGTCATTCCTCATCAGGAAATTATTTCATCATCGCTCCTACCCATTTCTGAGGCTTTTCCAGTTCTTTCAATCCCATTTTGGGAATGGGAGGTCACAAATGTCAAATGAAAGTAGTCAAGTGCAGACACACTAGAGATTTATACACAATGAAATTCTCTGTACTGATCTCTATTGCTTTTGGTTTGCCTTTTTTGACTGCTACTGAGGACCAAGTGGATGCTATGATAGAACCAGCCAACACACACAGAAGATCTCACTCCTAATACAGCAAAAGGCTTGTGAGAGTCCATCAGTTTCTAGGTGAAATAAAGATTATCCCCCGCAAACTGTTTTCCCACCTTCCCTGAAGGCAAGGCTGGCTTTAATCCCTGGGCTGCCCAAGAATGTTCCTTTCTGTTCTTGCTCAATCATTCAAAAATATATCTCCCGAAAATATAACACAGACATACCCTCTTCTCTTATACAGTTTACATGGCCTTAGAAAGCTGGTATCAATATATTAGAATCTTTGTCTGTGGTTGGGATTTTCCACTCTACAAACAGTATCTTCCTATAGAGAAGCTAGAGAAAACTAGTTCCACAAGCTACCACAATACATAAAACCCAAAAAAGAACACAAAAGAGAACATCAAGAGCTGTCCTGTATTCACGCTCAGAAAGGCACAAATAAAAAACTTGGCTTAATCACCATAAAAATGAAGATTAATCATTTTAAACTTAATACAGCAAGGTCCTTTAATAAAAGATCGTAAGTTCTTATGTATATAAATGTCCTAAAAAGCACTACCGAGACATAGTATATGGTAAGACTCTGGAATAATGTTACATTTAAATAAGATTGTGGGTACTTAGTGCTTGGACCTCTACTGCTACTGGGTTTCTGGTTTCCTGTGCAGTTCCTTAACATTTGCAACAGCCAGAAATTTTCAGGCCACTACAACACTGCAAGAAAAAAACCCTCACCTTTTTACATTCTGAAGCAACATGTTGTTGTTACCCTGTGTCCTGTCTCCACAAAAAGGAGAATGGCGATACAGAAAGGTATCATTAAAAAAAAAGCGTTGTATAAATCTTATATTTGCTATTAATGTAAGTATGTATTGTGAATTACATGGAAGTTTTTGGTGTTGCAATCTTATCCAATGCTATATTGAGTATTTACTAGGTGCAATTGACTCAGACTACTGAATGAAAACAGATTAGGAAGGCACATTTTTCTTGCTCTTGTATAAATGCATAATGCTGCAATGTTTGGAATGCAAACTCCACAGGGGAATATTAAAAAAATACTGGTTTGTAAATTAAAGTCACTGAAAAGTAAATGTCAGCCATGAAAATATTTCCTTTAATATTATGTTTTATAAGTTGTTTAATCAGTCCCTTCTCCAGCTGAGGTCTAAATTACCATTAACTTTGTGGTTCAATAAATTATTAATACAAAATGGGAGAATCTAAGGGGAAAAATGGTGTTTTAGAGCACACACAATAGATGAAGAGCTGCAAAAATGGGCCAGAAATTTTGCTGTGAAGAGGTAATGCAGTAAAAGGGAACAGCTGGAGACTATTAAAAGCACTCATTAGAGGGAAGAAGCAGTAAACTGTTCTAACTGGGTCAGCTGACAGGTGGCTGTACTTCAGCAGTGCCCTCCCAGCAGCCCTGTCCCAGCCTCAGGGATTGGGGCTACTGTGTGATCCCCAAACCAGATCTACAGCTGCAAAGCTGCACTGCAGCACATCAGTGACCAAATCAAACTGCCCCAGCAGCAGTTTGTAACATAGGCACTAAAATGACTACTGTGTGTCTGGGGGTATGTCAGGGAAAACACAGAGTGCATAAAATGTTTAGCCTCGTAACTACAGCTAGGAACGCAGTAAGTGAAAAATGTTCTTTTTAATTTATATATTCCAATCCCTAGTATCTCGTATGCACTGCACAGACAAAGGCAAATAATTTTAACCTCTGCATGCCTCAGATTTCCAGTCTAAACAATGTTAACAAAGTTATCAGAGCCTCCCCAAAATTTCCCACATTCAATCAACAGACACTTGTAGCCCCTCAACAGGAAAATCAGAGTCATGAACCCTCTATGGCCTCACTGCACCAATCTGAGGGCAGGCAACTCTCTCCCTGCTTTTTTTTTTTTTTTTACAGAGATATACACGAGAGTGACAGTCAGAAGATGAAGGCATGGGCTCCCTACCATGGTCTCTCCTGGAGGCCACGTCTCTGGCAACTGAAAAGCTTCAAGAAACTTATCTAAAGTCATGCAGGAGAAAGCTCAGCGATGACAACTGATAGCAACTACTGATGACAATTCATAATATAATTACCCACGGTATTATGCAGATAAACACAGGAAATAAGATAGCCAGCTGCTGTCCAAAAACCAGTGAAATTGGTAAAACAGTATTTTTTCTTGTAGATAGAAATTTGAGGATATAAATAATAAAACTGGTTAAATATATTTAGTGAATATTCTTATATTAATGAAAACCATGGAAGTCATAAAAAGAAATTCTCAAGATTCAGGAATAAAAAAAATTGTTCTGTGGAGTTTACCCATTCAGCTTTCTCTATAATTTTGTTTGAAGTTTATGAAATAACCTAAACAACATTAGTTTAAATATTTAGCCATAAAAGGTAACGTTGCAAAAGGAACGTTTTTTTTTCCCTATTATAAGAAATTTGGTGTGCAAGTTCCCTGACAGTGCTTGAATTTTACTTCCCTCCTTTGCAGTAATCCTAATACACTTTTAATAATTACTTTAACGTTTCATTTAAAAGACAAAAGGACAGATGCTCCTTTATGGGATCCCTTGCATGAGTAATCTTTAACATAAATGAGGCTGAATATTGTTAGAATATTTTTAATTTTTACTGAAAAAAGCTTATTTATTTTCAGAGATGAAGTTGATAAGACTATGCAGAGCCACACAGAGATGCCGTGCAAACTTAATTGATAATTATAAGGAAAATCTGAAACATTCTATAGGAAGGTGACAAGTTATTATCTTACTGAATGATTTTTTAAATTCAAAGTGTCTGATTTCTGATATATTAGCTCAGAGATCTTTTACTGGAGTGAGGTAGGAGCCATGATATTCATGAGCCTAACAGAGATCAGAATCCCACGTAACCAGATTTCCTGTAATTCAGGCAACAACATGCTGCTTCACACACTCATTCAGCCTTAGTGGTCTTAGATCAAAGTTTTACCAAGTATTAAGAAAAGATGAAAACCCTATACATGCCTTTTTTATATTTGATGTCTCACGCTGAAGTTGTAATAAATACTAGATAATGACAAACAAGCCTTCTGGAAGGAACAATTTTAATATAAACCTTTAAAATATTAATGGTAGTCCCTCTTCATCAGGGGTGCTTCCTACCTTCTGCACTTCCACAAGCCCTGAACTAAATCGCATCTCATGCGTATTTTTCTTTTGCTTGGTACCTGCAGCACTCACAGCTGCACTAAAAAGGGTTTCCTTGCTTTATTGAAGGGCATTTACTCTAAGAACTCTAGTTCAACCTGAAACACATTCACTACAATGAATGTAATTTAACTTCTGTGAATTTATCTCATCTTACAGGACCATAATGTAGGACTGACAGTCACATCAGTGTGCTTGAGACTCAACTCAAGGTGCTTGCCATTAATTACCTCTCTGCCATACCCCACAATACCACGCTGCCACTATTTATTTTGGAGAAGCTTGGAAGTGATTTCTTCAGGTGACTAACAGTAGCTCGCTCCAGCAGAGAAAATGCCAGGTCAGGGCAAGGAGCTGGTGGATCTGGGTAAAAAGTCTCACACTGCAGCAGGTGCCTCTACCACATCCGACTCATGAATAAAAGGCTTGTTTTCTATCCCGACTTTCAGTTGAATTTTGGTAAACACAGACATTTACCAAAACGTTTAGAACAATTTATTTGACTCCTGAATGAATGGCTGCATTTCCTGGAACAGAGTCAAAGCCTGAAGCTGTATTCTGAGAAAATTTCAAATGATCAGTGAACGGTGGAAATTTCTGTCTCCATTTCTGACCTTTGCAATGTCAGCAGTTCAGATTTTCAATGTTAAAAAACCAGCATGCAAGGTACTACCAGACTTCAAGATAGTTTGGGCTTTTTCAACTCCCTTTTTTTCTTAAGGATCAGAACTGAGGGGAGGGAAATCCTTCCATCAAGGGCATCACAACCTGGTGTTCATCAGACACAAAACCTGATCTTTAAATGCTTTTCCTCCCTTAAGAGCCTGCTTTCTAGAGCAGCTGAGCTCCCACACATTCACACTGCAGTTTGAGGGAATATGGATGTTGCCCTCAGCTTTTCAAGGGCAAAGGCTAGTACTGGCAGCTGTTGATGAAGATGCCAGGATAGCCTGGAAATGTTCCCAGTTGCTCACACAACCTTCCAAGAGATAGGACGCCAAGAACGTCATGGTTGATAAAAGCACAATCAGTTTCTAAGGCTCAGTTTCCAAAGATACACACCTTTTGCCTGCAAACCCGTCTCTTCTGGTAAAACAGAGAAGTTATATTTACAGTTTCTCCAGTCCATTTTTCGGTAAGCCTGTAACTGCTGTCAACACAAGGCTTCTCAAATACTCCAGCAATGAGCCCAGTGTCATGGATCAATCCATGGATCAATCAGCAGTTATGTATTTTCCTAGCTGTTCATCTGAGGCATGATGGAAGAAGAAAAGTAAAAGCTCATATCCTCCCCCTGCCTTCATGTATCTGCTCATGGTCAGGCACACCTCACTCCAAACAACTTATGTTTGATATTGTGATCAATGTTGAAACTATTTAATATGCTAAATCTAAGATTATACTTAAATAGGCCCCCATAAAAAAGAGTAATATTTCATGGTGAGTTTTGCATTTAAAAAAATATTAGGAAGAACTGCAAAAGTTATGAGACCTGCAATTAGGCCAGCCATCCGTCCTGTGCTAAAATGGCATACTGGCTCAGGCTCAGAGGTAAAATCAGCTGCTTACTTTCCTCACAGCTAGATCAGACAATCCATTTTGCAGATTTCTGAAGCTATGATTCCAAAATCTCTAATACCTGAATTTTAAGAAATATGCAAGCAGATTTTCTTGAACCGCTGAGGAAAAGATTAAAATGCGGGCATGCAATATATGATGTGGTTGGATGGCTCAAGCATTACAAATGCTGAACATTCAGAATGCATGGCTTTCATGAAAATTAATTTCACTGGCAAGAGCTCTATATGTTACTGTCACTCTCTCTGAGGAGTGCAAGTGACTGCCAAAGTCTGCCAAGGAGGGATGGAAAACAGGTTCCAGAAACACTTCCAGGATTCTAACACTGACTTACCAACAGAGAAAATCAAAATGAAAATGCAAAAATAGTTTTTATTAAGGATGCTAATGGTGCCTCAGATCATCAAACTGCCTTTTGAACAAAATGATAACTGACCTCAGTCAGACACTTTTTATTTCTTTTTCATTATAGCTTTTGTACTGATCTGTGTAGGCATTGATATCTGCATATGCATATAAATAATTACCTTCTTGAGGAACATACCAATGCCAGTGAAAATGCAAGGTAATTTCTATTAGTTTTTAAACCAACACACCATGAATTCGATCTATTTGTTTCAGTTCTGCTTGAAGTACAATTTCACTGGCTATACATATCATAAGGTGCACAGTCAGTACTGAAATAGTACCAGGTTTTACAGAGTCAGTCGTAAGAGGTGCCAATCACTGCATTTCAAATGAGAAGGCGCTCAAAATAAAGTACAGACTCTACCACTCACTTTTAACATTTCCAAAAAAGAAAATGTAGCCGGGTTAAAAAATAAAGTTGTAGTAAAAACCCCCACCCCTCATTAATTTCCTCAACCCTCTTGTCCCATTCAGAGATGATGAAGCAGAAATCCATGCACACACTACATGCAAAGTCTTCTAACTCTGCACACCAGGAGGTCAAGACCCACTCAGCTAACATAGGGACCTCTTTGGGGTCTCTATCCATATAGCAAGTAAGATACCTTTCGCAGTTCATATCTGTATAGCAGATGACATTAAATTTAAGGCTATTAGACAGTTACACTGATACCTCCCCCTTCAATTACTCATAATTTATAAGCTTGTCTGTTCACAGGGCTCTGCATGACAAACAACAGAAGTAAAGACAAAAGAAATCATAACAGTCCTGTAACACGTAAAAAAACCCAGCCCTCCTTGGATTCATCTAACTTCAGCTAGGGCTGAAAGATGTTGTGTGGCAGCTGTTCAGAGCTGTGTTCTCTAGGCTCATCACATATCTTGTACTCTACTGCCTCTTCAAAACATCACAAAAACACCCTCTCTTTCTCCTCCAAAAGCCACAGACATCTCCTGTTTTGACATTGTCTGGCCTGCAACATCTCATAGCAGACCATCAAGCTGTCCTGTCACTGCTGTTTCACTGACCCCTCTGCAGGTTCAAGTATGGCTGAAGGCTGAGTCCAATCAAACTGGATCTCCATCAGAGAGAGGGCAAGAAGCAATTCCCCCATTTTGCTTTTTTTGAGAGGTGTCAGTGTACATGCAAAGAGATCAATATAAAACAAACCAATCACCTCCCTAGTTTCCGTGTTTCTTATTTAGCATTCATTGAACACCCACTGCCACAGGACCTTGGTATGCAACAAAAGCTGGCAGGTGCTCAGTAGTCGTACAAATTTAAAACTTATTATGAATAGCTTATTCAGCATTACTTCCATAATCTTAACCCAAAAAAGACAAAAGACGACAAAACCAAAGCAAGAACTGAGATTAGAGCCCTGGTATTAAGAACATTACAAACAACTTAGAGACTTGAGCTCACTGAATTGCTCTGTTTCTCAATTTTCCTCTGAGGCTGCACAGTTACAGACATAGTCTGAACCTAAAAATCTGTGTGAATATTCACAGTGATAAATATAGGCAGAATTATTATATTACTATACAGTGCAAATCCAACTCAGTGGAAGGACCATAATTCAACGGTGGCAATCTGGAACTTGCTGTCAGCTTATTCAAGATCAAACTGAATTCATTGGCAACACTCCACACAGTAAAGCTGAGCAAACTAAGGACCAGGCAAGAATGACAGAGGAAAAACAAGATGGAAGATGCATCTGTCTCCCACGATTCAAGCATCCAGTTTGAACAGCTTTACATAACAATGAGGGGAAATTGGTAATTGAAACCTTTAATTTGAACATACCAGGTATCTTTCCTCCTGCCTCATGCTGGGGGTACGGATCATGTGATTCTGTTCTCCTCTCCAGTCTCCAAAACGTCGAAAAAAATAATTGGATAGGAATCGGTTGACAGGATCTCTAATAATATTGATGTAGACCGGCTGGTCTCCTCCAAACCTGGTGGGAAGAAAAATAGGTGAATCTCATCACAAGGTTTCACACAGACACGTATCTATTATCTCTCATCTGAATGCTTTCAAATTACTTCCTACAGAAATTCAAAGCTTTTACAA
This sequence comes from Corvus brachyrhynchos, assembly GCF_000691975.1. Taxonomy (NCBI): domain Eukaryota; kingdom Metazoa; phylum Chordata; class Aves; order Passeriformes; family Corvidae; genus Corvus; species Corvus brachyrhynchos. Next base: position 939,725 of record NW_008238373.1, on the reverse strand, counting down.
GGTAAGGAGTGAAACTGAGAATCTTACAACTAGTTTCTAAACCTTTGTAAATGCATGTAAGATCTCTTTAGGGTGAACAGTAAATATGGAATCACATTAAGCTATATGCGTACTACAAACATTTTGGTCAAAAACCTTTTTTTATACTGTATCAACAGTTTTGCTTCTTGAGTTCTCTCCTTGCTCATTTCAGATGAAGAACCTTCTGCAGATGAATCAAAGAATGATCATTTCTGCTTCTCAACACACTTTCCATCTGGGCAGTCATGTCAGAGCAAGCACCACCCAACAGTAACTGTTGTAAGGCAGCCCTGGATCACCTCTGCCTGCACAGTAAGTGTAGTAATGTGCAAAGGATTTTCAGCTTACTTTGAAAGCTTTTTTCCAAAAGCTTCCTCTGGATGAACTGACAGATATGCATGGTATTTCCAACTTTCTATTTGCTGGAACTTATGCAGATCCTTGTCCCCTCACCCCCAGCCTGCACCACTGGCTGGATTTGAGGTTATTTCATGGTTATGCAATACCTTATCCCTGTACTGCACTTCATGATTTTTTTTTTTTTTTTAAAGTCAGTACGAAAACTCTTGCTTCAAGAAAGAAATTAAGTACCAATCTCAAGTACATGCAAGTTCAAGGAAAAGGAAAGGGTAAAACCAGCTGTGACCAGGCTTGCACATAAGCAAAATATGGCATAGGTACCTGCAACTTAAGAGATGAGAAGATAAACCAGAGCAACTTTATCACCTTTACTTTACCCTCTTGTACGTCTCCTCCCAGTGCTTAATGACAGTTCAATAGGTGAGATAACAAAAGATGAAAGGAGGAAAAAAGAAGCTTGGGTAGGTTTCTGATTACACTGTATTTTCAGAATGTTAAAATATTGACCACATATTTTAGATCAACACACAGCATCAGGAGAGCAAGCCTAACTGGAAGAAAAAACAGGAAGCTGCTTACACTGTTCCACGGTCAAAATGAAAAAACTGGCCTTCATGGAACAGACTTATGGACTACAAATTCTGTGAGACAAAGAATAAAATAAAACCTTCCTGGATTGAGAAGTTTGTAGGATAAATTCAACTTGGAATTTTCCTTATCTAAGAACATGGATTATGCTTCTCCCTTCTGTTTCCCCAATTGAGGTGAAAAATTCTCACTTAAGCACTAGCTTATGCTTTATTTTTGGGAGCTTGAGGACATAGCCATATTAAAGTATTTAAATGCTATTCTGATGATTTTCTGAGTCACAATTTATATAATTTCTTCTAAAATGTAAAATACTAGATTAAGAGAGAGAAAACTGAAGACACTCTTTAAATTAAAAAACTCTTCTCAGTTTCTCCTCATTTTTTGAGTCAATGAATAATTGAATTTGTATAATAAAAGACCAGGGCTCCTCCTAAATATTACAGAGGCAGCAAAATTGTTTAAAATTATGGATTCTAGTAAAAGACGAGAAAAATCTCAGAGAGTTTAAACCTGATTTTCATTCTGCATGATTCCCCAGACCCCTAAATACAGTCTGCAAAGGCTTGTCTCATGATTAACTATGCGTATCAGTAATTTCATTGACCTCAGTGTTGCAGGATCACTGCCATAATTTGAAAATGCACAGACAGCATAAAATTTTAAAACAATCGAATTAAAAAGGCAGATGCTCCTTGCTTCCTGATTAGTGCACAACCCAATTCGGACATGGACGTGCAAGTGAAATATCCTGAATTTAGTATCCTGAATTCTTCTCTAAGCTTATCTTTGCTGCTTTTTATCTTTATACAGAAATAAAACCTACATTTAAAAAAAAAGGCATTTCTGCAAATACCACAGGACAGTGTGGGTATAATGCTTTGACAGTATTTACTCAAACAGAAAGCTTTGAGTGGATGCCTTGGCCTGGTAGTTTTGAAGTAAACTTTTCAAGTGAAATTACTGGAAAGAATAGATTGCATCTAAATTACTGAATACATTATCTTCCTGCTGCTTGATGCAGATAGCAATAATCGAAAGACAGAAGGGAGTGGAGGAGAGCAAAGAAAAGGGGAAGCAATAGAGACAGTAAGAAGGGATGACAGCAGCAAGTTGCCTTAAGACAAAGACGAAAAGATCACAAGATTCATAGAAGCAAGAGAGCAGGGATGTCCTGCTCCGGGTTTTGTAGAGGATGTTAAACCTAAATGCTCATCAGAAGAGTGAAAAATCCAAACCAGACAGGTATTAGCTGCCTTGATAGAAAATTTCAATACATATTCTCTTTTCTGAAGTGAAAGGAGGGGTGAGATTGCATAACTGACTCATCAAAGTCCCAGAGCCCATCCTTTTGCTGGTAAGGTCATGTCTCTGAACACCAGAACAGTAAATTCAGGACCAAAAGCCTGGAGAAAGGAGGCTCACATAAGCTCATTCATCCCAAGAGGACAGCTGAGATGGGAGGTCACTCTTTCACAAATGCTACAGAGGAACTTCCCTTTCCGAAACAGAGAACTGTGTGTGCTTCCCACCTCCCCAAACACAGGACAGCTCGAATTTCTGATTTTCTGCACTATGTAACCGGTTGCTATACACCCAGCTGTGGGTTGCTCTACCAGGGAACAAGCAAGGAATTATTAGAAAAATCGAGTCTGTTCTGGTCCTTATTCAAATGTGCATTTTTTTTTTTAAAACATGGTTTATAATACTTTAGATTTCAACCATTTGTTTCTATGGACTCTACTCAGAGTCTTTTATGGAAGCTAAGCAGCACTCACATAGCATAAAAAATCCTAACAGTTTAAAAAAAAAAATCAATTACCTTAAGCTATTTGGAGAAGAAAAGGGCAAATCAATGCTCCATTTGTTCAAGTATGTTCTGCATATTTTTAGATACCTATCAATCACAACATACTAAATGCTCTCCCGGGTGAAACTTTTCAGATTAACAACACCCACATGAAAGTGCTCTTGCAAAAAAAATAGGTATGTGCCCTCATTATACATCACATCACCTTATTTGCACTCAAACACCTATTGTGAAGGATTCAAAATGGGACACGTATTTTCTAGGCTTGAGCACCAGGCTTGCCTTCTCTGAGTGGGATCATGATTGGATCCCACATGATGAAGTTGCACAAATATTCTCATGCCCAGCAGCCCATCAGTGCAACTGGGAAGAGTGGGTCAGGACACCACCACACCAGTGGATACACCAATTCCCTTTTTTTCTTCCTGTACTTAATGTCTCCTGATTTGTTTTATATATACTAGTAAATCCCATTAGTTTTAACTGATCTGTTGTTGAAGGTATATTTTTGGAGTCCTCATAAAAAAAAATTATTTGCAGGCTTCAATCAATGATACTTAGCTTCATTAATAATATATTCCCCGATGTCTTTTTTAATAAAAGCAAAATAAAATAAAGCCTAAGAAGTATGTGAGCTTGCCCCTTCACACTTCTGATTAATTCCAATTTTATTATTTACATGAGCAAAATCTTTATTTAAAACCATTTACAAACCACTTGCAAGTTAGGGGGAAAAAATCAATCAAAGTGATTTGCTGGGCTTTAAAAAATGGAGGCTCTCTTAGCTCCTATTATTTTTCATCTCACTTCAGGAGGCTGCTGCCTTTGCATTTAATACAAAACTCTACAAACAAGGAGAAGATGGTTTCTTCATCCTTGCAGGCAAAGCAGGAAAAATCAAGGAAAAGATGACTCCCAACCTGTTCTCTGTAAGAGCTTTGTCTGCCTCTTACTCTTTTAACATACACTGTTTCTCCTTAAACAAAAAGGGTGCTTGCTAGAAATTCAGTATAATGGAAGCAAACAAGAACCAACAGCCACCTAACATCAATAGGGACAGGCATATTGTGTCCTTCTTATAAAGGAAGCACAATTTCCTTTTACAGTGCCATACAACTGAGAATCACACACTTAGAGTACAACTGCCCAGCAATCTTTACTCATCAACTATGTCAGAGGTCAATTACCTGCCCTGCGGCATAGCTTCATGGGGAGGTCATGTAAAAGCTCTAACATAGAACTTACACCTTTTTAGGACTTAAATAAGATGCAGTTACTTCAACATTTATCTTCTGAAAAAGGTATTTTGAAATGAAGTTTTCATAACATCTTGCATTAGCATGAACTTGTGGCAAAGCAATCCTCTGCACATAAGGCACCGGGGACTTCTGGGATGCTCCAATGATCCTCCTCAAGGATGAGCTGCAAATAGGAGTGGGCTGAGGTACTGCCTGCCTGGGACTACATGGTATTGCCAGCCTCTCTAATCAAGGAGTTTGTTTATCTTCTAACTTTTGTCTGTAGTGCCTCTCTTGTAGCCTTCATCCTTATGTTGTGGTCATGTTTTCAACCTTTTCTTTAGAATCAGGAGTGTTGATATAGGGCATTTCTCTACTGATACACCTATGTCACCTATACTGTTATTTCAGTCATAATAGTACTGGCATAGCTGAATTGGACTCTACAGAGCTATATAGCTATACAGGACTATACAGAACAAGGACTATATAGAGTCTTCAGTTAAAAACTTTGGCTTCATGAAGCCTTTTTCCTTTCTTGCAGAGTACTAGCTAGACTGCCTCTCCACAGCAAGCTGAACTAAATGTTATGCCAGTCTGCTTTTTTGTTATTGCTCTCTAGTTTATCCCAGACACAAAACAAGCAATACAGCAAGGTGATGTAATTATTATCCCCGGAAGCATTCAAAAACATGTAGATGCATCACTCAGGAACACGGTTTAGTGGTGGACTTGGCAGTGTAGGTTAACAGTTGGACTTGATGACCTTAGAAGTCTTTTCCAACCTTAATGGATCTATATTCTATGAAATAAGTATTTTCATTTCAAAACTGCATCTATGCCTGGCCTGGCCTTCAATAGGAGGTGTGTGCAGGGATACAACATGCCCAGTGGTACAAGGCTAACAGTAAAATAGTGCACACTTGCAACACCCCTCATCAATCACCCTTTCTGGACCTGGTATTTCAATAGTAGAAATTTCAGCTTCTGAAGTGATGTGTCTGGGTCATGTCATTGTAAAATTACAACAGAGTCCTCTAGGAACTGTTTAGTAAGCTGGCTCAGACCAGTGAATGGCTAAAAGATAACACTGTAAAGCCTTGTATTTCTCTATTTCACTATCCTGTAAATCTACCAGAATATTTTAGGCTGTATTTTGTCAGTCATTCATGCATGCTAAACAATGTGGTCTTTTTTTTTTACCCTATACTTTTCATTCTCCTGAGGATATCAAAGTAGTTTAATATATAAATTCACAATGAACAGCACCAACATGGGTAAGTATCCTGCGTGGGTCCCAAACAAGGGAAATACTAATTATGCTTTCATTTATGTAATGCAAAGTTATAGCTGGAAACAAGTAAGAGAGTAAACACTAACTCTCCACAAAAGACTATCAGCAGCTAAACTCTGCATTAATTAAAATCACCTAATTCCAGATACCCTGTATTTAAGACTTTCTTCCAAAGGTCTGGCCCAGGATCTCTCTGGACCTCTGATTAATGTTGCACTGTAATTCAGAGATGCAAATGCTGCACATTATATAGGAGAACAGAAAAACTAATTAAAAAGTATTACAATGAATTTCCTGCAAATAGTAGAATAGCTGATGCAGCTCTTTGGAAAGTATTAAATCAACAAACACGACAGATAGAAGAGATGTATTTTCAAAATTGAATGGGACCACAGATTTGGCTGAGATCGTTACATTTGCATAAAATCTTGGGACTTGACTTCTTAGGAAAGTTATTATGCAAAGGATGCTGCAATGCACTCAGCACTGCATATTCAGCTTCCTGTACGAATATATTTATCAAGGGCAGTATGGGTGACTCCAGCTGTCCTGTGGAAATGGTTGTTCCAGAGAGCAACTCAATGTTAGGAGTGTCCATATGGAAACTGACATACAGTAAACTGTGTATAACAAAAGAATAACTCATTGTGACTTGGCAGTATATATCATGTATACAATCTATAGAATTTAAAAATCAACGTAAGTGAAACTTATAACATGGCTGCCCTGTCACAGATGTGAAATTGTCCCATCAAAGAGGGATTGTGGACATCACTCTGCTTGAGGCTCTGAATCTACACAGTTTAACATGACAATATGTGATTCAGAAGATAGGAGAAAACGGTTAATATTTTCAGAAAACAAAGCTGCAAAAGGAGAGAATAATGAAGGAAGTGGTTTGCTGGTGAAGAGCCACTTTAGCCATCAGGCAAGAAAGACATCAGATATTTTGCACCGTAGTATGGCAAATGAAACCCAAAGCATCTAGAACCTGAAGCAGAGCATATTCACAGGGAAGGAGTAGTTCTGGCAAGGACATGCATACTTCCACATACTATCAGAAGCGTGGGAGACCTTACAGGCCAGAATAATCCTAGTTTCCCTTTTTCTGAGAAGCAGGACAAGAGAGGAGCAAAGACCTGACATAGCACTCATGTGACCATTCACCGAGTCCGTTTTCAGCAAAACATGAACAAAGTGCAACGCAGCATCACAAGAATGATGAAAAAAATAAAAAGCCTTCAGCTTGAAAAGAGAATGAGAAGGAAAAAACACAGAGAAGGCTGAGAGTTGACTGCACGACAGTGTGCAAGAAATTACACATGAAAGTCTACACAGGAAAAATTTGATGAGTTTTTACATAGCAAACAAATGCACTGTGAGATCCAAGGAAAAGGAGTCAATTGGACTTCTCAGAAAAATTAGGAGGAAAAATAACTCATAATTTACTATCTGAGAGAACAATTCACTATTGAAAGAACTTATCAAGTGCAGCGGATTCTCCACTACTGGTGATTTAGAATCAAGACTTCCATTTCCTTCCTGAAAGATGAAAGTTTTAGGTTTAAACCTATTTATCAAGGGTAAAAAAGACTCAAAATGACTGGGAACTGTCACCATCCATCTTTTTGCCTGAAGGCAGGATCAGCTATTCAAATGCCACTACCAGCTTCAAAATCCTGAAGTATAATCTATTCTGTTGCTTTGCTGTCCTTGTTTAAACCTCTTCCTAAATATCTGATCTAGAACTCGATACAGTTCAAGTCCACCACTTGTGTTATCATTACTGATTAAGAGCAGCACAGTTCCTTTATCTCTGCAGAACCTTTTAAATAAAAAAGTCAGAATTGTTATGACAGTCCCCTCTTATTTGTTTTTATTTTCCTGTGATTTTAGGTAAATTTTTAAAATCTCTGATCATTCTTCTTGTTTTCTTTTGGACTCCTCTGGACTAATCGTCATCCTTTTTAAATTAAGTTACTCCCAAACTGGTAATCTGCAGTGTGAATGTGAGCATGGAAGCTAAACAACAGTAAAAACAGGATAATTCAGGAGTTATGTTTAATCCCACCTTCAGTAACTAGATTTCAAGCAACAATCTCTATTCTGAGACTATCATGTTACCAGCTGAATGAAAGATAAAAAGTCCATTATGCAAAGAACACAGGAAAACTAGGGAAATAAATTCTAAATTAAATAATCCTAAAATGTGTGGAAAAACTCACCATAAAGCAATGCTTTAAAAAAAAAACAAACACCAAAAACCAAAACAACAAAATACCCTGCTTAGATCATACAAAGGTCAAACTGCACATTAGATTTGTGCTTAGCCTTCCATCAAGTCACAGTTAAAAATCATCATTACACACTCACATAATTTAAAAAATGTAGTATAAAAAGGAAAAAAAAAGATGTAGGAGGGATTACAGCACCATGTGGCCATTCATGAAATGTGTACTTTACAAGGCAGACCTCACATGATGGTAGAAAGTGTTTCACGATGTGTTAGCAAAAAGTACAGATTATAACGAACACACATAAAGACACAGTGTTAATGCCATGCACATGAGTTTAGATGACAGTTCCCTACTTTTAAGAGCTTACCCAGAGGATAACTTTTTTTTCCTTTGGTTACTAGACTTTTAATGACATTTTCCTAAGTGTGCATGTTTTGGGTGGTGGTGTTTTTTTTTTTTCTTTTTTTTGTTTTGTTTTTTTTTACGGAGAAAAAAATCCCACAACATAAAACTACTTCAGTAGATAATCTTAGGCTGCAATCATTGTTTCAAGATGTTGATTCAAGGAGGCATTCAAAGAGCCCAACCCCTCCCACAGCTGAGCTGTATAGAGTCAGTGCAAGCTGACTCAACTATTGCTCTTTGTACAAAGTATACCTGAGTTTGCATTCAAAGGGTCATGGACATTCAGCATCTTATTATGCCAGCTCCACACATCTGCTCAGCACACTCTTTTCAAATGCTAGTGAAGCATGGTTGACATATAATAGGCAGGTTCTGTAAAACATGAACATGCTGTGTGGCCTTACTTGCTCCAGAGAAAAGAAGAAACAATAATTCTCAAATTACTAAAAGATCTGAGTGTTGCGACAAAAATCTCATGATTCCGTCTTAAGACAATGAAAATGGCGTCACAGAATCCCTCTGGTTTTACAGACCTCCAGTCAGTCTATAAAAAAAAAGTGAAATTCTATTTCCAAATCAATGGACCAAAGATCTACATACGTAGGTTAAGTCATTGCAAAGCAAGATGTTTATTGGCCAAAAAAAAATTGTAAATGTGTCATCCAAACCTTCCAAATGATCAACAAGCTAACATGCAAACATTCCAAACACAAGCTGCCAGCACAGAGTGTGCTTCAGCTTTCAAGCACGCAGCTTATTCACATAACAAAGTTAATTTACCAAGATTTACCTCCTTTTTGTTTGTTAGCTATAGATACATTTTGCAAGAACAAGAGAATGGTGTAACATCAAAGTGCTGTGTTAAAATGTAATTTTTGGAGCTGCTTCTGCATGAGAAAAAACACAGAACCAATGACTAACAAAAAAATCCCAGCAACATTCAAAAATCAAGTTTAGTTTTGGGCTTATCCAGACTGAATTTCTCCTTGTTCATTGCTGCCTTCATACAACATGTGACTTATTGCTACCCAGTCAGAATTCAGGTCAGAGTTGAAGGAAAATGGCCAAGCTGACCAGCACTGCTGCATGTGACACTGTCTGCTGCTACAGCAACTCACTTTATGAATTTTTATTAGTTAGTGTTGGCCATTGTATCTGTGCAAAAAAGTAATAAAAACAAAATTTCAGTAATGCTGATACAGACTGTCTATGAAAAAAGGCTTTTTTCAAGAAAAACAAGAACTTTACACATGAACTCTGCTAATGAAAACCAGAAAACTGGAAATATTTCTTATGTTGATTCTAGGGACTAAAGGCAAGCTCCTTCCCAGGCAGAAGACCCAACAGATCTTTCCTCCCCACAACCTGTCTCCACACACCTCTCACACTGAGCAAGAAGGACACAACAGAGCTGGGGCTGGCATCCAAGCAGGGCACAGGGAGGTGACTGCTGGCTGTGGCCCAGCAGAAAGTCCCCCAGCTCTGTTTTGCATGGCTTTCCTTTCAGCAGATGTACCTGCAGCAGTGTGGTTGTCTCAGTCTTCTACTGACCTTCTCAATGTGGTTTGAAAGTGGCCAACATGCTCAGAAATTATTTAGGAACTGGGGAGGGGATGGAAAGACAGGCAGAACACCTGGAACTGCCGCATGGCTCTCATTTCTTTAGAAACTTACGCCAAAAGTGAAGTGTTGTCCCCTCCCCTCAAGCACATGCACATATATGCCAAATACACACCCTAGATATTAAACTGCAGCTGAAAGGAAGAAGGCAGCAGCCTGACAGCGCAGAAAGGATGACTCCTGACATAGCAGTGCTGAATGATAATTCATCCCGGCTCCGAACAAATAAGATACACTGAACTGAATTATAAGGGCTAATTAAACTGTAAAATTAAATAGTCAGTGCTTTATCTCTGCATCTCCTTAGCACATCATAGGAAATTTTAAAGGGGCTAATTCTTCAGTGGCCTATAGCTACTGCAGAAAGTAAAGAATTCACAGCTCCAGTGAGACATGAAAAAGCCTGTTTCACTTTCTGGGTGGTCATTTTAATGCTTCTCCCTCCTCTGACTTCACCCTGACCTGATCAGCCAGCTTTTAAACAAGAAAAGCTCCCCAGTCACTGACAGAGGCATGTCATTAGGTTTTACACACTCGGCTGCAACACTCACTTACCCCAACACAGGGTATGTGTGTTGATATGACCAATGACCAAGCTTCCTGCTCTGCCTTAACTGGGGTCTGTAAGTGCACGCTCGGAAGGTAAGAGTTTGATGTTGGAGAGAGACATGCTGCCTTCCCGTGACCAAAGCAGGAGTTGTGCAATTCGCCACATCCCTGAC
>NW_008238373.1:907025-929390 GCF_000691975.1 Corvus brachyrhynchos | reverse complement strand
TCCCTGCAAATGTTCTTCCCGCTTCTCTGAGATCTGTGACACTTGGAGCACACACCAAGTGTCTTGAGTCACTGCCCAATGACTGTTACAGTTCATTCAGCAGAAGATTACTGAGAAATCAAGTGGGGCTTTTCCACAAACTTGAAGCTTCTTCCTGCTTCATTTTTTCTCAGACTAAATAGATGACAACAGGCATTTATGATAAAGCACAGTGAACAAATTGCAGCTATTCTGAAATAGCCTTTTATCTCTCTGCAGGTTATTCTGCTTCTTCACCACTGTACTGCCTGGAACTGCCAGCAACATCTGGAGTCTCAGCAAATATATCAACATATAAATCTTTACCTGCTTAGAGACATTATTTAATATTTATTGCTGATTAACACTTTGGATGTTTTTCCCAGCAACCTTAGCATATAAACTTCAAATCAGAAAAAGACAATAAAAACCCCAAAACCACAAAAAACCAGCACCACCTTCTAACAAAAGAAACAGTCTCGAAATGGACTGGATGGAGTAGTCGCCCTCCAGAAGCAAGGGGTCATCTCCTACAGCTAGCCCTAACTGCACTGGATAGACTGGGAACAGAAGCTGCAAAACACTTTGAATAAAAGCTTTTTCTATGACAAGGGTGATGTAGAAATTCACCAACATGAAAGAAGAACAAGAAAGTTTTCTTTATCTTCTGTTTGAAGCTGGAATTAATTTGAGTTACGTGTGTGAAAATTCACATAAGATTTGCTTTCACGTGTCCTTTTAAGATTTATCTTTTTGTCTGCCTCTTTGCACTACTTCAGATTAAGAAAAAATAGTACTGAATCAAAAAGATGAAGATGCAGGACAGTAATAATGGATTAATTTATTCAGCTGAACCAACAGGCAATCTTAAAAAACGTTAAAAAATGAGGGGAAAACGGCCTTGGCAAGCATTCAGGTCAGGATGAGATTTTCAAGGTTTTAGAACATTGTTCAGCGAAACTAATGGTGCTTCAGAAACATGCATGTACTCAAACTCACCACTGAGGGCTTAGCTCACTTCCACTGAAGATTTATTCTGGACAGAAGATATAACCTTTTTTTGTTTTCACTTGGAAACAATCATAAGTAAATGCTGTGATACTTTTCTGAATAATCAGAGAGCTTTAAGTGCTGGCAGGTTTATAAGCAGATACAGGACACAAAGGCAGAAAATTCAACTGATTTGTCATTGCTGCTACTCACATCAATAGCAATGTGATGTGATGTTAAGAAATGTTAACTTTGGACCCCCATTCTTTTAGTCTGAGGAGTTTTGCATGACATTTATGTTGAGCTGGCAGAAAAGCTGGGGCAAACTGGAAGAACAGTATTACATTGACAATCTGAGTCCAGCTAACTACTGGAGATAGGAAGGATTCTATAAATGAATAGTTTAAAGAAATCAAGCAAAACTGGAACACTTTCACAATACTGTCATATTTATAATGTGTATTTAAATCACATCCTGAAATTTCTGTAAATGCAATACTTGACAATCCATTTCCTAATGAAATCAGTTTTAAAAAAAAATCACCCTAGAATTAAATAACCGAGAAAATATAAAACATGCTACTTCACTGTTAGGTATAACACTGCTAATACATTTTGAAACTAGGGACTAAAACTTCCAAAACCACTTAATTTATCAGAAAACACTAAGAAATGCTATACCACTAGTAAGCAATGTTGATGCAATTCAATGCTGTCTCATTTAGAAGACTCATCGCCTTTTCACTACTCTACATCTACTAGTTAAATCAAGCATACTCTCAATAAAACAAAAGATGTGTTTTTCAGGTTTGCAAGGAAGAGCCAAAACAGAAGCTACAAATAATTTTATACATCTTATGTAACGGTTTTGTATTTTCACAAATTGGTATTGTAAGAAAAAGGCAAATACATTGTAGATACATCATGTATACACTACAGAAGAAACAGGAAACTTATGTGGCAAGGATGGAATAGAAAATGGGATCTATAGGGAAGAGCAAGAGGTTAAGACTGTTGATCTTTTTCTCACATACCTGATGTTGAATACTATCTCTGAAAAATCAGTCTAATCAGAAAACATCCCTTTGACCCTCAGCTGTGGATACTTGTTTGATCTTGCAGTTTAGAAGAGAAAAGAGAACGTTTACCAAAGGTGTAAAGTCCTAATGATTTTTATTCTTTAAAGGTAATATGTTAGAAATGAAACTCTGATGGAATCAGAAGAGAAAACACAGAAGATCAAAATTTTCTTTAACTCTTCTTGTTTCCATGTAAAAAAATCATGCCTATAGTTAAGTTCTATATCAAGTGAACTTCCAGTTGCTCAAAATATTTTATTTTCTGAGAAAACAAAGCTAAGAACGCCCCTCCCCCAATTTTATCATTTCTTACTACACTGTCGACCGATGCCTGAAGCCATGTACTCACGTTACCATGTAAACAAAATGCTGAATATTTAGGCAAGCTCTTGCAAAGATCTGCAGTACATTCGTAATTCTACAGAATTTTTAAAAATCTAAATGCAAGGAATACAATTTGGTGGCACAGATAGCATGGCTCCTGAATATCTTTTCCAGATTAAATTCACAGCCTGGGCAATAACCATCTGCAATCAGCTTTAACCTCTGTATCCTGGCTAAATGCTAACTGGAATCACTCATTCAAGTCCTTCCAAAAATTCCTTAGAAGTTTCATCCAAATTCAATTTTCTTCACATTCTGTGCTATAAAAGTCTCTAGAGTCTTGCTGCATACTTTTAAATATCTGCCAGAAGAAACTGCATTCCCATGATACAGAACATAATCTGTTTGCATGGTTTAAAAATACTTCCATAGCCTGTGGAACGGGGACTATTTTGTCAGAACAAAATTAAATTGCTTGAATTGGTGAAGAGTCATTCCAGGCACAAAATTAATGAACTCAGTTCAGTTTTCAATCTCCTATTAGTATGTGGCTATAGAGAGATGAAACTTTAACAGAAGTGTTCTGCCACTTTTAAAACACAAGTGTACAGTTTAAAGGCCTAAGTTAGCATCTCTTTCATGTTGACTGGAAACACTGTAAATCACAAGCATCTAAGGAGGCAAAAGCATATAATAGCATCCTGGCTTTTCACAAACATACTGTACATAATCATGCTATATAAAGATGAGTATGCAGTAAAAACTGCAACAACTTCTGAATGTGAATTCTAGTGCCAGAAGGAAGAAAAAAAACTGCATTGTATGGTTTATGAGTAAAAGAGGGAAAATGTTTTATGTATTACAATTAATCGAAATCAAAGAAAAATATTTTTGACCAAAAAAATGCCTTACCTTGAAAAGTTGAGGAAATGAACATGTCTAGTGAATAAATAGGGCTGCTCAGCAGTGCTTATGTTTTTAATCAATTCCATCTAAAAAGAATTAACAAATCAAATTTTCCACATTACATCAATGCACAATTTGAGACAAACATAAAACTTTCAAACAACATATAATGATATAATTTTCAAGTCTGATAGAATTACTCAGGACCTCCTTCCCCACTATCCCTCCCAAACACTGTCATTCAAGATAGCATGATGAATACTTTATGTCTAGGCAAGAAAGGTTGAGCTGCAGACACCATTCTGCTACCATGGAGCTTATGTACTTCCAAAATACTTCCAGAACTGGGTATCAGTTTAAGCAAAGGCATAAACTAAAGGAAAAATTGAAACTCTTTCTAAATCTGCAAGAGCTTTCCAAATAGCAGCTGCCCTCTGAAGACACTAGGTCTATTCACCCCAATGCCAAAAACATAAAATGCCTGAAACTGTAACAGAAAGTGGGAGCTGAGCCAATGGCCATTTTCATGTAACAATAAATGCTCCCAACACAGCCAAGACACCCTGATTTGCTTGTTTAAATATAAAAATCAGGACTTGCCATTCCTTTTCCTATTACAACAAATAAGGAGTAAAAATTAAATGGGAACTTTTAGAAAGATGATACTAAATTCTAGTTCAGGCCCATTCACATAATGTTAATTTTTTAAAAATTAAATTAATAATTTGGATTTTCAGATCATTAAAATGGAATAAGGTAAACAACAAAATGGAAATTATCATCTATTTTGTGTAAGCTGAGCTCTAGCTATGACTTACAAGAAACTGGAAGTGTCTAGTGAAGCATCATGCTAGAGAGTCAATGTTTCAGTTAATTTTGCTTACTTCTTATTAATTTCCTAAGATTTATTTTCCAATTTTCTGTTCTGTTTTCAAATGCAGGCTGTGTTATGGACACTGAACACAAATGCACTTGAAATGACAGGTTTATAGATTTTACAAACAGGGTAGTAGAAAGCAATTCACACACCGGGAAAAATAAGAGGTAAATCTGTGAACCACGCGTTCTGGTTTGAATCATATTAATTTATGTACCAAATTTAAACACCATTAAGGAGACATTAATTAAACAAATGTATTTCTTAAAACTTGAATGCTAGAGTTGACAAAGATAAAATAAGCAAAAACATGGAATCCAGCCTGTTGTGTGGTCAAAATAAAGTGACTGGCATGTGTAGAGTTATTAGCAGCAAAAAGAGCATGGTAAAAAATTCTGCCCATGCCATAGCAAATGCCAAACCACATTTAAGAGACAGCAATTGCCAAATCTTCTCCCCTTCTATTGTCCAGTTTCAATATACTGATATTTTGCCATGGTTTTTATAATGTGTGTCACATCTTACTGCTTCTTATCCATCTTTTATTCTCCACTTTTCCCCAGAGCACATACCCTGCCTTCTTCTTTCAGCCAACACAAGCAATAGCCATTGAACTTCTAGGACTGAGCAACAAAGTGCACACACTTAACGTATTTTCTTTACTTTCCCTCTGTCTTCAACGGTATTATACACATACATGTATGATGACCACTGAAGCAAACAGTTCAGCTTGTCCATCTTCTCAGGATGGACTTTTTCCTGTCAAACTAGTTTCAGTACATTGAGGCATATTAGGTACAGACCTTATACATCACGACATATTAGGTCTGAGAAAGTATAGCAAGGTATATTATCTCTGAAAAAGGCTGTAAACCCAAAGAAAAGGAATGTAAGACGAGATCACCAAAAGAAAGACAGTATAAAGGGAAAAGAGAAACAAGAGAATATGGAGAGATGATGTGCAATTAAAAAATAATTTAAAAAAAGAAATTAAAAAAAAAAGTCAGGAAGGGAATAGCTTTCCGTCTTTAGTTAGTCTTATATGGAATCTGAACTGTTTGATTCAAGCACAAAGAGGTCTTTGCACAGCTTCTTCAGTAAAATATAAATGCATTGAGCAAGAAATTTATAAACCTGAAGAGCAAAGCTTGTTCAGATCAGAATCAGAAAACCCAGGAAGCTTTGCAATACTTAGAACAAATAAATTGAGTACTGTTTGTTCACGCTCTGAAGAGACAAAGGCTTTCCTAGCAAACCCAACATGTAAACACTTCTTTAGAACTGGTAACTCCTTATATTCATTCACCTTGCAGAATCAAACAATAGGAGACCCTGGAGCCTATGTATCAGGTGTCTAAATTGGATTTGCTGTTGTTGTTGTTGTTTTTGTTTGTTTTTCTTCTTTTTTTTTGCTGAGACAAGTTACAGGAGAAGCAAAATTCTCAGACCAGTATGAAGCTTTGTGTCATATTTTGCATTTTACTGGTGTTGCTCTATCTGCATGAAGTAAGGAAGGAAGATGGCAGAAGGAAGTTACTGATCTGGTACAGAAACTCTATTCATGCCCCCATGGTCATCACTGTAATTCCATCTTGGAATAAATGAGAAAAACCTTACTAGAGTATAAATACGGAGATATAAAGATACTATACCCATACAAAGTAATCACACTAAATCTAAAACCACAGTAGAATACTGCTAGATAAACTTAGCTGGGGGTATATGTGAGTGTTACAAAGCACCACATGAGCTTCCCTTGGGGCCCAGCTGTCCTCAGGGCTTGCAGCAATTCGCGCTCAGGAGGCAGATTCACATCACAGCACTGCCACGTTTCTCACTCCATTTCACCTGATGTCAGTCTCACATGAACCTGCTGCTGGACAAGCACAGGCACTTCATCCTCAGGAGGAAAGGGGGGATGGAAAGACGCACACAGAGAGCATCTGGCTCCTGGCTTTTTTTTTTTCATCTCTTGCTACCAAACTCAATCTCTTGAGCTATGATAACAGCTTGCCCCAAAGCAGAAACAGAATTTTGTTTTGACTTAGAGTACCTTCATATTTAGACACTTAATGATCAACTGAACTTGTAAGCAGATGTGGATAAAGCTACAATGTGCATAAGAACAAACAAGCAAAATCCATTCTTTTAAAAACCCTGCCAAAAGGGTAAGTAAGGCTCAACTGAAACAACACACAGATGTCAGGAGGGAAAAATAAATAACTGTAATGGCTCGTGGCCACATGCAAATTGTGGCCATATTTCCCATGGGCCTCTCACATCATCCTGTCCTGAACTGATTTCAGTCTAACAATCCAAATGTATTGCTCAGAAAGACATCCTTCCTCCTTCTAAGATGACGTTAAAGGAAAAAAAAACCAAAAAAAAGAAGAATCTTCCAGTGTCCCCCAGAAGAGTAAGTTTGGTTGGCTGGTTTTGATTGTTAGATCTTGTTTGTTTGTATGTTTGTTTCTGTAAGATTAAACTAGAAAGAAAGAAAATAAGATGTAGAGGACCCACAGAGAGGAACGGTGAGCAGAGGATGAGGGCTGAAGAAAACAAGTACTTTTGGATGGAATGGGTGATGGAGGAGAATGACATACAAGTACAGATTATCATGTCATCCTAAGTTTGAAAAGAAATAAAGAGGTACAAGCAGCAGAAGATAAACAACCCTGGCAAACTCTGTTAGGGAAGAGATGAATCAGAACACATCCATGGCTGGAGGGAGAAGCTGTAGAAACACCTGGAGAAGTCCGAAAGGAGCATGTACCTGCTAGGATTAGGGCCCATAAAGAGCCATTTCTCTCTCTCACTGCTGCCCAGAGCTCTCCTGCAGGAGCCAGGCAGCTCAGTGAAAAACTGCCAAAAAATACACTAATTTGCTCTTGAAATGAACTAAATTGCACCATGGAGTTAATGCTGCTAAAGAAGGATCCAGAGAGACGGAAATGGCAAAACATGAAGAGTGTGTGTGGAAGCGAACCACAGCAGTGGGTGCGCTGTGCTCCCGAAGGAAAGAGGAGCATCACACTGCATGGCTGGAGTCTGCGGAGATGCTAAGCCACAGCAAGCAGTTGCCAAGACCTCTGTGGTGTGATCAACACATTTGCTCATTCCATTCATCCCCCTCAAATGCCAATTAATTTTAATGTACAGTGTCTTTTCTAGAGTAACATCTTTCTACCACTGTGACTCCTTGCCTTATCTTTTCTTCTAGTTCTTTCTCCTTAATTCATTTTCTGCACTGATTTTTAATGGGGCCCTTTAAAGAAGACCAGATCCACAGAGGCAATCCTGTAAATCACAAGCTATTTTTGAAACAAAAAGCCCACCTGAGAAGGAACACCAAGAGGCAATTCTCCAGGATGAAAGGTTTTCCCTTAATCTACAGTCCTACACTACCACTGTAGGATCTCAGGTGGCCATATGGAAGAAATCAAACAAACTGCTCGACATATATGTACACTTGTAATGGGCTGGTGCTGCATTACAAACAACGCTCCAGCAGATGGCACCGTGAAGTGACTCCAAGAGGGCTGGATGGAGCTCTCCCTGAGAGGGGAGAAACGTGGGGGATGGATTTTCTCTAGCCACGGCATTGTTCCTGCACAAAAACTCAACTCTGGCCTTGGAGAGAGGACACCTTTCCCTTTTCTGGAGATGGCTAGTCCAATCCCTGTGCTCAGAGCGGCCCCGCTTTGTTTGAGATTTGCAACAAGTAAGTTCTACTGGGAACAAAAGGAAATAAGCAGATAACAATCTCACCCAGACAACAGCCAAAATGTTACTTTTTTTAAGATGCTGCATTTCACAGTGAGAATTTGAGGTCAAAATGTATCAAAATGGTGAGGCAACTGGGATTTTCCAAGCGTGGTCTGCTGGATCACACTATGATCTCCACTAATATTGACATGAAAAGGACAAAAAAAAAAAAATCTCTCTATCTCTCTTCCTTGTGAGCTCTTTACCTTCTGCCACTGCTTTCAGTCTCTACTGAAGGCATGTAGGGCTCAGGAGGCACAAGCACCTACAAGAATTTTGGTATATCACTTTTATCTCAGCACTCATTTCCATAAACAACTCACAACTCCCAGGAATGAGACTAGATCTTCATTTTCAGCTCTCAAAAGCTTGGAATGGTTTCAAGAATTTATTCACCTCCCCAAACTGGCATGACCAATTTTCTGTCTTTAAAAGCATTTAAGAAAAATTAGTGATGGATTTTTAGTGCATTGAACTGAAATTACATATAAAGTTGGCTGCACAGCCATAATGATGGGTGGTAGAAGTAAACAATTTGAGGATAAACTACCAATTACTCTTGTATGTGACTGATATTTGTGTATCTATAAGCATATTCATTCTTACTTTCCTGAATGCAATAAAATGGGAGTGGGGGACATAGGGCATGGGAAGACTTCATTTTGCAGCAGTTCGTGTGGCATTTTAAAGCCACATCAATTAGATTCACTTTAATATTATGTGTTATTTCCTGAATTTAATTTACTTGAAAATATTATAGGAAACGGCAAGGCACATATTAATACATCTGTTTCCAGAAATCACTCCCTTATGCCCACAGATGTTCAAAGGCTGCACTTCTAATTGCTGGCAGACACACATAATTTGGGAAAACTTCTTAGTAGGAAGGAGACTGGAAAAGGCAATGAGAATATGGGTTCCAATTATGTGCAATCCCCACAGTCATTAAGAACACCTACATGCTTAACTTTATTTAACAACAGCAGACTGCAAAAGCTAAATATTTACAGAAAAGTCTTGGCTGGATCAGGGCTTTAACCAAACACAGGACAGACGAATGACAGAAGGAAGAGAGACATATCATCTCAAGTGAGAAGCCCATGCTCATGCTGAAAGCCTACAGCCCTGCCCAGCTCTTTTTTCTTGTTCCAATGCCTGGAGCCTGAAATCATTCATTCCCTTAACTTCCTCTTGTGTAGACCACATTAAAGGTGGAAAAAAAATATTTTTTCATATTCTGCTCTTAAAAACTGAGAAGACAACTAAAAATGCCCTGAACAACAGAATAGTTACTGTCTCCAAGCACATTTTCTGGTGATCAAAGGCACTTTTCAGAAAAAGTACTCATTAAATTATGAGACTATTGTAACTATGGAAATAAACCATAAAAGAAAATAAAGAAACATAAATTATGGTAGGGCAATCTATAGAGTAAATCATCAGCTCTGTAGCAATACTTCCAGCACATTTGTTGTCTAGTAACTTAACTGCTTAGGGAGTGCAAAAGGTAATGCAGATAATTATCTGTCAGTGTAGTGGTTGCATCAAAAATAAGTCTGGGCCTCTCTGCAATCTCTACATGCTGGACTAAAGCACAAGACTGTGAAGAAGTGATCTTGTATCATGTTTTAACAAAGGAAAATCCACCTACCAGAGAAAGACAGAACAGAACCGAAAGGAAGAAGCTGATGATCGTGGTGAAAGCTGGCAATTACTAACACCTGACAGACTTTTGGGTTTTATGACGTCTCCCAATCAACAATGAAAATTGATGAAAGATACAACAAAACCCAAACAGCCCAAAACACAAAAGCAGCCATACCCACAGAAATCCCATATCCCAGCAGAAAAACTAACCAGACAGGCTCTGCAGCACAGGATAGTTTGATCCCTTTCTGATGGGACCATATTGCAACCTTCCCAGGCCGCATGGTGCTGCTGGTAGGATACACAGAGGGACGCTGCAGCAGGCGCAGAACAGGCCTTCCCTCGGCCACAAAAGGGGCAGTGAGGGGACACTGTCCCCCTCTGCAGCCTGTCACTGCTGCGACACACCCAACCGCGCATAGCAGCCGCCTTTGGGCTGGAGTGGCAGCCCTGGCTGGCTGGTCCCCACCTCTGGCTGAACTTGACTATCATGGAGTCTTAGGTCAGCCAGCTGAGGTGGGACCCCAATGGACATCTCGAAGGGGAGGAAGGTGAGACCTGTAGGAGCAATATCAGCTCCTAAATTTTCATCTGGAATGAACTTCTGCATCTAAAATAACAAACTTGTGCTCATGAACAGGCTGCAAGTAAACGACCCCCAATCACAGCACAATGTCACTGGCAGGCCCATATCCGTATTTTGATCATTGCACACATCCTTTTGTGGTTTGCAGGCTGCTATTTCTAGAGGTGACACAGGCAGCAATTGCACCCTTTACCTGATCAGCAGCTCAAAATACCAGCAGTTGGCGACCTATGCAACATCTGACTACAGTTGTGCGCTTTGAGTCTGAGGTTTTCCTGCACTACTTGTATCAATCTACTAACAGAAGTGATGCTTACAGTGGGTACATGGTTACCCTGAAGAGAAGAAAATTTAAATAGCTGGATCTTTCATAGAAACAAAGCTGCAAAAATAATCCTTCTACAACTTTAAGGGAACATAAAAAAAGGTGTCTGGGTAAAGAGGTTTTATGTGGTATTTTCACTTCCCTTAGTGAGGGTTGTGCAATAAACATGAAAAAGACAGATAAGCAAGAAGCTGAGATAGGATCAAGGACACGTCATATTATAGTAACATGGGTTAGCATGGCCCTGGGAAACTTTTTGAAGCAACTGATTACTAGAAGTGAATTAAGAAAGTCATCATAAAAGACCCTTTTGACTATTATTTGCTCCTGCTCCTGTTTAAGACCCAAGTTAGGACTGAATACCCTGGTTCTATGACAAATGGCTGTGCCCTGCAGATACATTAATGCATGTCCCAGATGCTGTTAGCACTTCACTGTACTAATCTTTCTTGCCTCACTGGTAGTCTAACTGCTAAGCTGACTAAATTCAAGAGCTGTCTCACTGGAAGTTGGTTTTTCTGGTTAGCTTCCACATCATGTTGTTCTTGGCTCTGCCACCCATTTCTCTTATTAACTGAAGACACTTAGAGAATGATGAATTCTGCATGAGTACTCAGGACAAAGTAGCAATACATCTTTTTAATAGGATTTCTGCTAACATATGCCTTTGTTTCTAAGTTTTGTACACATAATAAGAGAACAGGATCTAAGAGGAGCAGGAGTAACTTACCTGTTCGTTTTTGGTCAGTCTTGTTTTGTTATGTATGTCAGATGTAACCAGGTTGAATCCATGTTTCTCTGATAAAATTCTCAAAAGCAAAACCACAGTTCGACTCCCACACTTTCCAACTCTGTTGTAGACCACCTGACTGGGGAAAGGAAGTACCTAAAGAAAGATTGAAAAACACGAAGTCAGTATATCATTATTTTTGTTTCCATGTACCTCTGAATCACACGTTTCGACCTTAAGCCAACAGACACAGAGAATTTCTAGGGCCCTGCCCAGGTCAGAAACATCCACTTCCTCTAGCAAGATAGAAGCTCTTCAGAAGAGAAACAACACGGCTCAGGGAGGTGGCAAGGTGAGATTTCCCCCTTGTGATGCAGTTACATATAACAGATGGGCAACTACTCCAGAAATACTATGTAACTGTTGATAATGACCTAAGCTTACTGCTTGTAATTTCAATGCAAACACTCATCTTCAGTTGACTATCTCCCGTAAAAAGAACTAAAAGGAGTGAATTTCCACTACAGTTTGGCAACTCAAAGTCAAGCTGACATAATGCAAGAGGAATGCTTGAATTTCATAACTTCAGCTTAAAAAGAAACAAAAGAAACCGAACAACAACCATTTGCACAAAGCTAAAATTAATCAACTCTTTTAATTACAAATATAAACGTGAATCTTTCAAACAGACTCAGAGAACAAATCATGCCACTGGCCAAGGATCTACATGCAGAATAATCAACACAGGGCCACAGGGGGCCTGAGGCCAACTGGCACAGTCTGATCACCTCTGTACAGGTAATGTTCATTAAATCACAAAATAGAACAGCCACGTCCAACCTGGCCACTGGGAATGGTGCCCAGACCACACTAACTAGAGAGCACCCTGCTCTCCTCCTCAGGAAACCAGAACAAGCGAGAAGTAATTCAGTGTCTCATAGTACGACACACGCAGCCTTATTTTGTTCCTGGACGATGTCCATGGGTGGTTGTTTCAGCAAAAGGCATTCTGAAATCACACTATTGCACAAGACAAGTATTTGCTGTATAGCATAGAGCAGCATGTGATAAGCTATATTTATTTCCCAGAGGAAACTGTTTGCAAGTCTTTAAATTGGCTAACAGAGTCAGAAGCTCACAATTTCACCCACAGTGGTGCATATACAGCACTTAAGATAATTTTTCTATTAAGACAACGGCACAAAATGTTTCCTGACACAGGGCCAGCACCTGGGTTCCAGCAAAAGGAATGGACAAAGTGATGGCGTGTCTCAACATGCAGTTACTTCTACTGTAGATGCCATCATGTTCTCCCAGCAGAAGGATTTCTAACATAAAAGCAGTCAGATGAGGCTTATGGCACTTTTCAGCGCAGAGTACTTCTTCACTGCATTTGAACAGCTAATAGATCTTTATCAGGGAAGCAAATGATTCCTCAGGCAACCCTTCAGACTACTTTCAAAGATAACCGCCAATTAGAAAGAAAAAAAGAAGGAAAAAAGTCTGTATTCTCTTATATTTGATGGGAACTTACTGGCACTTTGCTCTCAGTGTTCATGACCAAATGAATATTACTACTGTTGCTGGTTGCAATGTTTAGGATATCCTGCACTGCAACATAAATGTGGAGGCCATTTTTCTCCAAATTACCTTGGGAAGGAGTAGTTATTGGATGATCACAGACTGAGTTAAGCTTTCCAAGTCACAGGACATCACATCTGCTGATTCAGCAAGCAAAGAAGGACATCTCAAGGCTCATACAAACCCCACACAATGCATCAAGCCTTACTATTTTCTAACTTTTTAATAGGGTTTTCTGTGAGAAACATAGCCCCCATATTTCTTTATCAATCTTTCCTTCAGAAGCCTTGCTTCCTATGAAATGCAAAATCTGAGCCTGAATTATTAGAGAACTCCAAAGGTGATCAATTTAACATCGCTGTGCTACAGCTGTAGCTAACCTTTCCCAAAACTACTGTTAATGATGTCTGGAAGGTTAGTATTTGAACACATTTCATTATGCTGATTATCACACCATAATGAAAAAGAACATGAGCCCTATTCCGGATTGTCCCCTTTTTGGTTCACTTCTCTGCATAACAAACACTAGCACCACTACTTGTCACAGCCCTGCAGCACCATCCACACCTCACTTGTGGAATGGGAATTTCTCCTCTGCTCAGACATACAGTTTTGGAATACTTTGCTGTGTAAGTAAGAGAAAGCCTTCAAAAGAAATGGTAAGTAGATGCTGCCAAGTGCCAGTGAAGGAGCAAGAGCACATACACTATATGTTTGCCTAGCATCCCAGAAATTAGGTGAATAATGAGCACTGGTAGAGTTACGGAAATATTTAAAAATGCTTCATAATTATTGGCTGTTTTGATTTTCCTAGCAGTTTGGACTAGGCAATATAGTGAGCAAAATTTTTTCTTTATTGGTACTTCAGTCAAGTATAATTTTGCTGCATAGATTACACTCAAATTCTAATTAAATCTTCCACTGGATTATCCAGTAACTTTGGGTGAATCTTATAATTCTTTTAAAATTAAATGAAATTAAACCAGCCTTTGTAAATTCTCTATTCTAAGTGCAAAGAACTTTATCAGCTTGAAAAACTGACAGCAGTTACCAAGTTTGGCCAGTTCTAACATTTGTTTCTGAAACTCACCTTCCTAGGTAGCACAACTCCGTTCTGCACACAAACAATAACCATGGTAACCCCCAAAAAGAAACCACAGCAAATACTGCAGATAAAGGAACCTGAAATAAAGGGCTATTATTTTCAGACACTTGTTCAGCTTAAGGAGACCAGTGTATCAATGTCTTGGTTCAGTACATAGCTGAATGCACCTAGGTCCACTCGTACAAGATTCAAGATAAAACACTACAGCTCAAAGCTCGCTTCAGAAGAACAATCATGAGTGGTAACCAAAACTTCCCCTGCAGCACTGCTGATTGTGGTTGGCTTTAGGAGTGCACTCCTGAACCCCTGCTCATGTTTCGTCCGTTTACGTCACCATTGCACTTATCACACCCAAATGCCCCAAAAGGTGTGCCCAGTGCACAAAGCCATGCAGTACACAGGCTTGTGCTGTACAAGCAAATATTTGTTTAATGTGACCAGTTCCCTCAGGATGTTGCAAATCTGCTTTCTGCACTTAGATAATGCCAAGGTTATTTCCTAAGAGAAGAATTATACCTCTTCCAGAAACATGAGTTTGTATCAGGCAAAACTAAAAATGCAAGAAATGGAAAACTTCTCCAGAGAGGAACTTTCTTTTCCCCCTCATGATACTCACAAGAGACTCAGACAATACAAGAGATGGTGGCAGAGAAGGCACTTGAAAAGAAGGCTCCTATTGTATTAGCAGAAACAAGGTGGAAAACAGCAGTTGGACATTTACAAAATGCTAACTGGATGACATTTTATTACAGTAAGAGTATGTTTCATGTAGACTAACTGCTGAGGTGATGCTCTGGCAACTTGATATTCATGTAACAATATACACAACTTCAAAATAATTGCAGAGTGACTTTATTGAGCACTGCATCAAAGCCCAGAGGTAATATAAACAACTGAAACATGTAATTCACTTTGGAGTTACATGAATTAGCACTTATAGCCATAAAAAAAGTAAAACCCATGGTATAATTATAACAGCTCTCTCCAAGGGTTTGGAAAGTTATGTGACAATTTACTTGTCAGTTCACACAGGCTTTTTTTTTTCCTTTTGTTCCACAGTTAAAGAAGATGTCAAGAATCACTGTGAATGAAATCAAGAAGAAAAAGCAACTTTAACCCCAAATGAACTTGCATTACAGAAAATGACTGTCAAGTACCTCCGCAGAGAGGTCTGCCAGTCTCAGAAAAGGAGCTATTCAACAGATAGCCTGACAAAAGCCCAGGCTTTCAACTTCACTGGGGGCTTTGTCTACAGATAAATCTTTGCACCAAAAAGAAAAAAAAAATTAGGATGGATAATTACTTGCAGTGTCAATGATGTAGGGATTCACCCACAGGCCTAAATCATTCCAATTTTACTGAGACAAATCGAGTACAATTTTGCCCATTTGCCAAAAATTTCCCAGTCTCATGTAAGACAGACGTGTTCTCAGAAAGCAATCCATTATATTCACAACTTCAGCAAGTAAGTGACCTGTGTCCTTGTACACAAGTAGGGCCAGAAGCAGGTGACAGAAATGACTTTTCCTTTCCGAGCAGACACTAACCTGTAGTCAGGCAGTGCTCCATGTTTATCAGGTGAACAAGGCCAACCAACACAGACAGTACCAGTAAGACTGTGAAAACAATTAAATATTTGCTGACATCACACATCTTTATACAGCATCACAGCTTCCCAGTCCAACCTCTTCATTTTCTTTTCCTGTCCAACTAAGACAGAATTATAAGAATTTAAAAAAGAGCTTAATTGGTCAGAGGAATGGTCCATTTGACTCATGAGAGGAGGATGATACTCATAAGACAACTACAAACCTGAGAGCTGTCAGCAGTCCATTTCTCTCCAGTGTCTCTCCTCCTCCTCCTCCAGTGTTCCCAAAGATTACATATGGCATGTTAGAAGGCACATCCTTTCTGGCCGCCTGAAGAATTTCTTACACAACTTGTTCCAGAATTTTGTTACCCACCATGCATTTAATTTTAGTTCATCTTCTACTGTTTCCAGATAATATCTATTCTCACATTGTGGATTTCATGAAGACAGATCAGATAATTCAGTCATCACCTTTGAGATCTTCTTAGATACATTGGATACCTCTTTTTAACTAGGGTTTTTCATAAGCCTGCCGTGGTCTTTAAAGACAAACTCAAAGGCCATTAAGAGATAGCCTTCCAAACTTAAGTTCAGGAATTGCTGCTCAAAATCTCATTCCAAACAAGTATCAACTTGCTCACTTTTAAAGCAATCACAATGAGAACTTGCTAACACAGTTATGTCAGCAGAAAACACGACTGAAGAATGAACAAGGGAGTAAATAAAATAAATTACTAGCTAGCATCCTCCTTCCCTGTTGCAGTGGGGATCCTGCAACACGCATATATCAAACCAGGAGTCCCGTGGAAAGGAAATATATATGGACAGACAGATTCTTGATAGCTGTTTCAGAGATGTTTGGTTAGTATTTGAACACATTTCATTATGCTGATTATCACACCATAATGAAAAAGAACATGAGCCCTATTCCGGATTGTCCCCTTTTTGGTTCACTTCTCTGCATAACAAACACTAGCACCACTACTTGTCACAGCCCTGCAGCACCATCCACACCTCACTTGTGGAATGGGAATTTCTCCTCTGCTCAGACATACAGTTTTGGAATACTTTGCTGTGTAAGTAAGAGAAAGCCTTCAAAAGAAATGGTAAGTAGATGCTGCCAAGTGCCAGTGAAGGAGCAAGAGCACATACACTATATGTTTGCCTAGCATCCCAGAAATTAGGTGAATAATGAGCACTGGTAGAGTTACGGAAATATTTAAAAATGCTTCATAATTATTGGCTGTTTTGATTTTCCTAGCAGTTTGGACTAGGCAATATAGTGAGCAAAATTTTTTCTTTATTGGTACTTCAGTCAAGTATAATTTTGCTGCATAGATTACACTCAAATTCTAATTAAATCTTCCACTGGATTATCCAGTAACTTTGGGTGAATCTTATAATTCTTTTAAAATTAAATGAAATTAAACCAGCCTTTGTAAATTCTCTATTCTAAGTGCAAAGAACTTTATCAGCTTGAAAAACTGACAGCAGTTACCAAGTTTGGCCAGTTCTAACATTTGTTTCTGAAACTCACCTTCCTAGGTAGCACAACTCCGTTCTGCACACAAACAATAACCATGGTAACCCCCAAAAAGAAACCACAGCAAATACTGCAGATAAAGGAACCTGAAATAAAGGGCTATTATTTTCAGACACTTGTTCAGCTTAAGGAGACCAGTGTATCAATGTCTTGGTTCAGTACATAGCTGAATGCACCTAGGTCCACTCGTACAAGATTCAAGATAAAACACTACAGCTCAAAGCTCGCTTCAGAAGAACAATCATGAGTGGTAACCAAAACTTCCCCTGCAGCACTGCTGATTGTGGTTGGCTTTAGGAGTGCACTCCTGAACCCCTGCTCATGTTTCGTCCGTTTACGTCACCATTGCACTTATCACACCCAAATGCCCCAAAAGGTGTGCCCAGTGCACAAAGCCATGCAGTACACAGGCTTGTGCTGTACAAGCAAATATTTGTTTAATGTGACCAGTTCCCTCAGGATGTTGCAAATCTGCTTTCTGCACTTAGATAATGCCAAGGTTATTTCCTAAGAGAAGAATTATACCTCTTCCAGAAACATGAGTTTGTATCAGGCAAAACTAAAAATGCAAGAAATGGAAAACTTCTCCAGAGAGGAACTTTCTTTTCCCCCTCATGATACTCACAAGAGACTCAGACAATACAAGAGATG
This sequence comes from Corvus brachyrhynchos, assembly GCF_000691975.1. Taxonomy (NCBI): domain Eukaryota; kingdom Metazoa; phylum Chordata; class Aves; order Passeriformes; family Corvidae; genus Corvus; species Corvus brachyrhynchos. The sequence continues at coordinate 911,672 of NW_008238373.1, read as the reverse complement.
GTGGCAGAGAAGGCACTTGAAAAGAAGGCTCCTATTGTATTAGCAGAAACAAGGTGGAAAACAGCAGTTGGACATTTACAAAATGCTAACTGGATGACATTTTATTACAGTAAGAGTATGTTTCATGTAGACTAACTGCTGAGGTGATGCTCTGGCAACTTGATATTCATGTAACAATATACACAACTTCAAAATAATTGCAGAGTGACTTTATTGAGCACTGCATCAAAGCCCAGAGGTAATATAAACAACTGAAACATGTAATTCACTTTGGAGTTACATGAATTAGCACTTATAGCCATAAAAAAAGTAAAACCCATGGTATAATTATAACAGCTCTCTCCAAGGGTTTGGAAAGTTATGTGACAATTTACTTGTCAGTTCACACAGGCTTTTTTTTTTCCTTTTGTTCCACAGTTAAAGAAGATGTCAAGAATCACTGTGAATGAAATCAAGAAGAAAAAGCAACTTTAACCCCAAATGAACTTGCATTGCAGAAAATGACTGTCAAGTACCTCCGCAGAGAGGTCTGCCAGTCTCAGAAAAGGAGCTATTCAACAGATAGCCTGACAAAAGCCCAGGCTTTCAACTTCACTGGGGGCTTTGTCTACAGATAAATCTTTGCACCAAAAAGAAAAAAAAAATTAGGATGGATAATTACTTGCAGTGTCAATGATGTAGGGATTCACCCACAGGCCTAAATCATTCCAATTTTACTGAGACAAATCGAGTACAATTTTGCCCATTTGCCAAAAATTTCCCAGTCTCATGTAAGACAGACGTGTTCTCAGAAAGCAATCCATTATATTCACAACTTCAGCAAGTAAGTGACCTGTGTCCTTGTACACAAGTAGGGCCAGAAGCAGGTGACAGAAATGACTTTTCCTTTCCGAGCAGACACTAACCTGTAGTCAGGCAGTGCTCCATGTTTATCAGGTGAACAAGGCCAACCAACACAGACAGTACCAGTAAGACTGTGAAAACAATTAAATATTTGCTGACATCACACATCTTTATACAGCATCACAGCTTCCCAGTCCAACCTCTTCATTTTCTTTTCCTGTCCAACTAAGACAGAATTATAAGAATTTAAAAAAGAGCTTAATTGGTCAGAGGAATGGTCCATTTGACTCATGAGAGGAGGATGATACTCATAAGACAACTACAAACCTGAGAGCTGTCAGCAGTCCATTTCTCTCCAGTGTCTCTCCTCCTCCTCCTCCAGTGTTCCCAAAGATTACATATGGCATGTTAGAAGGCACATCCTTTCTGGCCGCCTGAAGAATTTCTTACACAACTTGTTCCAGAATTTTGTTACCCACCATGCATTTAATTTTAGTTCATCTTCTACTGTTTCCAGATAATATCTATTCTCACATTGTGGATTTCATGAAGACAGATCAGATAATTCAGTCATCACCTTTGAGATCTTCTTAGATACATTGGATACCTCTTTTTAACTAGGGTTTTTCATAAGCCTGCCGTGGTCTTTAAAGACAAACTCAAAGGCCATTAAGAGATAGCCTTCCAAACTTAAGTTCAGGAATTGCTGCTCAAAATCTCATTCCAAACAAGTATCAACTTGCTCACTTTTAAAGCAATCACAATGAGAACTTGCTAACACAGTTATGTCAGCAGAAAACACGACTGAAGAATGAACAAGGGAGTAAATAAAATAAATTACTAGCTAGCATCCTCCTTCCCCATCTTAACCACACAGGTCCAGTTCTATCAACATTCACCTGTAGAGTGTAGTGATGCTAGACAGTAATAAGCTTTTTGAATTAACCAACTCTAAAGCAGACCAGACAGCATGGTCTTCTCTATGGTCACTGAAAATACACTAGAAACCACAAGAAAAGGTAAGGATGAAATTTGTTTCTTTTCAAAGTTCCTATGCCATGTAACTGCAGCAGAGCATTGAAAACAAGGCAGAAGAGGAAACAGAATATTCTTCTGCTGCATTTTCATTAAGAAACTAATTTAATTGAAAAAGGATGACTTGCCTTCCCCTCCCCCTCCCCAAACCAATGCATTTCATCTGTTAGACAGATGACATATTTGGAAGACTAGGTTAAAATGTGTTCTCTAATGATTCAACATCCCTAAGCACCAAGCTAAATTAAAAACATAAGCATGGAGCACAAGCAGCAAAAGGAAACTTGGTTGTAGGCAGTCCTCAAATTTATTAAGGCTAAAGAAAAGCATTACTATGAAGTGTCTGCCAAAGCCTATGGCCCCTGAAGGGTCCCACAAGACAGATCTGTAGAGCCAAAATGAAAATTTGCCGTAATTTTTCTGTAAAGAAGCACTGCACACTTACAAATCTAAAAAGATCTCAGTTCAAAGCACAGCAAAGTATCCCCATTAAGTCTCAGATCAGGTCCTATTACAGGATACTGTGGCTATAGAAACAACAATAATATCAATAGCAACCCGGGAAAATCACAAAGAAAAGGTCAAAGAGCCAGGTTTTAATTTTTAATGTTTCGGATGTATCCTGTCAACACATTTGGGTTTGCTCATCTTATACCTTACCCCTGATTTACTTCTCTACAACAGCAAGTTGCAGCAGAGCAGAACCTCTGCGCCTCCAATGTACTGCACAAGACCCCCCACACCACAGGGAGTGCAGAACCAGCTTTATTTCAGGCACGTGAAGTTACAGCAACGTAGCAACATTCCAACTTGGCACATGTATACAAAGTCAAACAGGCTGGTAGAGAGCAGATACTCTGTTCACTCAGCAGTTTCAGATACTCACTGATGTTAGGCAGCCTCTGGAGGTGGGAATGGCACTCCTGGCTTTCATCACTCAGCAACACTCACTTGTACTTAAGTGATGGCAGCTTAGTTCCAGTTCCCTTCAGAGATGAAGCAGGTGAGAGGGAAGCACCCTACCAAAGAGATAATTACTTGGGGATGGGGTACAACTACCGCCTCTAGGTTGATCAAAACTTTTCCTTTCGGCCTTTCTTAACACAGCATACTTTTCAACCTCTTCATTCTTCTTGCCTTCCTCTGCAGTTTCTAACTGCAGTTTGTTCACCTCTTTTGGGACCAAAATCAGCTACAGTGCTGTATCTTGTCTCCCTGGTGCCAAGGAAAACTGAACAGTTATTGTTCACGTCTTGCAGACATCTCTTTTTAATACATCTGAGGATAGAATTTAGAAGAATCAAAGCATATGGTACTATCACTACTATAGAGAGGGGTGCAGAACAAAGCTATTGCTCTTTTTCTTCTTTACCCTACATGAACAAATGCAGGTTACAACAGAAAAAGAACTGTAAGACCCTTATTAGCTTTCTTATAAAAAGCAGTACATTTATCTCTTACTTTTTAAGTTAATCACTTGGTGGAAATTATCTTTCTGGTATGCACCTACCTCATAAGAAGATAAAGGAGATGAATTATCTTAGAACATGGTTCACTGACACTGGTATTTTTTGAGAGAACTAGCATGAGTTCAGGTAGGTTAAGAATTTGAGTGTCAGTTTAATTACCCCATTTTCCACTGGAAGGTTCACCATGTAATCAAAAAACCCTTAAGCTGCAGAATTTGTGCAGGACTGATTTTAACTCCAGAGCAGCATCACGTTATATGTATCTTGGAACTGTAAAGTTTAAAACTGCTGTTTTTCCTTCTGAGCCCAGGGTTTTGTACATTCTGTGATGTGCTCAGAACACACTGGCACAGTTACCCTCTGTTTAAGTAGTAAATCCTATCACATTCAACCCACATGTTTATATTGGATACTTGCAAAATGAGAGATATTAAGTAACTAAGCCTGGTTTTAAAACTTTTTATAATACTTCACAGCACTGGCATTCCCTTAAGTAACCTCACTACCTTAAGGTTGCTTCTATCCTTCCAATGCAATATTCACGAATTCACCCTGGGAGCCAATAATACTGGATTTGAATGTGGTGAGTGGTAGACGGAATAATTTATTCCTCTGTATGCACTTGTCTTTCTTCACATTAAGGTTTAACTCTCAAAATTGTGGTTGGCTATTGATGAGGCTGCAGCTAGTGCAGCAACTCATGGTTTCACCATTGTCAAAGATCTGTCATGCTGCATTTCAGTTTGCCCTTTACTTTAGGCTCCCTTTCAGTAACTCCACATTTTATTTTAAAGTCTCTAGCATGCTTGTCTTTTCCACTTACTTTGCACAGACACTTTATAAGTCACAGTATGAAAGAAAGGTTGTTTATAGCCATAACTGGATATTAATTTTGTAAAACAGGCCAGTTCTGCTGGACTGTAACCCACAGCCTCTTCACCGATGAACTATCTCTGAGGTGCTCTTGCTCTGCATGCTTGCAGGAACTCAAACGGAGTTCCATCATGGCTCCTGCAGGTAACAGATTCAAATCTAGTTCATGGCATGGTCTCTTTGCCTGGAAGGAACAACATCAAGAAGCACAGCATGCTGCTAGTGAACTCCTCCAGCAGAACCAGAGCTCAGCAGAAATCACTGCGTCATCTAAAATGACTCAAAGGCCCAAAATACTTTCCCTTACAGATTACAGTCCACGTCTTGAGTCACAAATGGATCTTGTGGTGTTGAAGACGACAAGCCAGAGGCAATAACAGAGGAGGCTCAGCACAAAGTGCTCCCATTTCACTCTTCTGCACTTTGA